>NC_045447.1:105631310-105746901 GCF_002776525.5 Piliocolobus tephrosceles
TCCTTTCTCTGGAACCTTGGACGAGCTACCTAACTCCTCTGAGCCTCAGTACCTTCAACTATAAAACAGGACCAACAGTAGCACCTACCTTGGAGGAATGTCAAATTCTCCTACAGGCTATATTAACTACTCTTCTTGATATCAACTTACTTTTTTACCGAAGTCATTTTTCAAAGGAATTTTTATGTCATCGTAAACAAAAAGTCAGTATCACTTGCCATGGTTAGCTGACCCATTAAAAACAAATGCCATGAAATCAAACGGAGTTACTAAATCCCAACTAGAGATACCTCTGCATACTGGAGGCAGAACTATCTAGCTAGGGACATAGTCAAGACTTCCTCCTTGTCAGTCATCCACACAGACGACTGCGATTAAACGAGTTAAAAACCTGCAAGGCGTTTACAGCAGGGCGCCGTACGCGTTGCTCCCAACTCTAGGCCATTGTCATGAAAGGATCAACGCCAGTTCATGCCCACATTTTGGGGCTGGGAGTAGGAGACCCAGTATGTCTGTGGAGATTCACCCGCCTGGCCCGGGAACCCCGGTCAGCGGAGCCTGGGGAACTTGGGGGGTCACGTACTGGACTCTGGACTTCTCTTCCCAGGGCGCCGGTGGGTTCTCACACGCTCGCCGCAAGGCCGCGATCTCAGCTTGCAATGCGCGCACCTCTGCCAGCTCCGCGTCCATGGCGCGTTGCTCACTGGAGCCTCGCAGGCAGCGCCGCTGTCACTCCGACCTGCGCGCTTCACCGGCGCTTCAAGCCTCGCGCGCGCTCCCGGCGCGGACCATCCCGGAGCTCACGCGGAGGGGAGGCGGGAGAGCCCCGCGTGACCCCCGTGGCCCTGTCCGTCCAACTACACGCTCGCCCGAGAGCCTGGGTCCTCGACGTCCCTACACATGTTTCCCTGGCTGTCTAATCAGTGCCTATACTTTCTCGGGAGGGCGTATTCTTTGCTACTCCAAACCCAAGGGCTCCGCTGCTCACCCCAGCCGGCAGCTTTGGAGCCGCCCGGCCGCATGCGTCACTGAAGAGGCAGGGCTGGGATCACGTGGAGGGGCGCGCCTCTTTATTTTTTATCCCCCTACTTCCTCACTTAGGCCGACCTAGTCCAGGAATTGGTACACACAGCGATAGTGTTCAATAGAAACTAGGGGATTTTGGTTTGGGTTCTTTTGCGGTCGTTGAGGGGGAGGTGACGGAGGCGTCAGGGAAGGTGGGAGGACGGGAAAGGAAATTAAAAGCTCTTGGGAACTGAATTGTGGTAACGGAACCTTAGGAGGCTGGGTTGGAAATCGAGTAGGAAGGAAGAGAGGATGGTCCGTTGGGACATGTGACCAGAAGTTAGGGGCTGCAGCGGCGCTGGCTATAGGTGAATGACGTGGTGAGGGGTGGGTTTCAGGCATGAGTAGTCACAGGGCCGTTTCCTAGCCTCTCTCTTCACTTCTCTGGGAATTCTTGGAGAAAGAAGGCTGCAGCGGGTAGGCTGGGGGCGGAGACTATCAGGAAGAGGTAGGCCGGAGCTCTGCCCAGAATACATGCCATGTGGTGGACGCTGGTTGGGAGTCTGGTTTGGAAAGAGTCTCAGCTCTTGGGGAAGGGCAGGGCGAAAGCTGAGCGCCTGCCGGGTGCTAAACGAAATGAGAGATATTGTGATGGGCCCTAGTACCTCTGGAAAAGCTTTCCTGAGTCTCCTGTGGTCCAGCAACCTTCATAGTATAGTGTTAAGAATTCCAAGTTCTGAAGTTAGACCTGCATTATAATCCTGGATTCACTGATTTTCAGTATGGCATTGGGAAAGTGACTTAACCTCTTCTGCTCTTCTGAGCTCTTCTGAAAAATGGGAAACATGCAAACTACATTGTACAATGCAGGCACGTAGCTAAAACACAAGTCTGTATTCGCTATATCACTTGATCTTTGTGACTGAACCCCACTTTGCAGCACTTTTACCGTGACATAATATTTTGCCATTTGTTTAATTCTTTTGTGGCTATGAGGAGCTCCTAGCCTCTGTATTCACTTCTTTGGGTCTTCCCGGAGGAAGAAAGCTGGGGTGGGTAGGTTGGGGGCGAAGACTATTAGGAAGAGGTAGACTAGCTCTTTTTATCTTTTAGTGCATTACCTGCCACATCCTGTTTCTATCAGCCTTTGTTACAGACAGTAAATGAATGTATGCATGAATCAAGGAAAAACATCTAAAAACGTGAATACGTAACATTAAGAGGGATAGAGTAATATTATGGCCATTTGGAGGAAAAAACCTCTGGACCTGTGTCTACATGGGTATAGGGTTGCTGTTCCAAAGTACATTCATGAAAAATGTGGATGTAGGGCTTGGGCTAAACCTCCAAGACTAAAATGTGGAAGCAATACAATTGGAAGTGAAATACAGATCCAGGAGACGGATTTGATACAGTCGCTTCAGAGGAAGTCGTTGTTTTGTTAGATTTTAGAAGAACTAAGGGAAAGAACTCTTCTTCTCTGTATACAGAAAATTACTTTTCCCACTAGAACACACCAAGTATATGACCAGCCTCCATGAAAGTGAACAGAGAAACGAAGCGCCTTTACGTGGGTGGCCTTAGCCAGAACATTTCTGAGGCAGACCTGCAAAATCAGTTCAGCAGATTTGGAGAAGTTTCGGATGTGGAGATCATCACACGGAAGGATGACCAAGGTAAATTTATGGTCCTTCACTGGGTATAGGCAGACATAACTCAGGTTAAGTACTAGAAAATAAAACAACCCCAAGATAAATGTTAGCTCTGAACACCAAAAGTTTTAAGTGATGTTTTGGAGGTATAATGTGTGATGTAGAACTTAACCAGAATTCATTTCTCAAATAAGAAAAAATTCTAAATTCTAAACATCTGATTTCAAAAACATATTAACTTCTAGTTTGGAGAACTAGAATTTTCTAACATTAAGTGTCCCATTAAGTAGACTATCACTAGCATACAATCAAAATGTTTCCTTGACTACTGTACACTTTCTTCTTTTTTGGAATATTTTTATAATCACGCTTATTTTATAGCCAATAAAAAAAAAAACAAGGTTTATGCTTGAAAGAATAAGTTTTCAAGAACTAATTTTTTTTTTTTTTTTTTAATTTAGAAACAACCATTTTTACATTGCTCTCTGGATAAGAATTTAAATAAATTGTGTTTTGGTTTCTGGTTTTTTTTTTTTTTTAGGAAACCCACAGAAAGTCTTTGCATATATCAACATCAGTGTAGCAGAAGCAGACCTGAAAAAATGTAAGATCATCATAAATTTTCTATACTATTTGCCAGTTTATATCACTCTGTAACTTGGAATACCTTTGGTTCTAAGTCTAAACCTCCACAGCCATTTTTACGTTATCTAGAGGGACAGCAGTTGATCAAGAGAATTCCAGTATCGTATGACTCAGCAGGTTTAGGTCCATTGCATTTGGCATCAGCGGACATGGTAGCACTTGCTGGTGGGTTTACTTAAAACTGCTATTCTCAAATATTTTGGACAAGGGACCAAACTTTCATAGAAACTGCTTGTTACATATATCCCACTGAATATCATGCCACATTCCCCCTCAGTCTGATCATTTCTTTGGGAGCTAATCCTTGTCACTAAACACTCAAGGAGGGAGCTTTACAATACACCCTTGTAAGACCATATCCTTGAAATTTTGAAATCTCTTGTTGATAAGTTTAGTAAAGTCAAGGGCAAACAGTGGCCTTCAATGAAGAACGGGAGATAATCCATACTGCCACTGACACAGTAACATATTCTAGTTATTTGGAGGCCAAAAAGTGAAAAAAGACACAGAAAATAAGTAAAGGGAACATGCTAATAGAGGAAGAGGGCAATCAGTCTTTTGTAATTTCATTTGCAAAAAGATTGCTTTATTCTATTTTTCAGTGAGGAATATATGTGACAAATGTGAAGTTGTGGTTAAGAATACATAACTAGGCTTTGTGACCTGTGGCAGTTATTTAAACTTTTCAGCCCGTTTGCTAATGTGATGAATGACAGAAGATAGTACTTGCCTCATAATATTTCTGTGAGAATTAAATTAAATGATACATTTGCAACACTTTAGGAGGCTAAGGCAGGTGGATCACTTGAGGTCAGGAGTTTGAGACCAGCCTGGCCAACATGGTGAAACCCCATCTTTACCAAAAATACAAAAATTAGCTGGGTTTGGTGGCAGGCACCTGTAATCCCAGCTACTTGGGAGGCTGAGGCAGGACAATCACTGGGGAGGCAGGTTGCAGTGAGCCAAGATCGTGCCACTGCACTCCAGCCTGGGCGACAGAGGGACACTCGGTCTCAAAAATAAAAGATACATTTGTACTTAGTATAGTATCTACCACCTGCAAAATTCTGTTAATGGTATTATTAAGGAAGCTGACAGCAGATACTCAGAGAAATGAATTACTAGGGCATAGTAATTCACACAGTTCAGTTACTCACAGTTAATTCATCTACAAGTTCTACAATGATAATTAGCATGAGGTGGTAAGTAAAATTAAGGTACTGTAGGATTCCAGAGTGTCCTCTGATTCACCTGAAAAGATGATTGTTTTATAGTTACAGGAAATACATGTTTTATAGTTACAGGAAATAACAATAAAAAATACATTAAGTGTCAGTTATTCAGAGGTTCCTGACATTTGTTTATAAACAAATTGCAAATAAATTTTGCTTTACTTTTTACACATTCTGCCTCATTCCAATCTAGTAACACTGTGAGATAGGGAGTGTAAAGACTCTTTTGGTAAGTTGTCAGCATGAGACAAGAGCCTAGGCTCCCTCTCTCCCGGTCTCGTTTCTTTTCTTCCACTTCCTGTGGGTCTCTGTGATAAACAAGCCTACTTTTCTTGATACTAAATAATTAGAAAAAGCACAAGCTGAAATATATTTTTCATTGCCATGTACTTGAGTAATAATTCTTTACTTTATAGGTATGTCTGTTTTAAATAAAACAAAATGGAAAGGTGGAACATTACAAATTCAACTAGCAAAAGAAAACTTTTTGCACAGGTAAGTTTTGCATCACATGGATTTAAACACTATTTTTTTAATATCGTAAGTGGTTTTATATATTATTTCAAATTATCAAGTAATATGGTATTCTTAACAAATTCAAACATTATAAGTAGAGCTGAAATCCCTTTCAACTCTGAATCCCTTCACGCCAGAGGCCAACAAAAAGGATAATTTCGTGCATTTACGTATGTATATAATAAACTATAAAAGTATATGTGTACTTATTATCTCTTTGTTAACACACCCTTTTGTGGCAATGTAGATCTTCTCCCTTTATAACAATTGTTAGTACTATTTCAGAAAATGGTTATAGCACAGTGTAGTGGTCCCTTCCCACTGATGACTGTTTCCACCTTTTCATGGTTGTAGATGATCCTGGAACACGTATCCTATGTATCTGCAGGTGTTTCACTCGGTTTATATCAGAAAATGGAGTTGCTGAATCTTAGCATTGTCTGCATTTAAATTTTAGTAGACTTCTGAATTGCTTATGTTGATTTTGACTATTAATGCTGGTGTCATACAAAAATATAAAGGAAATAGGAGATCACTGTATGACAGGCATAAGAATGATTATGCAAGTGATTTAAGAGCAAGACAATGTATTATAAAAACCATTAGAGCTTTTAAAATCCTAAAGGTATTTTCAGGAAGAAAAGGTATTGTTCGTTGGGGAGTTTTCAAAATAGGAAACAATTTAAGAATATGCAGATAGAGGCCGGACACAGTGGCTCACGCCTGTAATCCCAGCACTTTGGGAGGCCGAGGCCGGTGGATCACGTGAGGTCAGGAGTTCAAGACCAGCCTGGCTAACGTGGTGAAACCCTGTCTCTACTAAAAATACAAAAATTAGCCAGGTGTGGTCCTGGGCACCTGTTATCCCAGCTACTTGGGAGGCTGAGGCAGGAGAATCACTTGAACCCGGGAGGCAGAGGTTGCTGTGAGCCTACATTGTGCCATTGCACTCCAGCCTGAGCAACAGGAGTGAAACTTTTGTCTCCAAAAAAAAAAAGAAAAGAAAAAGATAGAATGACCAGGAGAGTTGATAAGATTGTTCCAGACCAATGAAATGTAACAGGAACAGATATATTCTAAAACAAATGGCAAGCAGCCTACTTTGAGGCATGTTTTGGGGACTGGTCTTACTGGAAAAGGTGAGAATTTGATTTTGTTCTTTAGCTGAAGCCTCAGACTGTGAAACAGGGTGGTTATATACCTTTCATTCCAGCAGCAGTTGCCAGCATACTGTGTTCAGGCACTGGGGCCCCATGGTGAGCAGGTTGAACACACAGTGCTGCTGCTTGGAATATCTGCGTGAATATATCTGAGAAGCTGGGTCTGATGGTTGTTCTGGGACATAAAGGAGACAGACCAGAGGCAACTGCTCTGTGCAGTTGTCCAGGCTTGAAGAAGGCAGCGGTGATTCGAATCGAAAGAGGGGGCATTCTCTCCATTAGGAGGATACAGATAATCAAGACCTAACAAATTGGGCTCCGAAAGATACATTCGTCATGGGGAAGATTGAATGGAGAGAAATAACATAAAATGTCAAACGTATATAAACTGAAAGGGGAAAATTGAGAGAACTTGCAATCCATGGTCTTGGTCTTCCAAAATGGGGGACTGGGACATCCACTGGAGCAGAGCACAGGTGTGAGCATGCATGTCAGGGATTCAGGAGACTGACTGTAGTGGGTGGGCTAGGAAAAGAACTCTCGTGCTCTGGTGGGACAGCCCTGACAGCACAGCTTCTCACTGCTGTCCAAGCCTGTATTGCTCAGTTGCTGGTGGTAAGGGACTGGTCACTAAACTACAGTAGATCGATGGAAAAGCATGTTGTGCAGCAATCATAGTGATGTTTTCAAAGAATGTATAAGTTGATAAATGAAGTGTACCCAACTGTGCTTATGATATTTGGATTACATTATAAAATGTGTATATTTACATATAGAACAAAGCTGAAGTAGACTATTAACAATAGGATGAGGGATACAGAATATGTTTTGTGTTCTTCACGGTTCTGTCTTCCAGTATTCTACAATAAAAACATTGTATGTTCAGATAAGTAGGTAAGCTATTATGCTACTAACAAAGCATTTTTGTTTTATTTTGGTTTTTAATACTATAAAGCTGTTTACTTTATAGTGCTCATTTAGGCTCACCTAAAGTGAAATAGCCATTTTATGTGGCTGATTGTTCTGACTCTTTTATTTGTATTTTCTTTTTGATTCAGATTGGCCCAAGAGAGAGAGGAAGCAAAAGTTAAGAAAGAAAAATCAACAACAGGTAACACCAACTTGTTAGAAAAGATAGGAGGAGTGGATTTCCATATGAAAGCTGTGCCAGGGACAGAAGTGCCAGGGCATAAGGTGAGTCTCCTCTGTAGCCTGAGCCAATCACATAGTCTTGGGAACGGATGCCTGAGATCATGTGATCGTGGGTGTCATGTCTAAAACCAGCTCCTCTTTTCCCCTTTCTTGAGGCAATTAACATAGATAGGAGTTTGATTTTTCAAGGTGCATTTACAACTCGTAGGTAAACATAGTTCTCTGTCATTTTACAGAGAAAGAAATCAAAACTCAAGCAGAGGTGGACTTTCAAGGGACATAGGTAGCCAGGAATACAGGCAGGTCCCAAGTTTGCCTGTTTAAATTAGCAGCCTGTGTTTTTTGTAAACCATCCTACATGGTTTACTTTGGGATTGATAGCTGCTCCAGATCTCCCTTTTTTTTTCCTTCCCTCTCACAGTTTTTCTCTTTGGTAACTCATTGTCAGAAAGCTAAACCCAACAGTAATCATAGCCCACTGATTTTTTTGTTGTATCTACCTAATATTGTTATTAAATCTTTTCCATTTGTGTCACATATAGTAAATAAATTCTCTTTTTTTCTTTTAGAATTGGGTTGTGAGCAAATTTGGAAGAGTCTTACCTATTCTTCACCTTAAAAATCAACATAAACGTAAAATATCCTTTGGCCTGTCAAAGTAATTATTTACCACAGTGATGGATACTTGTAAAATACCTTTAGCATTTCACTGTCTCTATCAGTAAATCTTTAGGTGTTTGTTTGCATGTTCCCAGTTTCTTGGTACTCACCTACATGTATGAAACAATTAGAGCATGAGAAAATGGATTGAGGTTTTATACAATTAAGTAATTCAAATGATGAGTGCCAAAGAGGCAGGTTGGTTTATTAGTGTATTCATATTGTCATACATGGATTCAAAGCCATTGCTGAAGGAGCTAAAGAGGTGTGAGAGACCCGGAGACCTTCATTAAAGAAGGCTTTAGAATTCAGGTAGGTTGTGAATTAGTAGAAGTGATGGGAAGTAGTCCTGGGAGTAGGAATAGTAGATAAAAATACGTGGACAAGCAGGAGGATGGTGGGTTGAGAAACAGTTTAGAGCAGAGTGTGAGCAAATTCTAATGCCTATTCAATGAGGTCACATTGTCTAAGACCTTGAAGACCTGGTATCATGGAATTCTGAGCAGTGTGTCTTGATGTATTCTTTTTTTTCCTCTTTTTTTTTTTTTTTTGAGACAGAGTCTTGCTCTGTCCCCAGGCTGGAGTGCAGTGGCACGATCTCGGCTCACTGCATCCTCTGCCTCCCAGGTTCAAGTAACTCCCCTGCCCCAACCTCCCAGGTAGCTGGGACTACAGGTGTGTGCCACCATGCCTGGCTAATCTTTTGTATTTTTAGTAGAGACGGGGTTTCACCATGTTGGCCAGGATGGTCTTGATCTCATCTGCCCACCTTGGCCTCCCAAAGTGCTGGGATTACAGGCGTGAGCCACTGCGCCCAGCCGTCTTGATATATTCTTTGGCTTTTAACCTTGGTGTCAGTCAGTAAGGGAAACAGTAGCAGGTATTTCAAACAGAGGGAATATAGTATATGCAGTTAGTTAAACAAGTGCTGGAGGAGCAAAAGCCAAAGGTCAGATTGGCCACTGACAACTGCAGTAAACCACTACCCCCTTGGGACCAGAGAAGGAAAAATGTGTGTCCTCAGAGCTCACAGCTACTGTGCCACTGAAGCCACTACCTGAATCCAGGCCCTAGTTGCACTGGACATAGCTATGACTTCTGCCCTCCCTACAAGTGGCTCAAAGTCAAGAAAGTACTGATTTCTTCTTTTCCGCTTTCCAGCTTTCCACCAATGGCAGCCGCTGATGGCAAAGAGGAAAATATTGAAGGACAGTAGAGACAATAGACACTTTTTGCCACATCTCACATATAACTGACACATATAAGTAGTTACTGAACAAAGGGACTTTCAAGAGTAATCGCTTAAGGTGGGGTGCAGTGGCTCCCACCTGTAATCCCAGCACTTTGGGAGGCCACTGGAGGATCACTTGAGCCCAGGTGTTTGAGACCAGTATAGGCAACATAGTGAGACTCTAACTCTACAAAAAATATTAATAAAAAAAAATTCCAGCCAGGCCCAGTGGCACATGCCTGTGGTCCCTGCTACTGGGGAGGCTGAGTTGGGAGGATCACTTGAGCCTGGAAGGTTGAAGCTGTATTGAGCCACGATCATGCCATGGCACTCCAGCCTGGGCAGCAGTGAGACCCTGTCTCAAAACAAAAAAGAGTGATCACTTAAAGCACCTTAATACTTGCCTATTCACATGCTTTAGGGAATCTGTGAATGACAGCCGTCATTACAACACATCGATGTTAACTAGAATCTTTCCTGGACAATGTCAACGTAGTCCTGGTAAAGATTTATTAGATTTTTTTTAATTTTTAATTTTTATTTTTAAGACGGGGTCTCACCATGTTGCCCAGGCTGGTCTCGAACTCCTGGGCTTATGTAATCTGCCCATCGCCACCTCCCAAAGTGCTGGGATTACAGGCATGAGCCACCGTGCCCAGCCCAGCTTTCTAATAAAGACCTAAAAATGATTGCAGAGAGTGAGTTCATGTGAAGTGGACGTTATTGAGCTAGGAGAATCAGGATGAGTAAGAACTGAGAAGACAGAAATAGCCAAAAGAGTTTGAGAGTAAAGGACACACATGTGGCCATGTCCTCTGGGTTCTCCTGAACCCAGAACTTTGCTTTACTGTATCAGCTCGATGGATGGATTTCTGTGATTTACAGAAAATAGCCCTGAGACCTGTGTACCTATAATATAATCTGAATAGGTTTGCTATAATATCTATCTACAGTCCGAGTAATTTCTGCCAAGTAATAGTGGTGATACTAGACTTTAACTCAGAAAATGTCATAGAAAGCTCAATTTCTTAGACCCTGAAAGGTAACCTAATTAAGTCCTCATTTTCTTTTACAGGAAACTGAAAGGGGGGGTAAATGACTTATTTGAGATTAAGCAGTAATTTTTGTGTCAAAGATTGGTAAGTTTTCCTAAAACCAAGTGCTTTAGTTTTGTTTCTTGACTTGCGTAACGTCATAAAATATGATCCCTCAAAATACTGCCACAACCTAAAGAAGATAGGGGAGGATTTCACAAACACCATTCCTATATCCAGCCTGACTTGGGAATTAGAAGGAGGGAATGACCCTATGAGTAAGAAACGGTGAGGAGAGTTCTCTGACTTTCATGGTCCTCCCAAGAAGGTGATAAAAGTGCAGAAGGATGAGAGTTCCATTGGGTCTCTGGCCATGAGTACAAGGCCCAGGAGGGTAATAGAGAGACCACCCTTAACACAGCAACAGGCTGCAGAAAAAAGAACTTGTGATTCCATTACTCCTTCTAAAGCATCGCCTGTACCTGTTTCTGATACTCAGAAACTTAAAAATCTACCTTTTAAGACTTCTAGCTTGGAAACTGCCAAGAAGAGAAATAGCATTTCTGATGATGATATTGATTCTGAAGATGAATTGAGAATGATGATTGCAAAAGAGGAAAACCTACAGAGAACTACACAACCCTCAATAAATGAATCTGAAAATGATCCTTTTGAAGTTGTAAGGGATGATTTCAAATCAGGCATTCACAAACTGCATTCTTTAATAGGTTTAGGTATCGAAAATAATGTCTCTTGCCATGATAGTGATGATGATATTATGAGAAATGATACTGAGTATGACTCAGGAGATACAGATGAAATCATTGCAATGAAAAAAAGTGTTGCTAAGGTCAAAAACAGTACAGAATTTTCACAAATGGAAAAATCTACAAAGAAAATTTCTTTGAAAAATAGAGAAAACTGTGAGCTTTCTGATCACTGTATTAAACTACAAAAAAGAAAAAGCAATGTAGAGTCAGCCCTTGGTCATGGATTAAAGTCTCTGAATTGTAAATCTCCCTCTAACTCCAGTAGCAGTGAAGATGCTGATTCTGCATCAGAATTAGCTGACTGTGAAGGAGATGAGGAGTATAATGCCATGATGAAAAACTGCCTTCGTGTGAATCTCACTTTAGCTGATTTGGAACAGTTGGCTGGCAGTGATCTGAAGGTTCCAAATGGAGATACTGAGAGTGATGGACCAGAAACCACCACCCAGTGCAAGTTTGACAGAGGCTCCAAAAGCCCCAAGGCTCCCACTTGCCTCCGCAGAGGCCGACAGTGTATTCATCCTGAGGAGATTGTGGCTTCCCTGTTAGAAGGAGAGGAGAACACCTGTGGCAAACAGAAACCAAAGGAAAACAATTTAAAGCCAAAATTCCAGGCTTTCAAGGGAGTAGGCTGTCTGTATGAAAAGGAGTCAATGAAAAAATCCTTGAAGGACAATGTTGCCTCTAGCAATATTAATAAAGATCAGAATTCCATGAAACATGAGGATCCCAGTATCATACCCATGGAAGAGGGGTCCCCATATGTTAATGGCTCATCAGGTGAACTGACTCCATGCCAACATGCAAAGAAGGCGAATGGCCCAAACTATATTCAGCCTCAAAAAAGACAGACCACTTTTGAGAGCCAGGATCGCAAGGCAGTATCCCCTAGCAGTTGTGAAAACAGAAGTACGAATCCTATTTCTAGGCCATTAGAAGGTAAGAAGTTCTTAAGTCTTAGTGCAAAGACTCACAACATAGGCTTTGACAAAGACAGCTGCCATAGTACCACAAAGACAGAAGCTTCAGAGGAAGAGAGGTCTGATTCAAGCAGCCTCACATATCTCAAGAAATCACCAAAGGTCTCATCCAAGGACACTTCGGAAATCAAAACTGATTTCTCACTTCCTGTTAGTAATTCATCAGATCTGAGTGCTAAAGGTAAGCATGCTGAAGACAATGAGAAGCGTTTGGCAGCCTTGGAAGCGAGGCAAAAAGCAAAAGAAGCGCAGAAGAAGCTGGTGCATAATGCTCTGGCAAAGTTGGTGAGTGTATTTTCAATGTATGGATTTAACAAGAACTCACAAAGGCCAGCTTTTCCTTCCCATGAAGTGAGGTGTGCCCGCATAGAGCTGATTGTCTTGGTGTTCACCAGTTTCATGTTTTGGTTCTTGAGTTAACTTGTTTCATCTAGTTTATCTGAAATTTTCTTTAGAATTTTCTTTCATTTAGAAGCTATACCTGGTATAGTTAAGTAATGTATTCAAATGTGTCTGAATTTACATATAAGTCACTTGTCAAGTGATTTATACCTTGCCAAGTCTTCAAGATTTACTGTAACAGGCTTTTGTTCATTCTTCTAACAATTGTTAAGTACACCTTTATAGTAAGTGCCAGATTTATAGTATGAAGATGATGATCTTGCCTTTCATACAGTTTTTGGCTCATGGCGTGGCATGCTGACAGTCACAGTTCAGTTACACAGGGCCAGGAGGAGATTGTGCCCATGTGCCCTGGCAGCACACAGGAAACACACCAAGTCAGTTGGGAACTTCTGTAGTCTGAGCTGAGTAGTAGGAAAAGATCTGTGGGAATTGGTCAGGCCCAGGCGAAAAGGTGGGAAGGAAGCAGAAAGGCATTCATTCTAGGAAAAAGGAACATTTATACAAGGGTGAATGTTTTCAGTCAGTGTAACTAAAACTTACACAGCATGAGGTGGCAAGAAATGAGGCTAGTGGTTTGATTTTGTTCATAAAATGAAAAGAGAGTGAAGAATTTTAAGCAAAGGAGAGAAGAATTTTAATTGTGTCTATTTTGGAACAGTAGTTGACAGACTACACCTCAAAGGCCATCCAGCCCATGACCTATTTATGTACAGCCTTCAAGCTAAAAATAGTTTTTAAATACAGAACAAAGACCACATGTGGCCTGCAAAGCCTAAAATATTTACTCTGGCCTTTTACAGAGAGATCCTTCAGACTATGATGAAAACAAATCGAATGGGTCCATCTGGAACCAAGGAGAGCCTTTGGGGAGGTGAAAAGTCAAAACCATGAAAACAGCAATGGGAATAGATTGATTGAATTCATATCAAGAAGTTTAACTGATAGGACTTGGTGATAAATGGATAGGGATAGAAAGAGGAATTGTAAGTTTCAGACTTGGGCAAATAAACAGATAGTGATGGCATTCACTAGATAAGGAAAAAGGGCAGGAAGTAGACTTGGCAGGGGAAGGAGGTGATAGGTTTAGACATGTTCAGTTTGAGATTGGGTTGTTTTAAGCTGCAATGCTTTTTTTTTCTTCTTCCAATATTTATTTTAGGTTCTGGGGGTATATGTGCAGGTTTGTTACATGGGTAAGCTGCGTGTCTTGGAAGTTTGGTGTACAGATTATTTTGTTACCCAGATACCCAGATAATCAGCATAGTACCCAATAGGTGGTTTTTCTTTTCTTTTCTTTTCTTTTTTGAGATGGAGTTTCGCTCTTGTTGCCCAGGCTGGAGTGCAATGGTATGATCTCGGCTCACTGCAATCTCCGCCTCCCAGGTTCAAGCAATTCTCCTGCCTCAGCCTCCTGAGAAGCTGGAATTACAGGCACCCGCCACTACACCCAGCTAATTTTTATATTTGTGGTAGAGATGGGGTTTCGGCCGGGCGCGGTGGCTCAAGCCTGTAATCCCAGCACTTTGGGAGGCCGAGACAGGCGGATCACGAGGTCAGGAGATCGAGACCATCCTGGCTAACACGGTGAAACCCCGTCTCTACTAAAAATACAAAAAAAAAAAACTAGCCGGGCGAGGTGGCGGGCGCCTGTAGTCCCAGCTACTCGGGAGGCTGAGGCAGGAGAATGGCGTGAACCCGGGAGGCGGAGCTTGCAGTGAGCTGAGATCGGGCCACCGCACTCCAGCCTGGGCGGCAGAGCAAGACTCCGTCTCAAAAAAAAAAAAAAAAAAAGAGATGGGGTTTCACCGTGTTGGTCGGGCTGGTCTCAAATTCCTGACCTCAGGTGATCTGCCTGCCTTGGCCTCCCAAAGTGTTGGGATTACAGGTGTGAGCCACTGTGCCCGGCCCAATAGGTAACTTTTCAATCCTCACTGTCCTCCCACCCTCCACCTTCCACCCTCAAGTAGACCGCAGTTTTGATTGTCCCCCCCCCCTTTTTTTTTAAACAGGGTCTCACTCTGTCACCCTGGAGTGCAGTGGTATGATCTCAGCTCACTGCAACCTCCACCTCCCAGGCTCAAGCAATTCTCCCACCTCAGCCTGCTGAGTAGGTGGCACTATAATCACGTGCCACCATGCCCAGCTAATTTTTGTATTTTTGTAGAGATGGGGTTTGACCATGTCACCTAGACTGGCCTCGAACTCCTAAGCTCAAGCAATCAGGCTGCCTTGGCCTTCCAAAGTGCTGGGATATCAGGTGTCAACCACTGTACCTGGCCTATTGCTCCCCTATGTGTACTCAACGTGTAACTCCCACTTATAAGTGAGAACATGCAGTATTTGGTTTTCTGTTCCTGTCTTAATTTGTTTAGGATAATAAACTCCAGCACCATCAATGTGGCTGCAAGGGACACGATTGCATTCTTTTTTTTTTTTTTTTTTTTTTGAGACAGAGTCTCTCTCTGTGGCCCAGGCTGGAGTGCAGTGGCCGGATCTCAGCTCACTGCAAGCTCCGCCACCCGGGTTTATGCCATTCTCCTGACTCAGCCTCCCGAGTAGCTGGGACTACAGGCGCCCGCCACCTCGCCCGGCTAGTTTTTTGTATTTTTTAGTAGAGACGGGGTTTCACCGTGTTAGCCAGGATGGTCTTGATCTCCTGACCTCGTGATCCGCCCTTCTCGGCCTCCCAAAGTGCTGGGATTATAGGCTTGAGCCACCGCGCCCGGCCGATTGCATTTTTTTTTTTTTATGACTTCATAGTATTCCGTGGGGCCTGTGTACCACATTTTCTTTATCCAGTCCACCATTGATGGGCATCTAGGTTGATTCCGTGTCTTTGCTGAATAGTACTCCAATAGTACTCCAATAAATATGAATAGTACTCCAATGAATATGAATAGTACTCCAATAAACATATGTGTGCATGTGTCTTTATGGTAGAATGATTTATATTCCTTTGGGCAAATATTCACTAATGGGGTTGCTAGGTCAGATCATAGTTTTAAGTTCTTTGAGAAATCGCCAAACTGCTTTCCACTGTGGGTGAATGAATTCACATTCCCACCAGCAGTATATAAGTATTCCCCTTTCTCTGCAACCTTGCCAGCATCTGTTATATTTTGACTTTTTAGTAATAGCCATTCTGACTGGTGTGAGATGGTATTTCATTGTGGTTTTGATTAGCATTCCTCTAATGATCAGTGATGTTGAGCATTTTTTTTGTATGCTTGTTGGCCGTATACGTCTTTTGAGAAGTGTCTGCTGTGTCCTTTGCCCATTTTTTTACTAGGGTTGTTTGTTTTTTGCTTATTGATTTGTTTAAGTTCCTTATCGATTCTGGGTATCAGACCTTTGTCAGATGCATAGTTTGCAAATATTTTCTCCCATTCTGTACGTTGTCTGTTTACTTTGTTGATAGTTTCTTTTGCTGTGCAGAAACTCTTTAGTTTAATTCGATCCTACTTGTCAATTTTGGATTTTGCTGCAATTGCTTTTGGAGTCTTCGTCATAAATCTTTTTAAGATGCAATGCTTTTGATGGCCTCCCTAGGATGGTCATCCAGAGGATAAGCCAACACACATCATCTTCGGTTCTGACAGTGAATGTGAAACAGAGGAGACATCGACTCAGGAGCAGAGCCATCCAGGAGAGGAAAGGGTAAAAGTAAGAAGTTCAGGATGTCCCTGTGGACATTCATCTACTTCTGCAGATCCACATCACAAACAACTGCCAATCTCAACATAAAACCTTCCTGAGAGCCCCAGTGAGACCCAGGGCTTGCCAGGTCACCACACATTGAGACTGCAGGGGTTTTGGAGATTTTTATATATGAACCTGTATTCTCCACAGCATCTGCAGCATGACATCAGTATTAGTGAAACGCTACAGAAACTGTTCTTGCATGTAATAACTACCTCCCCAAATCCAGGCTTCACTGGGGATCCTCTGGGTTAGTGATCCCAGAGGCCAGTTAGATTTCACTGAGTCAGGAATTTCCATGTGACCTTCCATGTGACCCGCCATTTACTCATTCCTGGTAGATGAGTCTGGGTTATTGGCTTTCAATGTGAGGGAGAAGATTACCTTATGAAGGAAATGCTACTTGTTTGCCTCTGCTATTAATAAACGTTTGTGTTTCTTCACAGGAGTCTATGGGTAAAACATCTGGGAAGCTGTTTGATAGCAGTGATGATGAGGAATCTGATTCTGAAGATGACAGTAATAGGTTCAAAATTAAACCTCAGTTTGAGGGCAGAGCGGGACAGAAGGTTAGCGAAGACTGAAAATAATTAAACTTGCGACATGTCCTTATTTTTTGACATAGCCCTTAAATCTGGGTAAATGCAGGCAGACCTTAACCTCCATTATAGCATCGGGGTGTTTATTTGGGGAGTAAGTCTTCTGTGATCCTTTCTGATTGATTCATAGGTAGATGGAGGTAGGCAAACATCTTAGTGTAGTGAATTTCAGTGTGTGGGGAGGTGTACATTGACAGTCTTCGTCAGAAGCAATTTCTTGGGAATGTGGCTATCAGTTATGTATGTTTTCTGTCTGTGTAGCTCATGGATTTACAGTCGCACTTTGGCACTGATGACAGATTCCGCATGGACTCTCGATTTCTAGAAAGTGACAGTGAAGAGGAACAGGAAGGTAAATGCTTCGTTGTCCAGAGTCCTGATGTCATATCTGGGGACACTGAGAAATCACCTAGTGTACCTCCTTTATTTAACACATGAAGAAACTTTCCATCCCAGACATTGGATTGAGGAGTTTATAATCAAATGTACAGTTAATACTAAGTTTGTACATAGTAATTTAGGAAAATTTAATTACTTCGAGCTGCCAGAAAGGAAAGGAATAAATAGCATCCACCAAAGTTCCCGTTTTCCTCTATCCCATCCTTGGTATGAGAAGAAGTTGAGTTTCCTACCTGGCAGCCTGTGTCAGTTGATCAGCAGGTTCTGGGTGAAGCCATGGAAGATGGTTAAGTCACTCCTGGCTTTCTAAAAGGAAGAGTGTTCATCCTCCAGTGTGCATACCTGGTGCAGATTATTTTTTAAAGCTGTGTATCATTGAATGTCATTCTACTTAAATTTATCCCTATTTGAATGTATCTAAGAGTAATGATGCTATCAGAAGCATCCTAATTCTACTTCTTTTCACTTACTATAGCATTTTTCACAGCAGTACTTCCAAACTTTTTCTACAGGATCTTCTCCTCTTACCCTTTTAAAAACACCTTACCTCTTATGTGGCTGGCTTGAATGAGCTTCCTAATTCCCTCTCCTAATCTCAGAACTTCTCTGCACTTCTTTTTTTTTTAATCCTTCCTGAATTAATCTAATCTGCATTTTAATCCTCACCATTCCTACTTGCTATTATCCCTTTCATCACTGGCATTTTCATTCTTCCCCTTCTAGCTTCTTCCTTTTTCTACACACAGTTAGGTCTTGTGGTCCCAAAAAAGCCATTCCTCTAACCATGCCAGTTTTCAAGTTTCTACTCCATCTCTCTTTCAGTTCTAAATTTGAAGTGAAAAAGTAAATCACATCTAATTCAGTAGCAGTTGGCTTTTTATTGAAAACAATCTGTGATTTGATCTTCTCAATTCTTTGAGGTGATTATTAACAGTATTGGACTGTTTCAGGAAACCAAGGTTCAGAGAGGTTTAAAATGAATTCTCTAGGGTCCTCCCAAATTCTGTTTCAGTGCTGAGATTATAGGCATGAGCCACTGTAACTGTACCTGGCCCTTTTCCAACTTTTGAAAGCACAATGTTTGTCTATTCTGCAAGAAGCAGCACAGCCAGCCTCCATCACCTTGAGCTCTTTCCAGCATTGTATTCTACCTGACTTTCTCACTCAAAACTCCATGTTGAAAACACAAGAATGAACAGAACCTGGAGAATAACCTTCATTTAGAAGGTACAGAGAGGTTATTTTCTTAACTTCTGCCAATTTTGTCTGTTTTCTTACAACTCTTTGGGTATGTGTTCCATCAAAGCCATAAACAACTTGTTCTCCAAGTGCAGTGGCATTGTCTCCAACGACATCCTCTTCAGCTAACCTACAGCATATGTCACTGTTGATCATCTCTTCTTGAAATGTTCACTTTGCTTCCAATTGCATAACTTCCTGGTTTTCTTAACTCTTGATTCCTAATTTTTCTGTTGCCTCCAATAATGGGTTCTTCCCAGGGTTCCGTAAGTCCCTAGAGCTTTAGCCTTCACTTGCACATGACTGTTTTTCAAATTTGGGTCTTCTTTCTTCCTTGCTGTTCTGCTGAGCTAACAACTGGTCATCAGTGCCTGTTGGATATTTTCCACAGGCTTTCCTGAGTTTGTGTTAAAACTCAGCAAGTCCAAACCAGTTCTTCTCAACCTTTCTGTGTTGATGGCGTGTCCATTCTTAGAACCTCCGTTGTTGTTTTTTTCTTTCCTTCTCAACATTTTTTACTTTTCTGGAGACAGGATCTCTCTGTGTTCCTCAGGCTGGAGTGCAGTGGCACATTCATAGCTTACTGTAACCTCAAACTCAGTCTCTCTAGCAGCTAGGACTACAGGCACGTGGCACCATGTCCAGCTAATTTTTTTTTTTTTCCATAGAGACAGGGTCTCGCTGTGTTGCCCAGACTGTTCTCAAAACTCCTGGCATCAAGTGATCCTCCTGCCTCAGCTTCCCAAAGTGCTGAGATTATAGGCATGGAGCCACTGCACCTGATCCCTTCCCAAATTTTGAGGCACAATATTGTGTCTCAAGTAAGCAACACAGCCAGCCTATAGCACCTTGAGCCTTTTTCAGCATTATATTCTACTTCCCTAATGGTTATTAGATTAAAATTTAAATTGATGTTTTTGATAGTTAAAAGTTGTTGAAATCAGCAGTTCCGTGTTTCAGCCTAACACAGTGTAAACTTTTTGTACTTTATTATTTCAACATATGTGTTCATTTTGTTTCCGACACCTAGCATGCTTTCCTACCACCTCTAGGGATTCAACTTTATCTTTCTTACCTCATAACTCTACCTAGTTTATAAAGCATGTTTTGATTCAGTTAAACACTATCTCAAATTCCTTTGAACTCTTAGAAGCTTTGGGGGCATCCCTGTAGAGTACTTAAATCAGCATTTTATTCTAGTTTCTGTTAGTTGGTTATTTATATCCCGCAGTAAATTGAAAGAGTCATACAGGCTTAGACTACTTTGGTATTTCTATAATCCAAACTAGCTGTTTAACTTTATTCTCTGATATTTTTTCTGTTTGTAGTAGTTGAGGATAGTAGCTTGTAAAATTCCATGATGCCTTGGTATGTGTAGGGCATATGGTTTTTTTTCCCATAATACTTGTTATTGAATCAAAGACTGAAACAACTATCCACTAATATTGTCAGATATACCATTACCATTTTTCACTGTCTTTATCATTTTTAGATTTACATAATTTAGATTACGTTTAGAATGCTAAAAAAAATCAAAGAGTCTATAATCACTGTAGTTATTAGTATCTTGCTCTATTACATTTGTCAATCTTTGCCTTAAAAGTTTTAGACTTGGTACTGAAAGCCATTAAATTCAGATTGTTTCATAATTAGGAACAGAAGTAGGACTTTTCATTGTCTAGTCATGCAGACTTTCTGAGTTTGCTATGGCTGAGGGTCTTGAGATATGGAGGTTAGTGAAATGAAGTTAAACTTTTCTTCTTCCTGTCTTAATGGATTTTGTACATGTTTAGGTACTTGGTAAATATTTGATGACTGAGACTTCTCAGGCTATGTTTTCCAAGAGATTATTAATTATCCCTTTCCCTCAAAGAGGTAAATGAAAAGAAAACTGCTGAGGAAGAAGAGCTTGCGGAAGAAAAAAAGAAAGCCCTGAATGTTGTACAAAGTGTTTTGCAAATCAACTTAAGCAATTCTACAAACAAAGGATCAGCAGCTGCTAAGAAATTTAAGTATGTTTTATGTTCCATCCCATTCTACCATATCATCCTTTGCCATAAATGTCTTCTTGAACTCAATTTAAAACTAGGCCTCTTTTAATGGCCTGGGGAGGCAGCTGGCAATATGTATCAGAGCCTTAAAAATATACTTACCTTTGACCCAATGATTCACTTCAAGGAACTAATCTTAAATTATTTCAGTGTTTATACCCTTAGATGTCATAGAAGCATCACTTTCATTAGTGAAACAATTGGAAAACAGTTTAGTAACTGTAAAACTATTTATATAAATGTAACTGTTACGGAAATTTTCAGGCATGCAATTTAGAGAGACTAACGTAATGAAAGCCCTGTACACCGTTACCTAGCTTTTACAGTCACCAACATGTGACCAGTGTTTTCTTCTATACCTTTATCCAATCCCTGCTTTACACAGTGAAATGTTTTATGCAAATCCCAGATAGTATATCATTTTACCTGTATGTATTTTAGTATGTTTAAAATCATTTTAAAAGCTAAAAAAAATCCAGGAAATCTCAAAAGTAGGTAGTTTAAAATATTTTTTCAGCCAGGCGCGGTGGCTCACACCTATAATCCTAGCACTTTGGGAAGCTGAGGCGGGCGGATCGCCTGAGATCAGGAGTTGGAGACCAGCCTGGCCAACATGCTGAAACCCCGTCTCTACTAAAAATATAAAAATTAGCCGGGTGTGGTGGTATATGCCTGTAATCCCAGCTACTTGGGAGGCTGAAGCAGGAGAATTGCTTGAACTTGGAAGGCAGAGATTGCAGTGAGCCAAGATCATGCCATTGCACTCCAGCCTGGGCAACACAGTGAGTCTCCATCTCCAAAAAAAAAAAAAAAAAGTATATATTATTTTTAGTAAGATCCTCGTTATCTTCTTTGATGTCATATGGCTTCTTCTTGCTGCAAAATTAGAATTTTCCTAGTGCTGAATTATAATTTGCTATTTACTTTTTGTATTAGTGTTCTGTTTTATCTCTTCCAACCTCCCCTCCTTTTTTTATGTAGGGACATCATACGTTATGATCCAACGAAGCAAGATCATGCCACTTACGAAAGAAAAAGAGATGATAAACCAAAAGAAAGGTAAATAGAGCTACTTCTTTTAGCAATAGGATCAAGTAAATTAATCTCATTTCAGACAATTAAAAATGTAGATAGGAACCAATATCCTACTCATTGGTCCCACTGTATTAAGATTGGTGGGGTAGGGGTAGTGCAGGTAGAGTTAGAGAGAAATTATTGATGTAGTGGAGGAGTTCTTACCTTTTGACAGGAATCTATAAATGATATGTACGCCTACTCTAGTATGATGCCTTTTATTTGTATTAGTTTCTTGTGAATTCTGTAACTACCATAAACTTAGTTACTTAAAATCACAAAATTTATTTCTTTACAGTTCTGGAACCTAGAAGTCCCAAATTAAGATACCGAACGGGCTATGTTCCTTCTAGAGGTTCAGGGAAACAAAGCCGTTTTATGCCTCTCCTTGTTTCTAGTAACTGCCACCAATCCATTGGTGTTCCTTGGCTTTGAGACCACATTACTCTCATTTTTGCCTCTATCTTCACATGGCCTCTTCTTTCCTGTCTGTCTCTCCTCTTTGTGCCTCTTAAAAGGACACTTGTGATAGCATTCAGGGCCCACTTGGATAATCCTGCATGGTTTATGTCAGGACTCTTACGTTAATATCTCTGCAAGACTCCTTATCTAAATAATGTTAACATTCACAGGTTTCAGGAATTAGGACATGGACATAGCTTTTGGGGGGCAACCATTCAACCATCTAGTGTGGTAGGAGCTTCTGTTTCCTATAGATGTGCAGTCAGTTGGATAAATATGGGGAATATATGGAACAACCAGTAACAGCTTGGTTTAAATCCTTCATTTTCCAACTGTTATTAGCCACGAAAATCACAAAAGGCACTGTGGTATCCTGAATTGAATCTTGAAACAGAAAAGACAATTTGTGGAGAAACTGGTGAAATCAAAACAATGTCTGAGTTTAGTTAGTGGTAATCTACCAGTGTTAATCTTTTGACAATTATATCCCAGTTACATACAATTACATAGTTACATACATACAAAATTACATTAGGGAAACCAAAGTGAAGGCTATTTAGGAACTCTACTATTTTTGTAACTTTCTGTAAACCTAAAATTGTTCCAAAATTAAAGGATTCTTTTAAAAAGAATCACATTTAGACTAAAGTAGAAGTAATATTAATATTCCCTCCAATGTAGGATATTTGTGTATTATTTCAGATAATCCGTATGGAACAAATACGGCTATGTTTACCCCCTCCCTTTACCCCAAGAAGTCTCATCCCTTTACATCAGCTCAAAATCCAGAATATCATCATTCAAATCAGATCTAGGTACAGATGAAGCTTCTCTGTTACTCCTTAAGTACAGTACCTTGAGTGCAGTTCTGTTTGATAAGAAGACCTACGAACTAAAAAAGCAAGTTATCTACCCTTCCTCCAATATAGAGTGGTGCAACAGGCATTGGATAGCCACTATAGGTACTGTTCAATGAGGGAAAACAGGCACAAAGGAGCCACATATCCATAGTAACTCTGAAATCTAGAGAGACAAATGTTGGAAGGTCTTTGATTAGAACTGAGGGCCTAGGAATAATTCTTGCTGACTATTGACTCGGTTTTCTAGATCATCCTTCTCTTTTCGTAAGTGCTGGCACAGGTTTACAGCTGAGTAGTTTTCTCAACCTGCTTTTTGCTTATAGAAATTAGGGAGTCCAGCCGGGCGCGGTGGCTCAAGCCTGTAATCCCAGCACTTTGGGAGGCCGAGACGGGCGGATCACGAGGTCAGGAGATCGAGACCATCCTGGCTAATACGGTGAAACCCCGTCTCTAATAGAAAATACAAAAATCTAGCTGGGCGACGAGGCGGGCGCCTGTAGTCCCAGCTACTCGGGAGGCTGAGACAGGAGAATGGCGTGAACCCGGGAGGCGGAGCGAGGCGGGCGCCTGTAGTCCCAGCTACTCCGGAGGCTGAGACAGGAGAATGGCGTGAACCCGGGAGGCGGAGCTTGCAGTGAGCTGAGATCCGGCCACTGTACTCCAGCCTGGGCGGCAGAGCAAGACTCCGTCTCAAAAAAAAAAAAAAAAAGAAAGAAAATTGGGAGTCCAAAAGCCTATTCATTTTGAAATGTTCCTGTACCTACCAGTCCAGTCTAGTGATAGTTCTGATAATATAATTCTCTTAAAATCTTCATAGTTTATCTGAATCTTCTTGGAATTCACTCTGTTAGATGAAAGTCACACATATCATTTTGAGATAAGCCTTTTTTGTTGTTTTTTTAACCTTGGGCTTCTACTGAAACTGCTGAGAGATAATGCCTCTAACCTCCATAGAGACCCTATTGTTTGAACAATTGAAGTTTATTTTCTTTTTTGTAAAATCTTAGAGACAGGGTCTTGCTCTGTCACCTGGCTGGAGTGCAGTGGCATAATCATAGCTCACTGTAGCCTTGAACTCCGGGGCTCAAGTGATCCTCCCACCTCAGCCTCCCACGTAGCTGGAACTACAAGTGTGCAACACTGTTCCTGGGTAACAGTTGGAAACTTCTTATCTCTTTTTAGGGTCTTAACAAAGAATTTTGTTTTATTTTTAGACCGAGGTCTATAAATTTTTCTGTGACAGGCAAGATAGTAGATAAGGCTTTGCAGGCCAGATCGTCTCTGCTGTGAAGACTCCCCTCTACCTTTGTAAAAGAAAAGCAGCCACAGACAATATGTAAACAAATGAGCAAGGCTGTGTGCCGATAAAACTATTAATGGACACTGAAATTTTCATTTCATATAATTTTTCCATGTCATGAAATGATGTTTGTTTTTCTCCCTGTCATTTCAAATGATGATAAAAAAAAATTTCTTAACTTGCAGTTCAGACATGAGTAGGCAGTAGCCTGGACTTGGCCCATGAACCATAGTTTGTCAACCCCTTCTTTAGACGATGTTTTTCTAAGGCTGTCATAGAGTCGATCTTTGCTTAGAAGCCCTTTCTTAAATTTCATGTCATTTGCCTTCTGGAGATTAGGAGTCTTCAAAACCATGAATTCCTAGTTCCCTTTAAAAAAAAAATTCCTCCCTTTAGTTTCATTCTCTCCTATTTTACTGTAATCAGTAGGATGAAACCAGAATATACCTTTAACACTTTCCTGGACATCTCCTTAGCTAGATCACCCAGCTAATTAGGTACATTTTCCATTTTCCACAGTACACACAACGCAGTTGACAGTGTTGCTAAACTTTCTACCACCATATTACAAGGATTCCCTCTTCTCCAGTTTCCAACAGGATTTACCTTATTTTTCTCTTAAGCCCTTATCTGCAACCTCCTCAAAGGCCATATGGTTTCTACTAACAGTTTTTTCAAGGTCCTTCTGGCTTTTGCTGTGATCTTAGTCTCAGAAGTTATATATCATGACATTAGACTTACACTGTCCATTAAAAGACTCATTAAGTCCAGCTCACACTCAAGGGATAAGGGAATTAACTTCCACCTCTTGAAGGAAGAAGTTTTTGGACAAATTTTAAAGCCACCACGTGGTGGTTAAATGAAAATCACTTGGAACTGCCTACCATTTTTTATAGAGCTTGGTTTCATAAGAAGCATATCTGTCTTAAAACCTAACCAGGTTGGTGTATTTACTGAAATATTAAAAGTTTCTCTCTTTGAGATGGTCTCTACCACTAAGAATGGTTATTTGGATATCCTGTTCACTTATTATTTTAGGTAATACATTACAAACTTTGGCCTGGTCTTAAAGGAAAAAGGATTTTAATATTTTCTTACTTCAAAATTCAGTATTGGAAACTGCCCTGTGACTTTTTGTCCAATATCAAAGAGAAAAGCATATTCACTCCTAAATATAGAGCAGATAGATTTATGGTAACAAAAATTTCATTTCAAAAGAAACTATACTTTACATATTTATAATTCATTTCTATAACTGATTTACAGTTTTACCAGATACTGGTAAAATTCCCAGTATCTTAGGAGTCATGTGGCCTACAGTTTTCATTTTGCCTATGAGGAAACTGAGGCCTAGTAAAGCTAAGTGATTTCTTTACTTACACCTAGCTGTATAGTTTAGGCATAATGTCTGAAATGTAGTTCAGAGGATGATAGAATATGATTCATGCAGCTGTTTGAGATTTGTGTAAAAAAAGCTTATTGGTCAAGATTTTACTTCTATTAGTAGAGTTTTATATGTAGAGTTTTATTTATTTTATTTCTCTATTAGTAGAATTTTATATCCTGGTTGTTGAAAGGATAGAATTAAAGTTGTCCAGGATTTTTTCTTTTCCTGATTTCTGGAAATTTTCCAAAACTTGTTTCTTTGTGATGCACGTGTCTACATATGTCATTTCAGTAAAGCAAAACGAAAAAAGAAAAGGGAGGAAGCTGAGAAGCTACCTGAGGTGTCTAAAGAAATGTATTATAATATTGCTATGGATCTGAAAGAAATATTCCAAACTACAAAAGATACCAGTGAAAAGGAAGAGGACATACCCTGGAATGAGGACTGTGGTAAAGAGAAACCTGAGGAAATCCAGGACCCTGCAGCTCTGACCAGTGGCGCTGAGCAGCCCAGCGGGTTCACATTCTCCTTTTTTGATTCGGACAGTAAAGACATAAAGGAAGGTACTTTTCTTTTTTCCCATACTTTTTGATTTTAGTCAGTTTGAACTTAATTGATTGAATCTGCATTAAGTGTAACCGATTTAATGTCAGCTGAAGAAAGGATTCTTTCTTCTACCTAGATAATTTGAGATTTAGTGTCACAGGAACATAAACACAATGTTCCTGAAGCTGTGATAGAAGCTATTTTTGCATTTAAGGAAGCAAACCTCTACTAGCTTCCATATGAAGGGAAGCCAGAGAATAAGGTACAGCATCTTTTCTGTTAGGTAAAAAGTCAGGAAGAAGTATAGTAATTCATATATTTAAATAACTTTGTATCTTAAATGACGCTGAAGATGCTATGACTTATGGAAAAATAGTGTTATATATAAGATAAAAGAAGATATAAGTAACCTTGGTTTTATACAAATATGCCATATCATCAATATGCCAGTTATTGCACAGTTTATCCCTGAAGATTTGCCAGAACCTAGAGAGAAGTATAAACACTAGTACATACAGTTTTGCATTTCATTTCAACAGGTTTACCTCTAAAGGCCAACATGGGCCACAGGTTAAAAAACACCTGACCTGTTCCTCACCCAGGGTTCAAGCTTTCTGGAAGTTCACTGTAGCAGCAAGCAATATGTATACAGAATACACACATACCTAACTACAATGATTCTACTTTATTTTTTTTTTTTTTTTTTTTTTTTTTGAGACAGAGTCTGGCTCTGCCGCCCAGGCTAGAGTGCAGTGGCCGGATCTCAGCTCACTGCAAGCTCCGCCTCCCGGGTTCACGCCATTCTCCTGCCTCAGCCTCCTGCGTAGCTGGGACTACAGCGTCCGCCACCTCGCCCGGCTATTTTTTTGTATATTTTAGTAGAGACGGGGTTTCACCATGTTAGCCAGGATGGTCTCGATCTCCTGACCTCGTGATCCGCCCGTCTCGGCCTCCCAAAGTGCTGGGATTACAGGCTTGAGCCACCGTGCCCGGCCAATGATTCTACTTTAAAGATTAGCAGTTAAAATACCATACATGTGTTTGGTAGATAAATTTTTTTTTTTTTTTTTTTGAGACGGAGTCTCTGTCACCCAGGCTGGAGTGCAGTGGTGCAATCTCGGTTCACTAGCAGATAATACCAACCCTGTGGTACTTTAAAAGGAAGTATAACAATCTAGTAGTTGTTCAAAAATTATTGCAAATAAGACTTCATTTTCTTGTCTAAACTGTTGAGTAGAGTTGGCATGATATAAGTAGTAACTATAATTTTTCTAACTTTGAGAGCAAAACGTGAGAAATTGACCTTGAAATGAGTCCTAAAGACACCAGCAACTTGAAAGATGTTTTTTAAGTACCTGGGAAATTTTGAAGGCTTGCGAGGTGATTGTCTTGATCTTATAGCAGTAGTTTTTTCAGCAGAGTCTGCAAAAAGTTTTGGGTATTGAAAATGTAAAGACATATTCCTTTTCTCATTTATAGACAAGAGGGAGACCTGATTTCCCTATATCATGTTATATTTTAGGTTTCTCATGCTAGCACAGATGCCATGGTTATTTTAGGTGTCACTTTAAAAAGTTATATAGCTCATTTATAAACCTTTAGTTTTTATACATTTTTTTTTTTTTACTGCTGTCCTTATCAGATCATTCTAGTGATGCCAAAATTATCATAGTAGCTTCTGAAAATATTTGAAAAATCTAAGAAGATGATACTACCTATTTTTTGATACGATTTTAAATGAATGATTAACATATTGGAACTTTAGATATGTCTACATGGTAAAAGTAATCAAATGACTGTGTTCAGAAATACTTGGCTGTGGAGTTACAATCCTACCATCTTTTGTTGTCATAATGATACAGAGACCTACAGAGTTGAAACAGTGAAACCTGGAAAGATTGTCTGGCAGGAAGACCCTCGTTTCCAAGACAGCAGTTCAGAAGAGGAAGATGTTACCGAAGAAACAGATCACAGAAAGTCCAGTCCTGGGTAAGCAATTTGTTTCTTTGCAGGCATAGTTCATAATTTGTAAAATCTGAATTAGACATGTTTAGAAATATTTTAGCTTCTGTTCACATGACAACTAAATTGTCTTATCTCAGCTTTTTGTGTTTTTTTTTTTTTGAAATGGAGTCTCGCTGGAGTGCAATGGCGTGATCTCAGCTCACTGCAACCTCCGCCTCCTAGATTCAAGCGATTCTCCTGTCTCAGCCTCCCAAGTAGCTGGGATTACAGGCATGTGCCACCACACCCGGCTAATTTTTGTATTTTTAGTAGAGATGAGGTTTCACTATGTTGGCCAGGCTGGAATGAACTCCTGACCTCAAGTAATCCACCCACCTCAGCCTCCCAAAGTGCTAGGATTATAGGCGTGAGCCACTGTGCCTGGCCATCTCAGTGTCAGAGTGTTCTCTAGCCTTTTTATAATGGAGAGTGTGTTTCCTTTTCCATGAGATTTGGATAGCACTAAGGGGAAGATAGGATGTGCACAGAAAAGGGAAGGTAGCCTGACAGTGAAGTCACTGGTCTGGAAACAGGATGCTGCAGTTGACTGGGTGCCTACCCATGGGAGGCACTGGCAACTGGGGTAGCAGTGATGGGAGTGAGAGTATCAGCAACCAACACAGGAAAGATAGAGGTTCTACTTAAACAAGTCTTCATGATCAAAGCTTCAGATGGAAGAATGTTAGAGGGAGGGTTATTTTAACTCAGGGCAAAATGTACAAAATACAAAGCAGATGTATTTAAGAGTCTTGCTCACCTGGATTCTAGAGGGAAAAGAAAAAAAATAAAAGATATACTTAACAAATAGTGTATTTATGTTTTGAATATAAATATTCTTAAATATTGAAATTAAACCAACCAATACCTATTTTTCTCTCTCTCTCCCTTTGTCCTGTTTCTTTTCAGAGAAGCACCATTACTTGAGAAAGAGACCACTAGATTTTTCTTTTTCTCTAAGAATGATGAAAGACTTCAAGGTCAGTCCATTTTTTTCATCAAATCACGTACAAAGAACAGGTAATAGTACAGCTACAATAATTCACATCCAGGAATTTTGACCATTGGTAGTGTCATGTGGTTTAACCCCATTTGTTCACACTGATGAATGTTAACTTGTAAAGCTGTCAAGGACTGAGAACTCCCCACTCACCACTTTCTTTGTTCACTCATTCTCATCAGCAAAGGCTTGTTTTGTTCCAGGGGCTTCCTTAGATGTTAGGCATACAAAACCCCTAAGTTTTTAGTACCATAAAAGTCCATGTGAAAACTCAGGGTGTTGGTGAACTCATTTCTTAAAGCCTAGCATAAACAAAGTTTCATAATAGTAAATGATATATATAAACAGTAAAAGCAAAACTATATTTTTCATTTGGAAAGAAAGAATACTAATTTTTAAAAATAAGTAGAAACTGAGGGAAAAGAATGATCTTAACTAGAATTGGAGACCTTGATAATGCCAACCCTTAGAATATCACCCATTTTAGTAGTAGTTTGCTGCCTCATCTTTCTTATTTTTCCCCTAGTAGGTTCTGACTTATTCTGGAGAGGAGTAGGAAGTAATATTAGCAGGAACTCTTGGGAGGCCAGAACAACCAACCTGCGTATGGTGAGTGAGTGTTTCTCCATATTATTTCCTAAAATAGACATGTTGTTGTCTATCTAGAATTACAGTGCTGAAAGGGAACTCATGAATGGTATAGGTGAGGAGACCGCAGACTGGCTCAATTGAGTGACTGGTCCCAGAGTCCAGCCAAGTCTATTAAGTAACAGGAAAGCATCAGATTTTTCAAGACTGAATTGTAGTTCCCATTATAAACACTTAATGCCAAAAATGCCAATATCCCCTGTTCATTTCAAAACAGCACTTTCAAAATAGGTTTCCACAGCCCTGGCAGTGAGAATAACCTAAGTTTTACTTTTATCTACTGAACATCTTAAAAACAATTTGTTTATTATTAACAAAGGCTTTTTTTCCCCCTAGGATTGTCGGAAGAAACATAAAGATGCAAAAAGGAAAATGAAACCAAAATAATAAATGTCGGTTGGTTTTGATACTGAATGTGAACAAGGCTCACCTAAGGAAACTGACCCAGAAAATAGTTTTAGCTGACAAAGAAGAAATTTCAGAGTGAAGGAATTGTAAACATCTGGCTGATGGAATATCATTCTGGTTGCCATCTTTTTCTGTGGAACTCCTCTGCATTTCTTCCTAGTTACTTCAAAAAATTAAATTCCACTTCTTAAAAAAGGAAGCACAAGATAGTCCTCGAAAATACTTTTTGTATATAATCTCTGCCCTCTATCCTGAGTAACTAATGGACATCTTCTCATGCAAGGTTTACATGAAGCCTTTTTTAATAAATGGGTCAAAGTACTTGTATTTTCCAGCCTAGGCTTTGTGTGAGTTATAGGCCATTTGAAATGTTTATTTCTGATTATGTCAAATACACCTTCCATTTTGTCATTTTTGTTTAAGCTGATGAATTACATGTCAACATTGAGTTTTATACTTGTGTTTTGGTGAATAGCTGAAATATAGGACATTTCAGACCATCATATAAGAATTCTGTGAGGACCAGGAGAGGAAGCCAAATATAGAGTTATCTTGTCATTGGCCTCTAGAAATTAGGGAACAACATCTAGATGCAGACCAATCCCAAAATTCTAATTAAACCAAAAGCTTATGAAAAATACCAAGTGTCTGAAAGATAGGTAGTCACTATTAGGAGTCAGGACCCTGAGCCCAAATAAGGAAACATTTAATATTTCATTAAATAAACCAACCTGCCTAGATTTCAAGACATGCCTCCTATCAAAGCGGGCTCTGTGTGAAATAGTATTATATAGGCCCAGCACAGTGGCTCAAACCTCTAATCTTAGTACTTTGGGAGGCCGAGGTGGGCAGATCACCTGAGGTCAGGAGTTCAAGACCAGCCTGGCCAACATGGCGAAACCTCGTCTCTACTAAAAATACAAAAAGTAGCTGGGTGTGGTGGCTCACACCTGTAATGCCAGCTACTCAGGAGGCTGAGACAGGAGATCACTTGAACCCAGGAGGCAGAGGTTGCAGTGCCGAGATCACGCCACTACACACCAGCCTGGGTGACAGCGTGAGACTCCATTTAAAGAAAAAAAAAATAGTATTACATAGACAGTTCCAAGGGCCTATCATTGAGCCATGATGCGTGTACCTAAAATTAGTGTTTATTGATTTACCTATGCTGAATATAAACTCTCAACTGTTGGGATTTCATCTGGTGTGTTAACCATTATGTCCCCAGTGCTTATGCTCAGTATGTGTTTTTAATAAGGGTCCAAGGAACTAAATAACTTGAAGAGTCATTCTGGATTCCTAGGTTTCCAAAACTTCAGACTTCAAGGAGAGTGGGGACAACTACACAGCAGGATAAATAATTCACACGTTCTACCTTCTCTTGATGTAGATCACAGTTATACCTTATTTTCTACTGCTGCATAGGAGGAAATCATCTCAGTAACAATCATTTACTCACAAATATTGCAATTTGGTCAAAACTCACTACGGACTGCTGATCTGTGCTCTGTGTGCTTTCGTTGGGGTGGTTCAGCCAGGGCTACAGGATCTGCTTCTAATATGGCCCACTCAGTGCCTGTTCATGGGCTTCCTTACAGCATGGCAACAAAGCTCTAGAAGCAAGTATTCTCAGAGGCAGGAAGCAGATGCTGCCAGTCTCTTAAGGCCTGGCTCAAAAACTGGCTCAAAAACTGGCTCAGAGTCACTTCACTGTATTCTATAGGTTTAAACTGACACACACACCCAACCAGACTGAAAGGGAGGGGACACAGATCCTCACTTCTCAGTGGGTGGAGTGTCAGAATGTGTGGCCATAATTTAAATCTGGCACATGCTTCACAAGCAGACAAATAAGTAACATCAACTAGCCTTTCCCACCCCCAGTTCCTGCTCCCCAGATAAAATCACCTTCAGCAATTTAATTTCTCTAGTATTTATCTCCATGTTTCTACCTAACATGCTTATGCTCTGATTTCTTGATTTTTTCACTACCAAACACTACATATTCTGAAGAGGTGAAAAAATTATTCACCTCTTCAGTCCAAGTAATATATTTTGACTACAGTTAACTTTTTGGCTGGAATTTTTTCATTTGCTTAACTTTTTCTAGATTTAGTCTTCCCATACCTTCCAACTGTGGGACATGATGAGGTTTCTCTTCAAATAGCCTGATCAATCCTTTATTCTTTAATTCATAGTACCTCCCTCCTCCCTTTTTCCCTTTTCCTTCCTTTCTGCCTGTTACATGCCCAGACAGGCCACAGTACCAGGTGTTATCAGTATCAGCTCACATTGCTTTCCTTATCTGGAGAGACCAGCTCTCTAGCTCATTACAGACACCCCTTCCCCCTTTCCCCTCTCTCTTACATGCCCACCTTATCTAAAGAAAGTTAAAATGTTTAACCAACCAGGATTAGTTTAGATTGTGAGGCCCAACTCCAGCCAATGGAGAAAAGGTACAGGGGCAGGGTTTGCGTCAGGGAGAAAGGCTCTCGTGCCCCTTTGTTCTGGTGTGCTCTCACTGTGACTGGCCAAGAAGCAGCACCCCTCTGCGCAGAAGTAAATTGCTTTGCTGAAAATCCTTTTTGAATGTTCAATTTCCTTAGGATTTTGAGCATTATTTCCAACACAATAGTACTATTAATATAAATGTTTCTCAATCAAATTTTTAAATAATTAGACTTGGCCTACCTCACATTTGTCCAGGAGCCCTCTGTCTGGCTCTAATCTGGGCTCTCTGGATAGGTTACAAAATTGAACCAAACAAGGTGGCAGGAATGTGAAAACTTCAAACACATTCCAAATACTTTCAGTTAATTAACAAGATTTGCAGCTACTAAATTATGTATGTTATGTGAGTATAATCATGGAACATTGGGTTACCCCTGTGATGGAGGACATGAAACCACTTTAATCCTTCACAGGGCCAAGATGGTAAGTAAAGTTGAATATATGCTAAACAGACTATCAAAATGTTCCTAAACTTAATAAGATACTGCATTCTACCTATTCTAGGCTAGATCAATTTTTTATATCCCTCTAATGGATACAATAAGCAGTAACTGAACTACTCCCAATTTGGCAAGATCCAGAATTTCCTTTTGAGGCTCTGGGGCCAAAGCCCGAGGCCTACTGCCCTTTGCAAGACTCCAGATTTGAACCAGCAGATCAGTAAGGTACCAAGCAGACTCCATAGCAATAAAAGTAAGTATGTAGGCCTGGTGCAGTGGCTCATGCCTGTAATCCCAACACTTAGGGAGACTAAGGCAGGCAGATCGCTTGAGCCCACAAGTTTTGAGAGCAGCCTAGGCAACACAGCAAGACCACGTTGCTATAGAAAACACAAAAATTAGCCGGGCGTGTGGTGGCGCTAGCCTGTAGTCCCAGCTACTTGCCAGGGATGAGATGCGAGGATCATCTGACCCGGGGAGGTCAAGGCTGCACCGGGGAGGTCAAGGCTGCAGTGAGACATGACCGTGCCACTGCACTCCGCCTGGGCGACACAATGAGACCGCTTCTTAAAAAAAGAAAATTGTTTCTGCAATGTTTTCATTACCGGAAACATTTTAAGTAAAATACAATAAAACTTTTAAACCTGATTGTCAGGCCCTTCCTTCCCTTTTGTTATTATCGTTTCACGTAGCCATTTATGACAGGAGAAGCGGCTTTGGGGTCAGCGGCTCAGGGCCCAAAAGTATAATTATTAAAGCCATCTCTCCGGAAATTGCTGTTTGTCGATATGAATTTTAGGTACCAAGTGTCCAGTCAGATAAATACAAACGCAAACAAGATGAAGCCCCGACCTCGGCGCCCCTTCCCAGTGGGCCTTCACCTACACAGACGTGCCCACTACCCGAGGGCGACCTCGGTCTACACTACTGGAACGGATACCACCCGCACGCACAGCACCGCGCTCAGCGCCGGTTCGTTTTCCAGGCGGAGGAGCCGCAAAGCCAGCAAGCACCACTGTCGCACCAGACGGACGAGTGGGCGTAATCTTGTCCGCCGTGACCAATCGGCGCCTGGCTTGTTGGCAGGTATCAGGCAGCGCGCACTGATTGGCCGGTGCGAGGCTGGCCGCCTTCCCTGGATCCCGCATTTTCAGCGCGTTGCATCACCTCCGCGCGCCGGGTCGCAGCTTGGAAGCCGGGAGAATTTCTTCCAGGCTTGCTGGCCTGCGGGGCTGTCCAGGCACGGGGGGCCTCTCAGGTACGCTTTTTCTTCCCTGCAGGATCCGCCCCTCAAAGATGAGGGTCACGCACGCGTTACAACACCGAAACAGTAGCACAAGATTTAATTTTTAAAAGAACGTGTTTCCTCGGGACTTGCCATTCGTTCGTTGCCAGCCTTAGGAATTTATGGTCGCCTTTTTGAATGAGTGGTGTTTGAAATGAGTAAAATATTTTGAGAGTGATAGACATACTATAAATTGGTATAGCTGTGACTTTATGTATAGGTAGTACTTTTTTTACATGCCCTAATTTATGACCTTTAATGGCTACCTACTTGATGTACCGTAATTTACTTCAGTCACCCTATTTAAATTGTTTTCAGTTATTTGCCTGCAGAAACAATTTTTCGGTGAATGTCATTGTATACGTATTTTGTACATTTGCGTGAGTATACCTGTGGAGTCTATGTTAATAGGATGTAATTAAATTGAAGAAACGTTTGAGATCGTCCCACCTTCAGGTTACATTTAACTTAATAGATTATGAAGACCTGAGAATAAAAGGGGAAGCAGAAATTGATTTAGAGAAGAATGAAAAGGGGGAACAGAAATAGACTTATAGGTAGGATCCACCTGACTTGATGATTAATTGGATGTGTGTATCTTCTGAGCAGTGTCGGGGTGACTCAAAAATGTTATGTCTAGGTAATGGGAAGAGTATTGGAAACGCTAATATGGTAGAGTTAAAAAGGGAAGCAATTGTGGAAAGAATTATGAAATTGTAAACAAAACATGGTTTTAGTGTGTGTTTCCAAAATATATTGAGGCAAAATAATATGAATTAATGTGAATAATATGTAGTGAATATCAAGGAAGGTGGTCTCGAAATTGCTGAACGGGAAGTTGAGGTTAAGATGACCTGAAGGAGTTGTGGAGCGGGGAAGAGTGAAGGGCCTGGATTATAATAAGAGGGAAGCAAAGAGGATGGCGTCCCTCTGCACAACAAGGTTGTTGTGCAAGGTTAACGTGCCCTGTCCCCTGCCCTGTGCTTGCTGGATGTTGTTGTGCATGTACAGCTCTCCAGTGGATTCGATGGGCCATAGCAATCCTGTGATTTATGCATGGAGGCTGCTTCTCCTCAGCAGCCGCCATAGCCCGGTCACTGGTACATGGTTCTTCCTGAATAGACAATACTGTTATACTGAGTCTTTATGCTTGGCATAATAGTGCAGTGATTCTTAATCTTTGGGGAAAGTAAGACTCCCTAAAAAACACAGTAAAAGCTGAATGAGCTGGCCAGGCCTAGTGGCTCACGCCTGTAATCCCAGCCCTTTGGGAGGCCGGCACAAGAGGATCGCTTTAGCCCAGGAGTTGAAGACCAGCCAGGGCAACATGGCAAAACCATGTCTCTACAAACCACCCCTCTCCAAAAAAGAAAAAAAAAAAAAAGCTGAGTGTGGTGATGGTGATGCATACCTGTAGTCCTAGCTGCTTGGGAGGCTAAGCTGGGAGGATCACCCGAATTCAGGGAGGTCAAGGCTGCAGTGAGCCGTGTTTGTGCCACTGCACTCCAGCCTGGGTGACAGAGTGAGACACTGTCTCAAAAAAAAAAAAAAAAAGTAATCGTCCTCTTCTCAGAAAGCTTAAATCTTATTTTCTCAAAAACAAAAAATCAGGTAGATATTCCTGAATAATTGTCAGAACAGTGCAAGAGTGGTGATGTTCAGACTGTGATGTGAATGCTCATCGGACCCTCAGGATCTTGTTAAAATGCAGGTTCTGACTCCTAGGTGCAAGGTGAGACTGGTAAGTCTGCCTCTCTAATAAGCTCCCATAGATGTGGGCCATAGTAGGACCAGCCTTGAAGAGATTAGAATGTGTTGGTATCTCAAAGTCTGTTGGTCTTCAGATAACAATCCCATAAGTCTGTGTTGGCCTCTAATAAGGTGCCCAGTGAACCTAAATAAATCAGTAAATGCACAAACACTTACTTTGGTCCTTGAAAGGCTAGAGGTTATAGTAAGAGTTGAAGATCTAAAATGCCTTACAACTTCCTTTTAATGGTATACTGTGATCAGAAATAGCTACTTCAGTTAAACAGCCCAACCATTCTTGTCCCGTTTTTTCTTAAACTTAGAGGCACTCACACATTTGAAAAAGTAATGAGGGTAAAAGAAAATGAAAGATACTACTTTCACAGACTTTTTTGTGTGTGTGATAACTTGAATCAATAACTTGCTTAGACTATGATGCTTTTAATGCTTTCAAAACTGTTTGAGGTATGTAGTAGTGTGCCTTTTCCTGTAGAGTTTATTACCCTGGACTGTTGCGTTTCTTGAGTACTTAAGATTTTTTATCTTCTCTGTTTGTTCTCTTATTAGCAATTCTATCCCATTCTAATCTGATGTTGACTTGGAAAACTTGTCACCCACCTTGTTAGAATTGTTAAGTAAATATAAATAGACTTTGAAAAGGAAAGGTCTCAAGGGTGGCTCACTAGATACTTAAGTCACAGATTGATCAAGTGTCTCTGCCTGAGGTTATTAGCAAAACATTTAAAAAGACACTTTAAGATTTTTCTCACTAGGGACTAAACCAGAAAGGTATAGGGCTCATCCTTCACAAAAATCATGAATAAGCAATAAGAAGGGTAAAATGGAAAATTGGCATCTATATTCGAATGTGAGATTCTCATCTTTTTAGCTTTAACATTTTTAAAGTTTTACCAGTTTTCCTCAAAGAGAATATGAAGTTACTTCAAGAGAACTGATTTCTGTCATGTGAGTGTAGGTAAGAAAATTCTTAGTTACTTTGAGATATTTTTCTTCAGATTATCAATGAGTTTTTTGCACCATCAGATAGAATTGCCGAGATTTTCTTGCTTACTTTTGGAAACATTGTCTACCATTACTGAATATTAAATAATACCATGTACCCCTCCCTCACACCATATACAAAAATAACTCAAAATGATTTGTGGCCTAAATGTAAGCAAAAAATCTGTAACCTTGTTTAGGTAATGGTTTATTAGATGATACGAAAAGCTCAAGCAATGAAACTAAAAATAGACGAATTGGGCATCATTAAAATTAAAAATCTTTGTGCTTCAGAAAATGCCATCAAGAAAATAAAAAGATGGCCCACAGAACAGGAGACAACTTTTTATAAATCATATATCTGATAAAAGATTTACATCCAGAATATATAAATAACCCTTAAAACCCAACCGCAAAAAGAGCCCAGTTAGAAAATTGGCAGAGGATAAATAAGTATCTATCCAAAGTGGATACACAAATGGCCAATAAGCACATGGAAAGACGCTCAGCGTCATTAGTCCCTAGGGAAATGCAAATCAAAATCAGGAGATACTACTTGACATCTCCTAGAATGACTGTAATCCAAAGATGGACAATAAGATGTGCTGGGTAGGATCTGAAGAAATTAGAATCCTCATTCACTGCTGAGGGAATGTAAAATAGTACAGTCACTTTGGAAAACATTTTGGCATTATCTCAAAAAGTTAAATACAGAATTATCATGTGACCCAGAAATTCTTCTTCTAGCTACAAACACAAGAGAAATGAAAACATAGATCCACACAAAATTTTATACATGAATGTTCATAGCGGCGTTATTCACAGTTATCAAAAAGTGGAAACAATACAGGTGTCCAAGAAATGATGAATGGATAAACAAACTGTGGCATATTCATGAAATGGAATACTATTCAGCTATCAAAAGTAATGAAGTATGAATATATATTATATCATGGATGAGCCTTGAAAACATGCTAGAGAAAGGAAACCAGATGCAATAGGCCACATATAGATGATTCTTGTAAATTTTCCCATTTATATGAAATGTCCAGAATAGGTAAATCTACAGGGGCAGAAAGAAGATAAATCGTTGCCACTGGCTATGTAGAAGAAAGAGTGGGGAGTGACTACTAATGGTTTTGGGGTGTTTTGGTAGGGAGGGGAGGTTGAAAACGTTTTGAAATTAGATATTACTAGTTATACTACCTTGTAAATGTGCTAAAAAGCCACTGAATTGTACACTTCGTACATTACAGTATGTAAATTGTACATCAGTATACACCCATGTTAGTAATATGGTACTCTGTTATTCCTTGATTTCTCTTTTGACACTAATAAATTTGATTTCTTTTGCAGCAACAAAATGGTTCAACAAGTTCCAGAAAACATAAATTTTCCTGCAGAAGAAGAGAAAATCTTGGAGTTTTGGACTGAATTTAATTGTTTTCAGGAATGCTTAAAGCAATCAAAACATAAACCAAAGTATGTGAATTTTTTAGTTTAAGGGAAAGTCCTTAAGAATAGTCATTTTTTAGACTGAATTCCATTAAAGCAGATACTCTCTTTTTTTTTTGTTTTGTTTTTGAGATGGAGTCTTGTTCTGTCACCCAGGCTGGAGTGCAGTGGCGCAATCTCTGCTCACTGCTACATCCGCCTCCCGGATGCAAGCGATTCTCCTGCCTCAGCCTCCCAAGCAGCTGGGATTACAGGCGCCTGCCACCACACTGGCTAATTTTTGTATTTTTAGTAGAGACGGGTTTTCACCATGTTGCCCAGGCTGGTCTCAGACTCCTGACCTCAAGTGATCCACCTGCCTCGGCCTATCAAAGTGCTGGAATTACAAGTGTAGCCACCATGTGTGGCCTAAAGCAAATACTTTTTATTAATCTTTCTTTCTTCCTTTTTTTTTTTTTTTTTTTTTTTTTTTGAGACAGAGTCTGGCTCTATCGCCCAGGCTGGAGTGCAGTGGCTGGATCTCAGCTCACTGCAAGCTCTACCTCCCGGGCTTACGCCACTCTCCTGCCTCAGCCTCGCTAGTAGCTGGGACTACAGGTGCCTGCCACCTCGCCTGGCTAGTTTTTTGTTTTTGTTTTTTTTAGTAGAGACGGGGTTTCAACGTGTTAGCCAGGATGGTCTCGATTTCCTGACCTCATGATCCGCCCATCTCGGCCTCCCAAAGTGCTGGGATTACAGGCTTGAGCCACCGCGCCCAGCCTTTATTAATCTTTCTATTCCCAGAATCCCCCAGCTGTCTGTATAATGGGTACTCAGTAGTAGATATACATTGAATGAATGAGTTCTCATTTATTAGGGTAAATTTTGTGTCTTTAAAAGGTCATCTGAGTAGAATTTATGTCACCCTCTGTGTCACCCTCTTTCCACCTTTACCTTCATCACCACCCTCATATAGGCACTTATACCTAAGTACCCCATAGAAGGCTACTATAGTAGTCCTCATTCACCTGAAAGACTAGTCCTTTAATCACTGTTTTCATTGTATATCTCCTCTGGTCAAAAACTTTCTGAGAGAGGAGTTTATTGCCCTATTTTACTGATGAGATAACTCAAGATCAGGGTAAATAACTTGCCTTATGTCATGGAACTAATAAATGAAAAATGAATAATCAAATGGAGGTGTCTGCAGCTTTACCGCAATTGTAGCCTTTCTGAAGGCAGGACCACCAGTAAATATCAAATCAATTATGTCTGTCAATTTCCTGATCATGCTGCTTTTGTCCTTCCTAAAGACTCCACTATGACAACAGCTATCTATAGAAAAATGCTTTACATTTTGATTGTTTTTAAATGACTTGATATAGTTTTATTACCTCTTAGATTTACCTTCTATGATGGTCCTCCTTTTGCGACTGGACTGCCTCATTATGGACATATACTTGCGGGTACAATTAAAGATACAGTTACAAGATATGCTCACCAGAGTGGGTTTCATGTTGACAGAAGATTTGGATGGGATTGTCATGGCTTACCTGTGGTATGTTTGAGTATCCAGCTTTATAATTTTCTGATTTTTTTTATAAGCATTAGATTTCATGTAATATGTTCCAGTATGATGCATGTTGACTGTCAGGCTTCTACTTCATTTCTATAGTATTTGTAGTTTGATTTGTTTTGTTTTCTAGAGTTGCATAGTTGCAGTTGTTTTCATAGGGCAGAGTGTTAACAATCTTATCACAAATTTTCAGGAGTATGAAATTGATAAGACACTGGGAATCAGAGGACCAGAGGATGTGGCCAAAATGGGGATTACAGAGTATAACAATCAGTGCCGAGCAATTGTGATGAGATATTCTGCTGAGTGGAGGGTATGTTGGGTTATTTTCAGTAGAATGAACAGAACATGTAGTTATTAAATGGGCATTGAAATGGTTTGTGGTCCCTTGTGCTTTTTTTATTAATTTATTTTTTGTAGAAAAAGTATTAGCTTCCACCTTCAACCCTGTTACTTAAACTGTTAACTTAGACTGAACCATCTCTTTCCTGACTTCTATGTGCCTAAATTGGTCTAACTTTCTTGAATGATCACCAATAGGGAAAAATCTGATAAGTATGACATAGATATATAGGCCTTTTCTTTTTTTCTCAAATACTTTTTTCAATTTTTTAACTTTTCATTTTAAAATAATTTGACTTATTAAACAATTGAAAAAGTAGTATGATGAGTTCCCCTATATCCTTCATCCATCTTTCCCGGCTGCTAACATCTTCAGTAACCATAGTATTAATAGAATTTTCAAAAGCAGTTGCCCCATTAATTTTTATTTCTGACCAATCACATATTGCCTTCAGTTGTTGTGTCTTTTTAGTCTTCTTGAGTATGGAACATTTATTTAGTCCTTTGTCTTTCATGGCCTTCTCACTTTTGAAGATTGCAGAGCAGCTATTTTCTAGAATGTCCCTCAGTGTCTGAGGTTTCCTGATTTAGGTTATGCATTTTTGGTGACAATGCCACAGAAGTGATGCTATGCCCTTCTCAGTGCATCATATCAGGTGGCATGTGTTTTTGTTATGTCTCATTGATGGTGATAACTTTGTTCACTTGGTTAAGGTACTGTCAGCTTTCTGCTTTGTAAAGTTGTAGGTTTTCATTTGTAATTAATAAGTATCTTGTGGGGAGGTTCTTTCCAAATATTCTTTGTCTTGTCATATATTCACTTATTAATTTTAACATCCATGGATGGTTTTTGCCAGTAATAATTATACCCGTGATATTTGCCAAGTGTTGGTTTGGGTAGACTTTTATAAATGAATATTTATACTTGTAAATAATGTTTTGTGCGTGTAGGATGAATGCCAAGAAAACTGGTTCTTAACCTTACATAGTATATTGTTGGCAATATAGATTTACTTGTACCATTGATTATTCTATTTTCCCAAAATGTTCATATGTGGTGACAGTAGAAGTAAACAGACGTTGATGTAAAATTATAAATATCATTGTCTAATACTGTTCTAATATTAATATTTTAAAGTCTACTGTTAGCAGACTTGGCCGATGGATTGACTTTGACAATGACTACAAAACTCTGTATCCACAATTCATGGAATCTGTCTGGTAGGTTTATTTAAAATTGTAAATATGATAAATATTCTATAAATATTATGTTGTATTGATTATTGGAAAAGTGCACTAGCATGAATCAGTTTATTTTTGAGTCCGTCGTTATTCCTCTGGAAATCTTTGGGAACAGGTTTGTTTTTGAATGTAGGACTTTTCTTGTTATTTTTTGGAGACTGAATCTCGCTCATTTGCCCAGGCTGGAGGGCAGTGGTGCAGTCTTGCCTCACTGCAACCTCTGCCTCTCAGGTTCAAGCGATTCTGCTGCTTCAGCCTCCCGAGTAGCTGGGATTACAGGCGGCCACCACCATGCTTGGCTAATTTTTGTATTTTTAGCAGAGATGGGGTTTCACCTTGTTGGCCAGGCTGGTCTCGAACTTCTGACCTAGGTGATCCACCCACCTCGGCCTCTCGAAGTGCTGGGATTACAGACGTGAGCCACTGCGCCCAGCCTGCCAATTGCTTTTCTTAGTTAACGTTATGTCTTAAACATCATTTGATATCAGTAGATACTAGCATTTTAATGTCTACCTGATGTCTTACTGTATTGATCTGTTACAATTTACCAGCCGGTCTCCCAATGGAAGACATTGTTTTTTCACTTATTTGGCAGACAGAAACTCCAAACAGAAAATGGCATAAGTGATTGCATTTTCAGAAATAGAGTTTTGGTTATGTAATTGTGAAACTCCATCTGTTACCAGGTGGGTCTTCAAACAACTCTATGATAAAGGCCTTGTTTATAGAGGTGTGAAAGTCATGCCCTTCTCTACGGCATGTAACACCCCACTTTCCAACTTCGAGTCACATCAGAATTACAAGGTACGTGAAATGTAGAGACATTATTCAGCATTGAGTTCTGTAGGTGGAAGTTGAATAGTTACGATCACAGTAGGTATTCCCAAGTACACCCAGTATGGAATGTTGCCCACGACATCAGCCACTTTGGCCACTTCTTACTGAGTGCTGAAAACGTTGCCAGTTAGTATACAAAGGCTCTGTTAAGATGAGAAATTTTTTTTCCACTTTGGATTTATGATGTATCTTAATGTGGTAGGTGTTGCTTGTTTTGACCATATTTTTGTGCCTCTCTGTTGGGTTAACAGCTTTGACATGCTTCCCTGTAGTCATCATTTCTTAAGGGTTGGGTAATTTTATGCCTTATCTGGGACCTTATGATATCATTTATTTGTTAAGGTATTTGGAAAAAAATTAATTTGAGGTGCCAAATGGTATTCTCTTTCCTCTGATGAAATACAGTCAGTTGTTGTTGTTGGTGTGATTGAGGTGTTTAGACTTGTTTGATGTTTACAGGGTATACTGTTTACCATATCTAGACAGATACTAAATACTAGTGAGTCTTCTGAAATGTGAACTATCTCTTCTCATGTGTGTATACTGAGTTGTTTTCCGTTTTGAGAGTTTATCTGACCTGCTGTTTTTAAAGGATATTGACTTGTTTGGAATTCTTGTTTCATGGCCTAGGTTTGAAAATTACATTAGTAAAATTTGCCTTACAAAGCATTTTTTATTTATAGAATGCTTTCACATATCCTGTTTGATTGATCTTTGTAAATCCTTGTAAGGCAGGTATGATGATTTCTGTTATCTCCTTACTACCTCTCTGATTGTGCTCATGTTTGTATTTTTTTAGTAAAATATTTTAAACACTTAACAGTGGAGAGAATAATACAGTAAACACAAGGTTTCCAAGGCTTACCTTTGTCAAATCTTAGTATATTGCTATATTTGGTTGCTTTTTTTATTTAGTTTTTTTTTTTTTTTTTGAGACAGAGTCTTGCTCTGCCACCCAGGCTACAGTGCAGTGGCATGATCTCAGCTCACTGCAACCTCCGCCTACCGGATTCAAGCAGTTCTCTGCCTCAGCCTTCAGAGTAGCTGGGATTACAGGTGCCCACCACCATGCATTTTTAGTAGAGACAGGGTTTCACCATCTTGGCCAGGCTGGTCTTGAACTCCTGACCTTGTGATCCACCCGCCTTGGCCTCTCAAATTGCTGGGATTGCAGGTGTGAGAGACTGTGCCCAGTCTATTTGGTTGCTTTTTAAAAACACTTGAATGTGGGCAGTTTCAAGGACATGCAAAAGTAGACAGAATGGTATAATTAATTTCTGTAGGCCAATTAAGGCCCCCAGCAACCAATGACTGGCTAATCTTGCCTCATTTATACACGTATTCTTTCCCACTTTCGTCCCAATTTTGAAACAAATGCCAGATATCAAATTGTTTCATCAAGAAATAATCCAATATAGATCTTTCATAAAAAATCGTTATCTTCTTTAAACATTGCCATATTAGCATTCATTCACACCTTAAAAAGTCATTAGCAATTACCTTTGTTGTTGTTGTTGTTGTTGTTTTTGAGATCAAGTCTCACTTTGTCACCCAGGCTAGAGTGCAGTGACGTGATCTCGGCCAACCACAGCCTTGACCTCCCGGGCTCAAGTGTCTCCCATTTCAGCCCCCTAAGTAGCTGGGACTATAGGAACATACACCATACCTAGCTAATTAGTGTGTTTCTGTAGAAACAGTTTCACCGTGTTGCTTGGGCTGGTCTTAAACTCTTGGGCTCAAGCAGTCCACCCGCCTTGGTCTCCCAAAGTGCTGGGATTATAAGTGTCAGCCACTGCACCCAGCTACCTTTAATATTTTAAATTTAATATTATTGAATTATTTAATTCCTGAACATTATCAGTTCATATTTCTAATGGTTTAATCATTTCCCAAGGGGTTATATTTTATTTTTTGTTTTTTTTCAATCAGGATCTACCAAGACTTAAATACGTGGTGACTGTTGTCTTTTTAGGTCTTGTACACATTTCAGTTGGTTGTACAACAAGTAGTGGAATTACTGAGTCAAAGTATTGTTTGTTTTAATTTTTATTTTTTTGAGACGGAGTCTCACTCTGATGCCCAGGTTGAAGTATGGTGGTGTGATCTTGGGTCACTGTAACCTCTTTTAGATTCGAGCAATTCTCCTGCCTCAACCTCCCGAGTAGCTGGGATTATAGGTGCCTGCCAGCATGCCCAGCTAAGTTTTGTAATTTTAGTAGAGACACGGCTTCTCCATCTCGGCCCGGCTGGTCTTGAACTCCTGACCTCAATTGATCCACCTGCCTCGGCCTCCCAAAGTGCTGGTATTACAGGCATGAGCCACTGTGCCCAGCTGAGTCACAGAGCATACTTATGTTTAGTTCTAATACTGGGGTTGGGAAACTTTCTTCTACAGATTAAATATTTTAGGCTTTTCAGGCAAAGTGTTCTCAATTTTGTCACCATTCTTTGCTTACCCACTGCATGAAAACAAGTGATGAGCCAGATTTGGCCTGGGGGACATAGTTTGCTGACCTCTATTCTTTTTTTTTTTTTTTTTTATTTGAGAAGGAGTCTCGCTCTGTTGCCCAGGCTGGAGGGCAATGGCGCGGTCTCGGCTAATTGCAAACTCCGCCTCCCGGGTTCACGCCATTCTCCTGCCTCAGCCTCCCGAGTAGCTGGGACTGCAGGCGCCCGCCATCACACCCGGCTAATTTTTTGTATTTTTAGTAGAGACGGGGTTTCACTGTGTTAGCCAGGATGGTCTCGATCTCCTGACCTCATGATCCAGCCACCTCAACCTCCCAAAATGCTGGGATTACAGTTGTGAGCCACCACACCCGGCCACTGCTGACCTCTATTCTAAGCGGTCTGTGTATTGGTTGTTAACCAATGGTTTTTAAAATGTTTTTGACTCGGTCAAGCACAGTGGCTCACACCTGAAATCCCCGCACTTTTGGAGGCCGAGTTGGGTGGATTGCTTGAGTCCAGGAGTTCAAGAACGGCCTGGGCAGCATGGCAAAACCCCATCTCTACTAAAATTACAAAAATTAGCTGGGAGTGGTGGCGTTAACCTTTAGTTCCAACTACTCCAGAGGCTGAAGTAAGAATGATGTGAGCCCAGAAAGTTGAGGCTACAGTGAGCCAAAAGTGTGCTACTTCCCTCCAGCCTGGGTGACAGAGTTAGACTCTGTCTCAAAAAAAATATATAAATGTATGTGTATGTATATATGTATGTATACATATATGTATGTGTTGTGTATGTGTGTATATATGTGTGTGTTGGGCTTAAAACTTTTATTTATTTATTTTTAGAGGTGGGATTTCAGTCTGTCACCCAGGCTGGAATGCAGTGGTGCAAACACAGCTCACTGCAGCCTTGACCTCCTGGATTCAAATGATCCTCCAGCCTCACCCTCCTGAGTAGCTGGGATCACAGACGTGCATCACCACGCCCAGATAATTTTTTTTTTTTAATCTTTGTAGAGACAGGGTCGTACTATATTGCCCCAGCTGGTCTCAAACTCCAGAGCTCGTGCTATCCTCCTCTCTCGGCCTCCCAAAGTGCCAGGATTATAGGCATGAGCCACCGTGCCCTGCCTAAAAAATTTTAATTTTTTACAAAAATTAGCTGGGCATGGTGGTGCGCACCTGTAGTCCCAGCTATTCAGGAAGCTGAGGCAGGAGAATTCTTGAACCCAGGAGGCAGGGGTTGCAGTGAGCTGAGATCATGTCACTGCACTCCAACCTGAGTGACAGAGTGACACTCCGTCTCAAAAAAAAAGAAAAGAAAAAAAATTATTTTTGGACGTTGTTTCAAGCTCACAGAAAAGTGGAGAGTTCTTTATATCCTTCCGCTAGATTCCCTAAATGTTAACCTTTTACCATGTTTGCTTTATTCTTCTGTTTTTATGGGAGTGGGGCACAATATCCTTTGAAAGTAAGTTGCGGGAATTATGGCCCTTTCCCTCTAAAAACTATGTATTTCCTAAAACCAATAACATTGTTCGAAATAACTGGAGTTAGAAAATTAACATTGATACTATATTACCTCATGTGTAGATCTTACTGGGTTCTGCTTGTCCCAGCAGTGTCCTTTGTAGTTAAAAAGAAAGAAAGAAAGAAAAAGACCTGCATCCTGTGCTTCATGCAGTGATGTATCTCCAGACTTCTCTAATCTTAAACAGCTCTTTAGTCTCTTTATGCTTCATAATACTGACATATTTGAGGAGGTACAGGCCAATAGTAGTGTCCCTTATTTCAGGTTTGATGTTTTACGTGTGATTAACAGCTCTTGTGTCACTTTGTTTAAATTGCAGTTTGTTTTTGTTGGGGATTGATTTTTTTTTTCTACCTTAGAGCTATTTATTTTTAAATCTTTGATATTTTTGTATGGAAACATTGCCATAAAGTTGGAGACAATCTTGTTCTTATTTAATGAGCTGAATTTATATGGGTTTATTACAATTTCATGTATGTGTTGCTTTAGTAGGATCTTTTTGGTATTTTGCGCATAAAGATAACCATATTCCAGAAAAGTTATCTTTTTGATCTAACTCTTCATGAACTTATAAAATAATCATAACACTGAAACCTCCATCGTATGTTCCTCCTTAGACATGACTTTAAAAAGTAACCAGAGGCCAGGCACGGTGACTCAGGCCTGTAATCCTGTCACTTTGGGAGGCTGAGGTCGGAGGATCACCTGAGGTCAGCAGTTTGAGACCAGCCTGACCAATATGGGGTAACCCCATCTCTACTAAAAATAGAAAAATTAACTACGTGTGGTGACACGCACCTGTAATCCCAGCTACTCGGGAGGCTGAGGCACAAGAATCTTGAATCCAGGAGGCAGGGGCTGTAGTGAGCCAAGATTGAACCACAGCACTCCAGCCTAGTGACAGAGTGAGACTCCATCTAGAAAAAAAAAAAAAGTCACCAGATGTTAAAAGATTTTATTTTTGTGACTACTAAGGTGATGATTAAAACATTTTTTAAAGTATTTAAAAATTTTTTTACTTGGAATTTCTTGCTATTTTTGTAAGTCTGGTAAGTGGTTTCTTCAGTTTACCCTGAAGATTTATTTTATTCCTCTTTAGTAGGATCAGTTCCTTTTTCTTAGGTGTCTTATTGTGGATTTGTAAAACAATACTTTACCTCAATTTATTTCAGGATGTTCAAGATCCTTCAGTATTTGTAACTTTCCCTTTGGAAGAAGATGAAACTGTATCTTTAGTTGCTTGGACAACCACTCCCTGGACTCTACCTAGTAACCTTGCTGTCTGTGTTAATCCAGAAATGCAGTATGTGAAGATTAAAGGTAAGTGGGAGGCTAGTTACTTATGATTAATATGGATAAGATAATTTTATAATTTGGAAAATATGAAAGCTTACCTTTCTTTTTGCATGAAGAATAGAATTATTTGAAGAGAAGCTGACTTAGAAAAATAACTTTAAACATTTGTTTTCATTTCTAATTGAAAACTAACACAACAATCAAAATAGTACAGAGATGTAAAAAGTAGAACATAAAATTTTCTTATAATTTCCAGTTTATAGTATGTTTTTCCACACCATGCCCCTGTGACAGATGAAGAGTCTAAGATTCAGCGATGTGGCATCACGTCGTTACTAGTAATTGGTACCAGAACTTGAGAACTTTTTGCCTTTCAGATGTCCCCTGGTAGAGAGTTACCAGTCTCAACAAGGGCCTTTCCGAGATTTAAAAAGAAGTTTGGTACTTTGTGAACAAATATACCTTCAGGTTTGGATAGTTTTGTGGCGGTAAAAGAAAAAGAGAAAAACTCATTGTCAGGAAAAAAGGTATGGTGCAGCTGCTGTGGAAAACAGTGACATTTCTTCAGAAAGCTGAATGGAGTTAACACTGTGGCCCAACAGTTTCACTTCTGGGTGTTTTCCTCAAAGCATTGAAAGCAGTCTTGAACAGTCACTTGGACACCCATGTTCAAAGTAGCATTATTCTTGATAGTCAAAAGATAGAAGCAACCCAAGTGTCTCTCATTGGATAAATGAATAAACCATATAGGGTATTTACATACGATGGAATATTATTCAGCCTAAAAAAGGAAGGGAATTCTGATACAGGCTGTGCTTTGGATGAACCTGGAGGATATTATGCTAATTAAAATGAGCCAGTCACCAAAAGACAGATACTACATGATGAGGTATTGAGAAGTGAAATTCAGAGAGCAAAGACTAGTAGAATGGTGGTTGACAGGCTGGTAGGGAAGGGGGAGTTACCGTTTAATGAGTACAGAGTCTCAGTATAGGAAAATGAAAAGGTTTGGGGTATTGATAATAGTAGTGATTACACAACATGGTAGATGTATTTAATGCTGTGTAAGAATGGTTACCGTGATTTTTTTAAATAGTTGTATTAAAACAGTCAACTTAATTGAACAATAGCTTGTGCTGATAAGTGAAAAATATTGAGAAAGGAATGGGAAAAGATTGGGTATCAGAAAAAAGGTACAGAGGGAGTTTTTTATTTATTCTTTCCTGGGAGCAAATAGGACTAAGAGTTGACCTGCTGGAAAGAGCTATTGGCCACAAAGAGACCTGGCTCAGGTGTCTGCAGCTGCTTCTCTGGAGCAAGGACAGTCCCATCTGCACAATTTCTCTGTGTCACTGGTGGGTCACTGGCCATTCTATAGTGAGCTTGACAATCTCAGCAGCCATCTGACTGAGATCTCAAGACACATCACCCATCTACCTGTGTATAACTCTTGTGCTTGACAGACTTTGTATCTGAGCTTTATCAGAAAATGTGGGCTCCACTTACAGTGAAGTTCCTGTGAGGTCAGAGCTAGGGCGTGGCAGCCTTGTTCGTAGTAGTTTTTCAATTAATTGCAAAGGCTTTTGCAATGACCCATAGATACTTATAGTGAGCTAAATATATGACATATGCTATAGTGAATCTCAGATATGTAATATCATAACTTACGAGTGAGGGTTTAAATCGGCCTATATTTTCAGTATCAAAGTTTTAATTGCTCCAGCTTTTCTTTTCCTAGGATGCCCCAGGTATCCTCCAGAAACACTTACAATAAGGGTACACAGATACATCAAGGACATTCATTATCCCAGTATTCATAGTAGTGAAAATTTGAAAACAATTTAAGTGTCTGTCAACTTGTTAGAAATAACTCATACGTCTATAAAATGGAATCTTATAGAACTCTTCAAAAGAATGAGAAAAGTCTGTATGTGCTAATACATGGAAGGATGTTGACAGTTTATTAAGTGAAAAGCTGCAAAACCAGATAGAATATTACCTCAATTAAAAAAATAAAAAGAACTTACACATTTACATATATGTTTGATAGTGTGTGTATACATAGAAAAATATCTGGATCAATAGATACCCAAATGAGAATGTCTGAGAGGGGATGATAATATGTGGCACTTACTTTGTGAGCTACTTTGTCAGTGTTATTTTTAAACATTGATATGTTTACCCTATGAAGGAAAAAATAACAATTTACTTAAAATGGATGTCTGAGCAATAAATAATAACTGACGACTGCCTATGTGCATTTGATGTTTTTGTCATTTTCATGTTTGGGAAGCAGTATACCGTAGTGTTCTTTGCAGTATTTCTCTGTGAGTACTGGGCACACCAGAGGCACGTGGTACAGGAGCTTCTCAGGAAAAAAGTATGCTTGATGCATATCTTTAGAATCAGCCAAATTCAGAATATAACCCAAGTCCACATTTTTCCTTTTTCTCATAGATGTTGCCAGAGGAAAATTATTCATTTTAATGGAAGCCAGATTGTCAGCCCTTTATAAATTGGAGAGTGACTATGAGATCCTTGAAAGGTGAATATTCCAATAGTTGCCCTGTGTGTGTGTGTGTATGTGTCTGTGTGTGTGTCTTTAGTTTTAAAAAGAGAGAAGCTTTATTATCCAAAAGCTTGCATTGTTCACATTTAGTTTTAAGTACTAACACTAATACTTTGCGGTCACACATTACAGCATCAATGGCTAGGGCTAAGAAGCCAGTAAACCAGAGGTGAGTGGTAGCTTGATGTGGCTGTAGCCTCATATTTGATTTTAATCTAATTGTGAGTTTCCCTTTCTCCTTTTCTAGATTTCCTGGTTCCTATCTTAAAGGCAAGAAGTACAGGCCCCTGTTTGACTATTTCATGAAGGTAAGCTTAGGGACCACTGCTGTGGGGGCTCTCCACAATCTGATTATTTGATAGCTGGAGTGTTGTGATAAGTGGAATTGACATTGCTTTTATGAGTGTACTTGAATCCAGAAAGTCTGCTTTAGTGCCAACAAAATTAAATTATTTGTGTTGCTTTTTTTAGAGGATTTTTTTTTTTTTTTTTTTTGAACAGGGTCTCCTCTGTCCCTCTGTCCCCCAGGCTGGAGTGCAGTGGCACGATTATGGCTCACTGCAACATTGACCTCTTGGGCTCAAGTGATTCCCCTGCCCATCTCAAGTAGCTGGGACTACTGGCACACGCCACCACACCTGGCTAAGTTTTTAATTTTTTGTAGAGACAGAATCTCGCTATGTTGCCCAGGCTGGTCTTGAACTCCTGGGATTACAAGCGTGAGCTACTGTGCCTGACTGAGATTTTTTGTTGTTGTTGTTTTTGAGACAGTCTTGCTCTGTCGTCCAGGCTGGAGTGCAATGGCGTGATCTTGTCTCACTGCAACCTCTGTCCCCCAGGTTCAAGCGATTCTCCTGCCTCAGCCTTCCAAGCAGCTGGGATTACAGGCATGCTGTAATTTTTGTACTTTACTGTAGAGATGGGGTTTCACCATCTTGGCCAGGCTGGTCTTGAACTCCTGACCTCGTGATCCACCCGCATTGGCCTCTCAAAGTGCTGGATTTACAGGCGTGAGCCACCACACCCGGCCAAGCTGGGATTTTTTATTTCAACATTTTTCTCAAATTGTATGAGGAATCACTTTACATTTGATTGGATTTTTAGGTGTATATTTTTATTGCATGTAGTCTACATATCACCCAGGGTATTTATCGAGGTGTGTGTTTGTTTGTTTTGACAAAGTTAAGATAGTAAATCACAGTAACACTGTGTGTAAAGATCAACACAATTTTATTTCAAGGAGGTTAATGAGGCAGGTGTTTTAAATCTAGGCACCACGACAGAGCTCATACATTTAGCACCTCAGTTTCTTCAGAGTCATAAAGTTGTTTTATGTGGTTTTATTTTCTGACAATGAAGAATCCACAGCTACAGTTGCAAATCCTGTTGCCACCACTCCCACACTCTCACCAAAAGAATAATATCAAGGAGGAATTCCTCCATCCTTATTTAAAGGTCTTGAAATGAGATAATGAGCAGACCTGGCCTTATGGTTATGTGGAAATAATAATCAACTAGACATATCACTTACATCCCATCCCAGAAAAAAATGTTCGCTGAACCCTCTGTTGTTTGTGTGGGACAAGTCTGATTGATTCAGGAGACCTCTGTGGTTTGGGCCCTATCCACAGTGTGTCTGTTACCTGCCTCTTCACTTTTGTGCTTCTTGAGTGTTTTCCCACATTTCTCATTGCCTACGTAATAGCCTTCTTCCTCCTCCCACGTTGCTGCCCAGTGGATTTACATATGCTCTGCCCTCATCCCATTCCTCCCTACAAGCATCAGTTACTTCCCAGCATTCGGGACGTGCCCTCCCCAGTCAGTGTGCGGCAGACCTGCTTCCTGACTTCATCCTCCCGCATTACTTTAGACGTATCCTTTATTCAGTCAAACTGGCTCTTCCCTTTCCTGCTTCCCTGCCTTTTCTTTTCCTTAAGTTTTCTTACCATTTTAGAAGTCTTCATCTTTTTTTTATGTTGCTATCTACTGAGTTAACTCACCCTTCAAGTCTAAACTCAGATGTCATCTGAAAGTTTTCTGAAATGTATCTTTGGTTTCTCCCTTGGAAAAATGGCATTACTTCATTCCATTCTCCTATCGTATCGCTTAACATACTGTGGTTTATGTTGTGTTTTTTTTTTATTATCTAAAATCTCTTCCACTGGATCAGTGACTCTTCACCTTTCTGAATCACAAAACCTGTTGAGAACCCAAAAACTCGACCCCCTGAAAAAATAGACGTGGACACACTAGAGAGGAACTTTAGGTTAAGTAGAGGTCTGTCTAGAATATGCACTTGGTACATATAAGTTGAATAACACCTACTCATTAAATAAACTTTAGCTAACTACCTGAAACCTTCGGTGACTTTAGACAGGTACTATAAATCGTTTGACCCAGGACAGAATCATCTGATGTTCACTGAAATATACTTGTTCTGAAGTATCAAGGGAAGCTGTGTCAGCAGACACTGCCTATGGAGCAGCGCTGCCGCTCCTGGTGGTTGGTATCTACTGACCTGGGTGGAAGCAGCCCTACCACGGCCTGGGTAGGCCCAAAGTAGACCCCAAGAGACAAGATGCAGTGATCTTGTCTATACTGCTTCTAAGTATAGAACATGTAACTAAGTATACATGTAATTCTAAGGACCCATGTATTCTGTCCCTTCTGTTTAAACTATCGAAGTTTTAGCACCTGTCATACCATAACTTCTAAAATATTTTAAGGTGATTTGAGTTACAGCAATTCAAATTTTATGATGATTTTTTAAGTTTAGTTTTAAGTTCCAAAGAAACCAAGTACTGTGATATAATTGCAAATAACGTTGTATTTGCAGCCAGGAGGCCTGTTCCAGGTCCTGGCTTCATCACTGTTAGTTATGTGATTTGGATAAGACTAAATTTAATCTTTGTTCTGAGTTTGCTCATCTGTGAAATGCAAATACAGCCAGAATATTTTTAAGACATGGGAATACTAATAGCTTGTTCACAGAATTATAGAAGTTAAACGTGAAAATCATTCGTGAAAGTACTTTTTACCAATGCAAAAAGGAAGGACATCAGAGGGCCAGTTTGGTAGAAACAGGGGTTTGTGGAAAGAAATGTAAAGAGGTGAAAGTAGAAAGAGTAGGTCTGTTAGCATTAGATGTATTAACGTGATGATATTGCTGTTGCAAAGAAAATGAAATTGAATACTTTTCCCCTGAATATTAAGGTGGTGGAGTACCTGTAAGTAGAACTTTACTCGTGGCTCCCACCTGTTCCTTTTAAGATTTGCCTTTATGACTGAATAACTTGAGCCGAGTCGAACAGAAAAAGAGAAGCAAAACGTATGCAGTGATTGAAAATGTACCAGGAAGTGAACAATTTAGGGACCATGCTTTCTGAGACTGTATCCTAAACTGCATACTGGGAGCAAAAAGTTGGGAGAGAGAGAACTAATGAAAAACATCAGTTTGTAACCAAGGAAATTAGAAATTTTTATATGCCAGTCTTCAGATAATTATTTCATTTGTAAGTGATAACTTTTTATTTATGGGAAAAAATGTGTTGAGTTAGCATGTTTCTTCCCAGCCTGAATTGTTCTTTTCTATTTCTGAAAATAATTGTACCTGTTAAAAGTGTTTTCAGGTTCTTAGGAAAAACTGTTACAAAGTTAACATTGTAACACATTAAGATTTCATCCCTGAAACCAGCTGTCCTTTCTTTGCAGTGTAAAGAGAATGGCGCTTTCACTGTGCTTGTTGACAACTACGTGAAGGAAGATGAAGGCACAGGGGTTGTCCACCAAGCTCCTTACTTTGGTGCTGTGAGTAGCATAAGTCTGGCAAATGTATTTGAGAAGTATGTCGGTAGCCACTTTTCATAGATGCGGTGTCATGTGTCTCATCACATTGGGTCACCAGGTAGGCCTCTTTGCTGGCTCACTGCCTGCAAGATGGCTTGTAAAATTTGCATCTGCAATTCCCTTTCATCCCAAGCTGATTTCTGGAAAGAGTGGGCCAAATCCAGTAAACTCTTTCTGGTGTGCAGTTCTGTGAGTTTTGACAGGCATCTAGGGACATGCAGTTGTCTCAGCCACCAAGATACAGACCATTCCCATCACTTCTACTGTGTTCTCAATTAAATGTTCAGAAGGAGGAATCTGACCTCTCCCCTCAAAACAGTACTCTACAGTTAATTTTATATTTTGACCAGAATAATTTTTCTAAAAACACATTCCTTTTCATGTAATTTGTGAATAAAAACAGAATAACATAAAGGCACATGCTTTACAGTAAACCCCCTCTCACCTTAAATCATCGTGCTGCCACTAACGGGCAGTTCCTGGGTGAGTTACCCGGCCTATCTGGACTTCCTTTGCCTCCTCCGTAGCATAGTGTAGCACCTGCATACACATTCCTCTGGTCTCGATCGTTTTGTCAGTGGGAGGGATTGGAAATGTGACTTTGTTCTAAAAGGCAGTGACAGTAGTCTGCCCTCATTTGCCATTTTGCTTTCATGCTTAATTTCTAGGATTTTATTATTTTTATAGAAGTAGAGGGTACAGGTGCCATTTTTTTACATCGATATGTTGTATAGTAGTAAAATCTGGGCTTTTAGTGTAACCATCACTTGAGTTTTTATTATGGAAGTCTTGAAACATACACAGAAGAAAATATTATAATAGATTCTTTTTTTCACATCATCCAGCTGCATTAACTCTCAACGTTTTGGAAATCTCTCCTGTTTTCTTCCTCTGTACAGTACCACACATTTTTATTTTGGCTGGAGGATTTAGAAGCAAATCCTCAACCTCATGTCTTTCATGTATAAGTAATTCTAGCTGCATCTCTGACTGATAAGGACTTTTATTTTCAGTATAGCCACCGTGCCATTGTTATTTATATCCAATAAAGTCAGCAATTCCTTAATAATTACCTAATACCTGGTCCATTTTGATGGAAGGAAGCATTCTTGATAATACTACTTAAGAGTTTTAGGAACTAGTCACATATTGTTCATAATCATTTTAGGGTCAATTAACTGGTATGGTTACCCCACTGTTAGTAGATAATAAAAGTAACTTCTTGGTTTGGAATTGTAGTTTAGGGATTTTTTTTTTTTTTTTTTTTCCCCGGAGACGGAGTCTCGCTCTGTCACCCAGGCTGGAGTGCAGTGGCAGGATCTCGGCTCACTGCAACTTCTGACTCCTGAGTTGAAGCGATTCTCCTGCTTCAGCCTCCTGACAGGTCTCCTAACAGACCGTGCCTTATACTTGTGTGTATTCTTTGTTAAATATGGGTGTTTGTCATTAACTCTAGAGTTATATCTCATATATCTATTCTGAATGCTGTGCATGTTAATGTTATAGGTGATTCATTCTTTAAGCTACCCTTTAACCCCATTTGGTAAACTTTTTTTTTTTTTTTTTTTGAGAGGGGACTCCATCTGTTGCCCAGGCTGGAGTGCAACAGTGCGATCTCGGCTCACAGCAACCTCTGCCTCCCAGGTTCAAGCGATTCTCCTGCCTCAACCTCCCAAGTAGCTGGGATTATAGGCACCTGCCACCATGCCTGGCTGATTTTTTGTATATTTAGTAGAGACAGGGTTTCGCCATGTTGGCCAGGCTGGTCTCGAACTTCTGACCTCAGGTGATCTGACCGCCTTGGCCTCCCAAAGTGCTGAGATTACAGGCGTGAGCCACCGCGCCCGGCCTTGGTAAACATTTTCTGAGAGGCTTTCCGTTGCACTTGCCTTCACCAGGCAAGGTAGTGTTTGATCTCCGCAGAGTCTGTGCACTTGTGCGCCATCATGTTGAACATCACTAATTCTGGATGCATTCAGGAATGCTGCTTTTAGCTTAATGCACTGAGTGAAGTTACTTGCTCCACACTCAGTGGTTCAAATTGCTACACTTAGGGGCTTTCCCTGTCCACCCACATGACACCACACCAGTCAGCCTCAGCACAGGGAGAGGTGAACACAGATCCAGGTGGAAGCGTGTCAGCTTTCCAGCTTGTCTTGGAGTCAACCCAGAGTGTGGTTTTACCAACATAAGGCAGTCTCTTTAATTTTGTATTTAGGCATCATAGCACAGTGATGAAGACTATAGACTCTGGAGCCAAGCTGTTTGGTTTTGAATCCTACTAGCATTGCTGCTTCACAGCTGAGTTATTTCTTGGTACCTCGACTTTCCTATCTGTAAAATAGGAATGATTGCTAGTTTGTGTGAGGGGAACACCTGGTGAAAACCTAGAACATCTGTCTGCCTTCTTTGCAGGATCATTGTGAAGTGTTTTGTTTGTTTGTTTTTCATGCCACTTGTCTAAGAGCATTATGAGGTTTAAGTGAGCGTGTGTAAAGTGCTCAGAATACTGTCTCACATAGTGCTTTGCTAAGCATTTGCTCTAATTATTGTAAACAGTCTTCAAAATATATTCCTGAAGCATCATGGTATAAGCAATGCCAATTGAGACACAGTTTGCTCATTTGAAAAGTAAATACTTTTCAAACGATCAGTGTTGCCATCCTTTGGGATCTTCCTTGAGAGGGTGCAAATCCAAATGTACATCAAGCGTCATGTAATACTAACACACCATGCCGTATATTTGTGTGTATTTTGGTTTTTCAGATGTGCGTGCTGCTGTTATAAATCAAATTTGGTTTAGTTTTAAAACATTCCTGTGTGGCTGCTCTGCCTGTGGAGTAGCCATTCTTTATTCCTTTGCTTTCTGAATTCCTTTCACTTAAAAAATTGAAGTCTGTCATCTGTCTTATTTAGTGGATACTCTGCTGCATATGGAGGTCTGGGAAATAATACTTGAGAAGACTGAGCTGGATGATCTAACCCCTGTCCAACTGTGGGTCTCTGATTCTCCCAATGGTCTTGAGTTACCTTCAGTTTACAGGACAAAGCTGATGACATGTATATGTTACAATATAGAAAAATTACCTTGGGAATCTATTTCCTCATGCTCACACCCATACATAGACTGTTTTATCCTTCCCTCCCTTTTGCCTTTTCTCAGGACGACTATCGGATCTGTATGGACTTTAACATTATTCGGAAAGACTCACTCCCCGTTTGTCCTGTGGATGCTTCAGGCTGCTTCACAACGGAGGTGACAGATTTCGCAGGACAGTATGTGAAGGTCTGTAATCTATATGGCATAGAAGGGTGTCTGTTATTTCTGATTCGTCTCTATCATCATTTATAATTGTAATTTTAGGAAGTTGTTTTTATTTAGTTTTGTCATCACATAAAATCAGTAAAGATAGATGTTATCAGATATGTTCAGAAGGTCTCATATCTTTAGAGGAAGCATGCTGAAATTTCACAGGGAGAGATCAGAGAAACTCCAGTTTATGCCTCATGAAGCAACTTTGTGACATTGGGGTAATCATTTCAGATTGAGAACTTTATGACCTTAAATGTTGTGGAATGTACTTGAAAATTACTTAGTTACTAAAAATAATAAATAATATTTGTTATTTATGTCTTTTATTCATAACAAGGTATCAGATTCTAGTAATCTATTGTTCGTAGGTATCATAGTATGTTTTAATGGCTAAATTTTAATTTTTTTTTAATAGGATGCTGACAAAAGTATCATCAGGACTTTGAAGGAACAAGGCCGACTTCTGGTTGCCAGCACCTTCAGTCACAGCTACCCTTTTTGCTGGAGGTCAGAAGAAACAAAGACTGTGTTGTAGCTAGAGCTTCCAGTCTGTGCTTACACTTACTATATGTGCGCATTCCATCATATTTGTGGTGTTCGTCTCATTTGTATCCTTTAGAGTCAATTTGGGAAGCTGCCTTCTTACTTCATTTTTAGGAGAGTTGGGTTTTTTGTTTGTTTTTTGTTGTTGTTTTGAGACAGGGTCTCACTCTGTCACCCAGGCTGGAATGCAGTGTCGCAGTCGTGGCTCACTGCACCCTCTGCCTCCCCAGCTTAAGCAATCCTCCCACGTCAGCTTCTGGAGTAGCTGGAACTATGTAGGTGGTGCCATCACACCCAGCTCTTTTTTGCACTTCTTATAGAAATGAGGTTTCCCCGTGTTGTCCAGGCTGGTCTCAAACTACTGGGCTCAAATGATCCTCCCACCTTGTCCTCCCAAAGTGCTAAGGTTACAGGCATGAGCCACAGTGCCTGGTCTAGGAGAGTTTTATGAATGGCTAAAATTGTTGCTGTCCTAAGGAACTGTGAGAAAAATAGACCTGTACAAATCTGTTTTGTGTTGTGGCCACATTTTTTTTAGGATGAGAAACATCTCTAAAATTTTGTAACAGAATTTATTGAAAAATTTAATGTGATTTTAACGTTTACTGTAAGACCACGCTATAAAAGTCTGGGTGAAAATGAAGTATTTGGTTGCATCATGTTTGGTTTCCACTTTGCCTCTTCTGTGCTGAAGTTGAAGTTGATGTTGTTTCTTAGATAATTGTCACTAGCAGAACTTTTTTTTTTCTAGTCTTGTTCTTGTATTAGTTTTTACCTTTCCTACTATTATGGAAAGAGATGGCCAGTTTTGAAGTCTTAGATGTTTTTATCTATAATAAAAATGAATATTAGCAGAAGGCCAAGTAAGTGATGATGCTGTGAATAAGACATGAAAAGGCAGTCTTACCCTAGTGCCTCCTAGTGTCAGCCTGAGCAGCTATGTCTGTGTTTCTCCTTCCCCAGATCAGACACTCCTCTGATTTACAAAGCAGTGCCCAGCTGGTTTGTGCGAGTGGAGAACATGGTGGACCAGCTCCTAAAGAACAATGACCTGTGCTACTGGTGAGCAGTAACATGTGTTTCTTCATAGTGTCTTTTGTCATGTGGTTAGTTAAGTGTGGTTTACACTTCCCCCAAGTTATAATTTTAATAACCATCTTTTATTGTGTATTATAATAGCTATCTTTTATTCTGTGTGTTTAGTAACACAAAGTAATTCAAATAATGTTACATAATAGAAGTAACATCCTTCTTGTGATAAAGTATGTAAGGGAGTATTTTTCTTTTTAAACTCATTGGAAATGATAAACTACCATTTATTTGATTTATGGAATAAAATGACCTTGGAAAAATATGGCTGTACTGCCAGAGTTTGCTAGCCTTCAATAATAGTCATTTTCAGAGTGAACATTATTTTCAGATACCTGCAAAACCCATTTGTACTTACTCTCGTCAGTCCTGCAGTGGATGGAGTACCCTGTGCTTGACTGTATGGATAAGCTCCAAGCACAGAAGCCTTTGCTTTCCACAGCTGATATGTGTCCTGCAGGTGATAGCCCAAGAGGTATCATTTCAGCCTCTGGGTACAAAATGAAACAAGGCTTCAACCTATGTATTTCAGATGAATGTTTTCACTATGAGTTTTAAAAGTAATCACCACTCTTACTTCTCAGAAGGACCCAACTAGACTCTAGAAAACTATATTTGAGTTTAGGAGAATGGGGAGAATCTCGGGGCAGCGAAGGAAATAGTTATAAACTGTAGCTTTCTAATATTTCTTAGCAGAGTGGTCCTGATTTCTCAAAAGACAGCTTTTCATTTTTAGAGCTAGTAAGCTGATTAGTTGCCCTAATGTGTAAGTTACTAGATATGGAATATTATTGAGATAGCCTCGAGGGGGTGCAGGCATATAAACTGATCTTTGAAGTACAGGGCAGTAACTGCGGTGCCCAAGAGAAGAAGGGGAGGTCTGGTAGCCTACCCTGACTCAGCCTTGTGCTTGAAAAGGATTTCTGCAAAGCTGAACCTCGAGGAATGAAGAGTACTGGGAGTGGGCGGGATGCAAGAGGATGGATGCAGAGGGGAGGAAGGCTTCGTGGCAGAGGGCAGGCAAAGCCAGTTAAGTGAGAAGGATTCTAGGGAACTTGCCTCATTGCCAGAGCCTGAAATTCAAGACCAAGGATGACCAGAGAGGAGACTGTAGAGAGGGCTGCTAGAGCAGCTACCAGTCCCCTGGCCTGTTGGCCTTTGCTTAATGAGTTCAGTAAAACTGCTATGGTGAGGATAATGTGAAGACTAGAGTTGTATGGGATGAGGCTGGCTAGAGTTAGGGTGACTGGTTAGAGGTATGTGGCAGCCATACTCCAGTTGAAGAAGAGGACATGGGAGGCCTGTGTGCTGTGGGGTTATCTGTTGGATGTAGGTCATTGATGGCAGCACAAACTGTTGCGTATGCTATGCTGTCCATTTAGGAGACATTCTCTTTGCTGCGAGTGCCACGTTTCCAGCGTGTTGGGTCCACAAAGCGTTATACAGAGACTCCTGTGAATATTATTTACATTTTGACTTTTTCCATGTTTGAATTACTGATGTTCTTACATGATTGGTTGTGTGATCTGTTTATTGCAGGGTCCCAGAGTTGGTACGAGAAAAACGATTTGGAAATTGGCTGAAAGATGCACGTGACTGGGCAGTTTCCAGAAACAGATACTGGGGCACGCCTATCCCACTGTGGGTCAGCGATGACTTTGAGGAGGTGAGGCGGGGGAGTATTTCCTTGTGTTGATTTTTGCTAAAGCATTTTGTTCATGAAATCTGAATGTGGTTTAAAAGATTAGGGTTTTGTTTTTTTTTTTTTTCTTTGCCCCTTTCTTATTTCTCTTTTTTCCTCTTTATTGCTTTCTGTAATCATGACATAAGATAATCTGTTTTTAGGGTTTTTTACTTTTTTTCCTTGAATTTTGACTACAAGTTATAAAACTTTCCTCTGTAAAAATGAAAGGATACAGTTTTCTCAGGGAAATCTATACTTTAAATGTTTTTTTCTTGTGTTTCTCTGTCTTTTCTTCCCCCTGCATTAAGGTGTATTATTAGCTTATGGTTAAACTGACTTCTAGATGATGAAAAAAGAAAATTTGAAAAGAAATTTACCAAAGCATTACAGACCTTTAACTTCTAAAATCAAATGAATAAGAGGATGTGTGTGGATATATAGATGTGTGCATGTACTATGTCCTCACTTAATGTCATGCAGAGGTTCTTGATAACTGTGACTTTAGGCCAGGTGTGATAGCTCCCACATGTAATCTCAGCACTTAGGGAGGCCAAGGCAGGAGGATTGCTTGAGGCCAGATATTTGAGACCAGCCTAGGCAACATAGTGAGGTGCCATCTCTACAAAAACATTTGTTAAATTAGCCAGGCATGATGGTGCACACCAGTTAGTCCCAGCTACTGGGACCTCTCTGTGACGTTAGGTGAGGACTTACTGTACAGATAGATCCCTGTGTTTGGCCTTCTGTCCAAAGCTGACAGCATTGTAGCAGTGACGAGCAGCAGCACCCTGGGGACCTTGGTGAATCTCCCATGGGGACCTGAAAGGCAGCAGTGAAGTAGCTGAATCAGAAGACTTTCCAGGACTGAACAGGAAGGGCAGAGAAAGAGGCTGCCAGTGTTTACTAGGAACAGAAGCTCCCTGGGTGAGAACCCACAGCAGCTCCTCCTGGTGTGGCCCTTATCAGATGATCCCTCCATTCTGAGTGCCCCAGCTAGCCCCATCTCTCAGCTCTTTACTTGGACATAATCCTAGCATCCTGTGGCTTTGCCTGATTGCTTTGATTGGGTCCGAGCACAATATAGTCATGTGCCACATAATGTCATTCAGTCAATGACAGACCGCATGTATGACAGTGGTCCCACGAGATTATGATACCGTGTGGTTACTGTGCCTTTTTTGTGTTTCATAATGTTTGGAAATTCAAATACTTCCTGTTTTAGTCTGTCTAGTGTTGCTACAAAGGAATACCTGAGGCTGGATAATTTATAAAGAAAAATAGTTTATGTGGCTTATGATTCTGGATGACTGGAAAGTTCAAGACTAGACATCTGCATCTGGGGAGGACCTCAGGCTGCATCCACTTATGATGGAGGGCTGGACAGGAGCCAGAGTATGCAGAGATCACATGGCAAGAGAAGAAACAGGGGCGGTGGGATGGGGGCAGGCTCTTTTTAACAGTCAGCTCTCACAGGAGCTAAGAGAGTGAGAACTAACTCATTGCATTAGTCTGTTCATGAGGTATCCACCCTGTGACCCAGACTCCTCCCATCGGGCCCCATCTATCATTACTGTCACACTGGGGATTAAATTTCAACATGAGAGTGGCTGGGGACAAACCACATGAAAACCAGAGCACTTGCCATTGTGTTACAGTTGCCTGCAGAATTCAGTACAGCCGCATGCTATACAGGTTTGTAGCCTGGAAGTAATAGGCTCCACCATATAGCCTAGATGTGTTTTAGGCCGTCCCATCTAGGTTTATGTAAGTGTACTGTGATGTTTGCCTAATGAAATCACCCTAATAATGCTTTTCTCAGAATGTATTCCCACCACTGAGTACTGTATGACTATAATTTAGCTCTAGCTTTTTCTTGGGAAGATTCTAGATTAATGAGCCAGATTCAGATGCCAGGAGGAAACTAAGATGCCTTAGAGAAATAATCTAAGATGTTTCACTTGTGCCGGTTACTTTGACGATTTGCACATAATAAACCCTAATATCCATTGAGAGTATGGCTATGAATGTTTAAGATTCTCTGTAGGTAGGGACTCCCTCTGATACTGGGTGGAAACAAAGGAGCAGTGTCAACCGTGGCCTCTTCAGAGACTAAGACTAAGCTGTGTCTTTCATGAGAGAGAAGCCACATTAGCGAATACTATCCTTCAGCCCAGATTGGTGTGTTAATGTGCCTTTATAGAAAATCATCAGTCTCAGACTGAGCATAGGACATGCTGCCACTCTCGGAGTGGCAATCCCAGCACTCTGAGAGGCTGAGGCCAGCTGATAGCTTGAGTCCAAGAGTTTGAGACCAGCCTGGGCAGCATGGCGAAACGCTGTCTCTACTAAAAATACAAAATATTAGCTGGGAGGGGTGGCGCCTGCCTGTAGCCCCAGCTACTTTGGGAGGCTGAGGTGAGAAGATCACCTGAGCCCAGGAAGCTGAGGCTGCGGTGAGCTGTGATTGTGCCACTGCACTCCAGCCTGGGCAATGGGAGTGAGACCCTGTCTCAAAAAAAAGGAAAAGGAAAATCATCAGTCTCTCAAACTACACATGCATGCTACATAAATTAACTCAGTATGCTCTGTTTGGCTCTAAGGAGCTCTGCTGTTGAACTTTGTTTTTGACAGGTAGTATGTGTTGGGTCAGTGGCAGAACTTGAAGAACTGTCAGGAGCAAAGATCTCAGATCTCCACAGAGAGAGGTCAGTTTCTAAATGTTCGATTCACTTCAGTTTTATCATTCTCCTATTAAGACCTGGTTTCTAGCGGATTACAGAGACACACATGGAAGACTAGCTTGATGAATTACTTTGGTAATGACTCGTGTCATACTGCAGTATTGTGGCCTTTGTCTTGTGAAATGTGAGGTGAATGGTTCATAACCTTTCAGTTGGAGATTCATGGCGCTCTCTGAAAGCCTTTGAGAATTGCTGATATTTCTGTTTACAAATGTGTGTAATGTCTTGTCGGGGTTTTGTGTAATTAGCAATTGAACTGCAAGTTCTGTTATGCTTACAGTTAATAGAAGTGGCTACTTTTCTGTTTGTTAGCGTTGACCACCTGACCATTCCTTCACGCTGTGGGAAGGGATCCTTGCACCGCGTCTCTGAAGTGTTTGACTGTTGGTTTGAGAGTGGCAGCATGCCCTATGCTCAGGTTCATTACCCGTTTGAAAACAAGAGGGAATTTGAGGATGCTTTTCCTGCAGACTTCATTGCCGAGGGCATCGACCAAACCAGAGGATGGTATGCCCCCTCATTCTTTTATCACATGTTTTATTGATTTTATTTTATTTAGGGAGTGTTTTACTAAGTCACTGCCATTTATCTACTGGGTGATGGAGAGTTTGTGGCAAGTAAGACAGGCTGCATTCCTGCCCTCTCCCCGCAACCACCAAGCACGGACATTAAAGTGCCTTTTGAGTAGGAATCCCCCACTACAATAGGGCTGTAGTTTTACAATTTGAGTTATCTCGCTGGCGTTTTGGAATATACATGTTGTACTGGACGTTTAAATGATAAAAAACAATATGTGTTCTTAGCTTACGTCAGATCATTTACTCAAATGTTTAATGAGTATTGGCATAAAAGACAGTAGATTGGGTGCTAGAAATTTGAGGGATAGTTGACAGTGTGCTCAGATACTGAGGCTAGCCTTATAAATCAACATTCTAAACAAATCCAGATTTTTAAAAATATACATATGGGGGAGGATTTGGGCATTGATTTTTATCTGGTGCCTTATGTAAAGCAGTTCCTTAATTGGAAAAAGGTGAATTACTTTCTTTCCATGGATGAGCTTTGCTGGCCCAGGTTTTATTTGCTTTTTTTTTTTTTGAGACGGAATCTTGCACTCTGCCGAGGCAGGTGGTGTGATCTCGTCTCACTGCAACCTCCACCTCCTGGGTTCAGGCAATTCTTCTGCCTCACCCTCCCCTACGTAGCTGGGTCTACAAGCATGGACCACCATGCCCAGCTAATTTTTGTAGTTTTAGTAGAGACGGGATTTCACCATGTTGGCCAGGCTGGTCTCGAACTCCTGACCTCAAGTGACCCGCCCGTCTCAGCCTCCTAAAGTGCTGGGATTACAGGCATGAGCCATTGCGCCCAGCCCAGGTTTTAATTATATATTCATAGTAATGTTTCTGCAGGGGTATGTTTAAGGAGTTGTTGGTGTCATTTTTTCTCTTTGACAACTTTGGGTAATCATTGAGTTCAAGTCTTCGTGTCCTGGAATGTGCTGTCTTCAGATTCCAGTCCTTTTTATCTATAGGAACAGCTACCCAGAGCAAATTCTGTTTCTAGAAAGGGCTAGATGCGTTACCAATGAGCTTGTTCCTTTGAGGTATAGCAAAGTCTGTTAGCTGGTAACAGTCCTCATGTGGGTCCCGTGTCCTTGCTGCCTGCCTCCTTCTCCATCCCTGAGGCCTGGGCTGCCTCTCCTGGGCACCAGGGCTCCTCCCAACTCTCCTTTAGAACTGGGAGGGATATCTGGAGCAGTGTTTATGTTAACCATGGGGTCTGGTCTCCTCAGCTCATGTCCCTTGATGTTCTCAGGGTGCAGGACTAGGTCAGAGAAACAAAAGAGCATCACCCCCGGGAAAGTGGTCAGGGATATGAGTTCATTTGGGGAACAAGTTAGCTAGCACATAAATGAGGTACACAGCATTTTACAGAATAAAAGCATTTTCTAGTCTGCCTTATCACTTTTGGATGAGAGTGCATTTTGCATCTTTTGTCATCAAATTGTCTTTTCCATATGATCTTGTGCCAAATTCAACACGCATCCCTCATTTTCAGCTAGGTGCTTCTAGGTGGTCCTGAGAGGCCACCCAGTGCTGCCATGTGGCTCTCCACACAGACTTCCTAGGAGACCTGGTATCAGAGAAATGGTCAGTAAATCACTCCAGACCTTTATTTGGATGTTTTTTTCAAATCATAGACAGTAATTTGATTGGTCTCTGGTGGGTTCTGTGTCTCCATTTTTTTTCAGTAACCAGGGTTAAGAATCACTGCTTTAAGTGATTATCAAGAAATAAGACTTATCAAAAATAGAAATTGAGTTCAATGAATAAATACAGTTTCTTTCTTATGCTTGGACTTCGTTTCTATTTTTATTGAACCGTTTGGGTTTTTTTTTTTTTCAGGTTTTATACCCTGCTGGTGCTGTCCACGGCCCTCTTTGGACAACCGCCTTTCAAGAACGTAATTGTGAATGGGCTCGTCCTGGCAAGGTAGGTCAACTTTGTTGTAGTGACAGGTGGAGCTGTGTCTCCACTGTTTCTTAGGAAGGAGTGTGTGCGAGCGGTCAACTTTGTTGTTGTGATAGGTGGAGATTTATCTCCACTGTTTCTCGAGAAGGAGTGTGTGAGAGCTAAGCCTGATGGAGGAGGAGGAGGAAGGGGAGGACTTTCAGATTGTGCTATTACTAGTAACAATGCTGCTAGTGATATTACTAGTAATAAAATAGCATTTACTAAACTTATTATTTTATGAAGTACTTTTGTTTATAGATCTTGTTTAATCTGTACATCAGTCCTTTCATGTAGATTTTGTTGTCCTTTTTTTCAACACATGAGGAAGCTATGAGTTCTAGAGATCACAGGTGCCCAGGATCAAAGCTAGCGACAGCCGCACTAGGCTTGACCCAGGTGCTCTGCCACCAGATCCCATTCTTCCCCTCATCTGAAACTTCCTCCCAGTGGGCATTGTCTCCTGCTTTTTGATTTTATAAGGAAGTCTCATTTTTCCTTTACTTTATTACCTCTAGTCATTAAGAATAAAAATAAACATAAATAAAAATTTTTAAATGAAATCTTTACCCACACAGAAGTCCTGCTTTTTATGCTGTGTGAGGAGAAGGAGGATGTCACCTAACATTCTGTGCATCCTTATTTTTTTTTGTGCATCCTTATTTTTGCCGGGCCCCACTGTGTGCATTTTCACATTTTAACTCATTTTTCACATTTTAACTCATCTCCAGAACCATTTGGATGGGTCCTATAATTATCCCATTGTAACCTTTGAGGAATCTGAGGGACAGGAAAAAGCAGCTTGCCAAAGGACACACAGCAAATAAGTGGTAAATGCAAATTTTGAACCCAGACAGTCTGCCTCTGTAGTATGTGTGCTGCTTTTTTTTTTTTTTTTTAAATTGAAAATTGTTTTGAGGGCCAGGTGCCATGGCTCACGCTTGTAATCCCAGCACCTTGGGAGGCCACGGTGGGCGGATCACATGAGGTCAGGAATTGGAGACCAGCCTGGCCAACTTGGTAAAACCCCCGTCTCTGCTAAAAATACAAAATTAGTGGGTGCAGTGGCACACACCTGTATCCCCAGCTACTGCAGGCTGAGGCACAAGAATCGCTTGAACCTGGGAGGCAGAGATTGGAGTGAGCCAAGATCACGCCAGTACACTCTAGCCTGGGTGATAGAGTGAGGCTCCATCTCAAAAAAAAAAAAAAAAAAAAAAAAGGAAAATTGTATTGAGATCATTGTAGATTTGCATGCAATCATGAAAAATAATAGAGATCCCTTAAATTCTTTGCCCAGTTTCCCCCAGTGGTCACATATTTTGCAAAACTATGGTATATATCACAACCAGGATATTGATATAGCCCACCAGTCTTATTCAGATTTCCCTACTTTTACATATACTTTCTTGCTTATGCACATTAACGTATATACAGCTATCACATGTGTAGGGTCTTACATCCACCAGCATGGTCAAGTTACTGAATGAATTCAACATCAAAGTCTCACTTCCTGCATTGCCTTCCCCTTTTACCTTCCCACTGTCATCCCCAATCCCTGGCAACCACTGTTTTTTTCTGCATCTCTAATTTTGTCGTTTCCAGAATGTTATATAAATAGAATTATACAGTAACTAACTTGGGAGGATTGGCTTTTCTTTCTTTTATTTTGAGGCAGAGTCTCACTCTTGTCACTCAGGCTGGAGTGCAGTGGCATGATCTCGGCTCACTGCGACCTCCACCTCCTGGGCTCAAGTGATTCTCCCATTTCAGCCTCCCAAGTAGCTGGGACCACAGGCATGAACCACTACACCCAGCTAATATTTTGTATTTTTGGTAGAGAGAAGGTTTCACCATGTTGGCAGACTGGTCTCGAGCTCTTGAGCTCAGGTGATGCACCTACCTCAGCCTCCCAAAGTGCTGTGATTACAGGCATGAGCCACTGCACCCAGCTGGCTTTTGTTCAATCCACATAATTCCATTGAGATTTCAGATCTCATACTAATAGTTCATTCATTCACATACAAATAGTTCAGATCACATACTAATAGTTCATTCCTTTCCGTGGATAAATAGCATTCTGTATTATGGATATGCCTTGCTTTGTTTGATCATCTACCTCTTGAAGGACATCTGGGTTGCTTCTAATGTTTGGCAATTGTGAATAAAGCTGTTGTGAACAATTGTTTATAGGTTTTTATGATAATGTAAGTTTTCATTTCTCTGGGATATATTCTGACACATCTTTCTTCTTCAGTCTACCCCGAAGCTTCCTCATGGACTTACTATGATATTCAAAAAGAAGTTTGCAAATATTAACAAAGTATCTTACCATTGTACCTTAACACTGTTTGTTTGTTTGTTTTTGGAGACAGAGTCTTGCTCTGCTGCCTAGGCTAGAGTGCAGTGGTGCCATCTTGGCTCACTGCAGTCTGCCTCCCGGGTTCAGGCAATTCTCCTGCCTCAACCTCCCCAGTAGTGGGGATTACAAGTGTGCGCCACCATGCCCAGCTAATTTTTGTATTTTTTGTAGAGACAGGGTTTCACCATTTGGCCAGAATGGTCTCGAACTCTTGACCTCAGGTGATCCGCCCACCTCGGCCTCCCAAAGTGCTGGAATTACAGGTGTGAGCCACCACGCCTGGCCTGTTAGCACTAACTTTTATCTAAGTTACTCCTTCCCATTTCCTTTTGTATATTCCTGTTTGCAAATGATTTGTATCCTTATATCAAGATCATATGTGATACTGACTTACTTAATTGGCATCTCCCTTTTGTTTTACAAGTGATGGCCAAAAAATGAGCAAACGGAAAAAGAATTATCCAGATCCAGTTTCCATCATCCAAAAGTATGGTGCTGATGCCCTCAGGTACAAACTAGTGCTTTGCCTTGTGTGTATCTATTGTTTTTTTATGTAAGCATCTCCTATACTGTTAGTCATTATTCTTAGATTTGGTTTATAGTTAGGTTTTTAGCAACATATCTCTGTTATTTGGATGTTGTGTTGGCATGGTTGTTGATTTTAAACCCCCAAAATAGTTTTCTAATAATAAAGCCATTTTTAAACTAGAGGTCTATTTGAGGAAGAGGACCTGTGTTGGGTGTTGTTGAGTTGTCCGAGTCCTCCCCAGGCTAGATGCTGATTGCCTCTGCCTTACTTTCTTTCTAGGTTCCCTGTCTTGTGGATATTAGAATTCTCTTTCATCATTTATTTTACTTTTGTGCTTACAGAGCCATATGAGCTGTATCTATGCTAGAGGTAATAAAAAACTAATATTAAAAGGCTTTTGGAGAAATTTGAGCCACTGCTTGAGGTAGCTATAATCATGAAATCACCCAGTGTTCAACTTGAAAGGGACCTAGAGATCTTGTTCAGCATCCTTATGTCCTAGGCATGAGACCAGTGCCCAGGCCTGTGCCTCAGCACTTTCACACAGTACCTGTGTTGCCCAGGAGCCATTAGTGGAGCTCACCCCCAACTCTCCACTGTCTCTTAGACACACCCTTGGCACTGCTGGCCATTTGGGCTGGGTAATTCTTTGTGGTGGTAATTCTTTGTAGGATGTTTAGCAGTATCCCTAAGCTCTGGCCACTAGATGTCAAGGCTGTGCTGTGTGAAGGCGCCTCCTTGTGAGTCCCTGTCTCTGCAAGCAGTGGATGTGCAGGTCATGTCCATGGGAGGGAATCAGTGGCTCTTGACAAGGACCAGGCCAGCCTTCCTCTTAGTGCTGGTGTACCCCATTGGTCCTGCAGTGAGAGTGGCATAAGATGCATTTGTGTGCTATACAGTGCCATATTTTGGTGTCAGATTATATACACCTTTTATAATTTGGTAGGTCTCTTACAGAAAGTGAGAGTGAGTTTTGTGAGTTTTAAATTGACCACTCAAAGAGTATTTATAGTTTCCCCCTTTTGTAGAAAATAGGACTGATTTTCATCTTGCTCTCTCAATATGTCAAGTAGTAATAATTGGTTTACTGTCTAAGTACCTTTTCTGTCTGATTTTTCTCCCTCTTTCAGATTATATCTGATTAACTCCCCCGTGGTGAGAGCAGAAAACCTCCGCTTTAAAGAGGAGGGTGTGCGGGACGTCCTTAAGGATGTACTGCTCCCATGGTACAATGCCTATCGCTTCTTAATCCAGAACGTTCTGAGGCTCCAGAAGGTACGGGCTGTACGGGGCTGCGCATATACCTGCCGTGTCTCCATAGCGCTCCCTTCACCAAGCTGTGAGAGACTTCAGGGCTGCTGTTCTCTGCTGCCTGATGGTGGGGTAACTTAGAGCCATGGGGAGGTCATACATGCAGGTGCGGAAGGGATCTAGGGTCCGGGCTATGCCGAGACCATGGGTCCTAGCCTGCAAAAGAGTTATGTCATATAGTTGTTTAGTCAACCAGTTTTTTAAGGCGGAGTCTCAGTCTTGTCACCCAGACTGGATCACCGTAGCGCAATCTCAGCTCACTGCAACCTCTGCCTCCTGGGTTCAGGCACTGCCTCAGCCTCCCCAGTAGCTGGGATTACAGACACCCACCAGCATGCCTGGCTAATTTTTTTTTGTATTTTTAGTGGAGACTTGGTTTCATCATGTTGGCCAGACTGGTCTCGAACTCCAGACCTCAGGTGATCCACCCTTCTTGGCCTCCCAAAAAGGCTGGGATTACAGGCATGAGCCACTGCACCCAACCTAGTCAGCCAGTTCTTGGTACCAGAAACGCCATGTTGGGTGAGACACCCCTCCCTTTATGGAACCAGTGGAGTGGGAATTGGGAGAGATAGTAAAGAGTCAGCTACTTTTAGAGAGACCACCCAGTGAAGGCGGAGTCACAGACTAGCTAGGGCTGGCCACTTGAGATGGTTGGTCAGAGAAGCCCCCTCAGTGGGGTGGCATTTGGGCTAATCTGAGAGTGATTGCAGTTCTTGATGGAGTTTTCAGTGAGTTGTTAGGGTCACAAATAACAGTCGTGATATATGTGGAAGTGTACTTCAAGGGCAGTTACCTCCACGCGCGGGATTACTTTCTCACCTCAGAAGCCCTTGCTCTAGAGCCACCTTCCATGCCCCACAACTGACCACTGTCAGGGGCCATCATCACCTTCATTGCACATGCTCCTGTGTGGGCTTTCAAGACCTGATTTGGGGTCAGGGATCCGATACTGCACATCTGATCTCCAGCACCTTACAAGTAAAATTGCTTGTAAGTAAATAACTGTTGAATGAAAGTGGGATGTTATTCCTGCTTGAGCAGTTCAAAAAGCTGATTGGAAAAATGAACTCTTGTTATCCCACTCTAGCAGCAGGTCACTTCCTTCTCCTCTCCTTGGTCTCTGGTTGTTCTGCTAAAGAGGACACATCATGTTCACCTGAGGCTCTCAGAGTAGCCTTTCCCCAGGAATTGAGAAGGGCAGTCATCTTCCCCAGGGTCCCAGCTTTCCTCCTCTCTGCAACCCTGCCACCTTTCCTGCATGTGGTTCTCTGCCAAGTAGGGCCAACAGTCCTTGGGCAGGTGCACTCTGCAGGCCTCCACTGATGTGAGGTCAAAGCTCCCTACAGCCAGGGCCCATCTGAACATACCAGCAAGACACAGACTCCATGATCAGGGGCTTAAACCCAGAGGAAGAGTGACATTGTCACCGCCCTGCCAGCCTGGCTGTGGTGCTGCCAGAGAAACAAAGCAGGACATGAGTTCTGTTTGTGGAGCAAGGACTTAACATCAAGGAGGATTTTGCAAAGCAAAAAGAGTGGGATAGAACATTCTGGGTAAAATGAACAGCCTTAGCATGGAAATTATTTCCCAGTACTCATTTTCAGTTTGTGGACAATCATTCAATCCTAGACAGGTTTACTGTCCTTCCTTCCTGAGGTTTAAAGTAACAACCCTGCACTTTCTGACAAGATTTTAGGGTATCTCTCAATTCATAATTACTCTTTGGTGCAGAGAAGTAATGTTTTCCTAAACTGTCTTCAGTTTACTCAAAAACATGATTAATTAATTGAGGGGTTAATGTCCCACATTGGTGCTTATCTTGAAAATATTGCTAAAAATCAGAAATTCACGTTGCCAGTAGTGTCTGGGATTTTTTTATTTTTGTTTAAGTGATTTAAGAAGTTTATTTCCTCATAGTAACTTTCTTCCCGAGTGTGCAAGTGTTTCATTAATTGTTCATTCCTAGGAGGAAGAAATAGAATTTCTCTACAATGAGAACACAGTTAGAGAAAGCCCCAACATTACAGACCGGTGGATCCTGTCCTTCATGCATTCTCTCATTGGCTTCTTTGAAACTGAAATGGCAGGTGAGTCTCTCTTGGTCTGTCCTCCCAGGAATAAGGACTATTCTCTTTGTAACTGCCCTTTTGATATTTAATAGTGGAAATATTGAGAGAGACAGAAAATTAACTGTTTCCTTTTACCTCTCATATAGTTTTGTTAAGGCTTGTTAATTGTCGTGATGTCTTTGTTTCAAGGCCTTGGGGACTTCTGTCCTGGTGTGGTGGCTCACACCTGTAATCCCCAGCACTTTGGGAGGCCAAGGCAGGCAGGTCACCTGAGGTCAGGAGTTTGAGACCAGCCTGGCCAACATGGCAAAACCCCATGTCTACTGAAAATTTATTTAAAAAAAAAGTTAGCTGGCCATGGAGGCAAGTGCCTGTAATCCCAGCTACTCAGGAGGCTGAGGCAGGAGAATTGCTTGAACCACGTGGGAGGCGGAGGCTGCAGTAAGTTGAGATTGCACCACTGCCTACGCAACAAGAGTGAAACGCCATCTTTAAAAAAAAAAAAAAAGCCCTGGGGAATTCTGTGTTTAGGGGATGTCCTGGCGGTCTCAACACTCCACAGAAGAGCTTTGGAGCTGGATAGCCATGGGTTCGGAGCCCAGCTCTACCACTTGTTCCCAATCCGGAGAGTTGCCTAAAAGTCTGACCATCAATTTCCTTTTTTTTTTTTAATGGATAGATAGTAGATGTATATGTTTATGGGGTACAGGAGATATTTTTATATTTTGTATGCACAGTGTGTAATAATCACGTCAGGGTAAATGGGATATCCATCACCTCAAGCATTTATCATATCTTTGTGTTGCAAACATCCCAGTTATGCCCTTCTAGTTGTTTTTAAATGTATAAGAAATTATTGTTGACTGTAATCACCCCATTGTGCCATCAGATGCCACTCTTACTCATTCTGTCTTGACCTTCAGTTTCTTTATCTGCAGAATACCCAGTAGTGTTTGTAAGGCTTGAGTAGAGACGATTTCCATAAAGTAGCTGGCAGATAATAGGTACTCAATAAATAATACTTGTTATTAGTGCATTTATAACTTATTTTTAGGTCTATTTTCATTACTAAATAGTCCCCTTCTTTTCCAGAAAAATTAGAAAAGTCAGAAGAGCAATAATGAAATGAACATTTTGCTGTATTTCTATTAACTAACAACAGTGAGTTTGTTGGGTAATTTTGCAGAGATTCAAAAAGTACGTTACGTTGGCTTCCTTAAGGTTTGAGATAGTCATAACCATAGGTCCAGGTGAGAAATCTGGGACACCTGAGACGATCAGTTAAAGTGGGTGGGCAGAGGCCCTGGGTCACAATGAGGCCAAAGAGGGCAAGGCAAATCCACCCTCATAGGGCTCTGCGGTTCCTGCTGCTGTTGGGCAGGAGCAGTGGCCGCCACAGACCTGGGTTTCACCATTAGCCTAGATACGGTCACATGCTGCTCCCTGGAGTGGGCGGTGCTGCCCCACTTAGCACAAAAGGACTGCTAAAGGATTTATCCTCCTTGTTAAACATGTGGAAGGATCACGACGGTCCAGCTGTTGCTCAAATAGACATAGATGAAGATGGAAGTGAGTGAGGCTAATTGCTGCCCTGGCGAGGGCACTGGGAGCCCAGCACGCTCTCCCCAGATGTGCTCACACCTGTGTCTGCTTTTCCCTCCTGAGTGATACGAGTGGGTGGGAAACGTAGGGATTGTTGCCCAAGCCTCTTCAATATTTGGGCACCAGCTGCCATGACCTCCTGTGAAGCTGGGTCTGGAGTGTGCATCCTGGCTGGAGCCTGGTCTGCCTGAAAAGTAGAGGTCGGCAGCCATGTTTTGTGGGTCGTGTTTAAGTCCTGGCTCTGCCAGCCTGTCAGCTTCATGTCCTCCACTCCCTCAGCAGCACTGTGGGTGTGAGAGGACCTGCCTCATAGGGTGGTGGTGGCCTGGGTAGTGGCTGCTGCTGTTGCCCCCGTGTGTTGTGTGTTTATTTGTATGTGGGGTTCATTTGGGTTCATTTACTCCCTCAGAGTTGAAACCAGAACATAGGAATGCTGAGCTTCCTGGAAGATAAAAAGTGCCGTGAACCCTAGAAATCATTTAGATAGGACTCAGTTACTGAAATCACCTGTCACAGAAAGTGTGACCAACTAATGACTCTGGCCTGGAGCTCAGCCCACTGGCCCCTGAATTCTGGTCTTTGTGAAAGCAGCAGAGAGCAGCTCTGCGCGTTGCGACTTCTCCTCTCTTAACCTAGACCAGAAGCCTCATTAACTCTCCCTGGACTCTTTGCATTATTATAAGTTGTATTTGTTTCTAAGTGTTGGTCTTACTCTTTTTGTTTTTGGTGCTTGTTTTTATTCAACAAAGAGTATTAATTAAAGGGGAGGTGAATGAGAATCCTTGAAATAAGCCTTGCCTCAGACACAATTGGCTAAACACCCTTTCTTTCCTACTTGATCTCTGAGTTTCTCAGGGAACCCTTCAGATCCTCCTAATTCCTCAAGACCTTCACTCCCTCTGTTGCTGTTTTTACTCAACTGTTTTAATGTTTAGAAGGCCAGTTCTATTTTATTCATAGCCTGTGTCAGAGTTTCTCAACTGCAGTACTGTGGACAGTTTGGGCCAGATCATCGTCTGTGGTGGGGCTGTGCTGTGCATTATAACTGAGGAGCATCCCTGGGGTCCACCCATTAGATTCCAGTAGCACCATGCTACCCTCCAAGTTGTGACAAGGAAACTGTTTCTCCAAACATTGACAAATGTTTCCCGCAGGGCAAAATTGCTATTGTTTGAGAATCACTGGCCTATGCTGTGCCTCTTAGCATCTGATTTGTGCTTTTTGACTTTTAGTTGAAGTACAGTGTGATACAATGGAAAGAAGTTGGGCGTTGTTGATGCTGTCAAATTGCACAACTCCGTGTAAATGGCACTTCCTACAGTTGTGTAGTGGGCAGCCTTGGACTTTGATCCACACATACTGGAATTTTTGCCTTTTCTCACTGACCAGTGGGAATTTGCATGTGACTCACATGGTGGTTTTTTTGTGTGCACCCCTAAACACCCTGACTACCTTGTAGCACATCCTCAACAAACAGTCATTATGTGATTGCTTCATTTTGGTTCTTTTCTCCTTAGTAAGTGGAGGCCCTTGGATGGAAGGAGCTGCCCATTCTTTGTTGTATCCAGCCCTCTCCCCACCCCAGATGCCTGGTAACCCACTTGCTGCCTGATTGACTTGTCTGTCTTTTAGCTTATAGGCTTTATACTGTGGTGCCTCGCCTGGTCAAGTTTGTAGATATTCTGACCAATTGGTATGTTAGAATGAACCGCAGAAGATTAAAGGTAAGTGCAGACTGCTGTTGGGAAAAGCAAAAAGTGTATGAAGTTTGAAAGTAGAAGAAATATGAGAATAGCCAGAAGGGAGAGGAACATTTTCAGATGCTCTCAGTTTTTGAAGCTTTGTTTTTCTTTTCCTTTTACATTGCATTTTAACTATATTTGTCGTTTGAGGAATAGGGATCTATAAATTCTAAAAGTCATTTGCATTATTTTCACAACACAATTATGTACATGTTATATTGGAGGGAGAATGTCAGGGCACAAACAGGACTACACCAAGCAGACCTCTGAAAATTCAAAATAAAATCGGCCAGGCGCGGTGGCTCAAGCCTGTAATCCCAGCACTTTGGGAGGCCGAGACGGGCGGATCACGAGGTCAGGAGATCGAGACCATCCTGGCTAACATGGTGAAACCCCGTCTCTACTAAAAAATACAAAAAACTAGCCGGGCGAGGTGGCGGGCGCCTGTAGTCCCAGCCACTCTCGAGGCTGAGGCAGGAGAATGGCGTAAACCCGGGAGGCGGAGCTTGCAGTGAGCTGAGATCCGGCCACAGCACTCGAGCCCAGGTGACAGAGCAAGACTCCGTCTCAAAAAAAAATAAAATTCAAAATAAAATCATGCGAATATTTTATAAAAATATTGGCAGATATGGCTTTAGTATTGAGAGGGATACTTCCTTTTACCACAAGGGAGTCAGTTATTTGCTCTGTACAGAACTCCTGTAGCTGTTGGGGGTTTAGGATGAGCAGAGCATAGGTCCTGGTCTCAGGACTTAAGCCAGGTACGTAAATAACAATGATACATAATAGAGAGAGCGAGGTCTCTTTACTGCAGGCCCAGTGAAGGCTCCCACTACCCATCAGATATGTCTTTCTTTTTTTTTTTTTTTGAGATGGAGTTTCACTCTTGTCACCCAGGCTGGAGTGCAGTGGCATGATCTCAGCTTACTGCAACCTCCGCCTCCCGGGTTCAAACGATTCTCCTGCCTCAACCTCCTGAGTAGCTGGGACTACAGACTCCTGCCACCACGCCTGGCTAATTTTTGTATTTTTAGCAGAGACAGGGTTTCACCATGTTGGCCACGCTGGTCTCAGACTCCTGACCTCAGGTGATCCACTGGCCTCAGCCTCTCGAACCACTGTGCCTGGCCAATCATGTCTTAAAATGCATTAATAAAAGCCTGCAACACAACTGTAATTTCATTTTTGCACAGATGTATCTCGAAGGACATATGCTAAGATGCTTGCAGTAGTTGTCTCTGGATCACTTAGTTATGGTTGAAATTTTTTTATCGTCTTTATTTTTCCTACAATGAATTGGTATTTTTTTTTAATACACAGCATATAATTTTTAACATAAGAAATCTTATTTAAAGGTACTTTAAAGTTTTCAGTTAGCAACTGCTTCTGTCTGTTGTGGGTAGATCCATTCTACCTTCAGCTTTCGGGTCCTACAGTTAGGCTTTGCTTTCCTATCAGCTCACCTCAGGTGGGGATAGTCAGTGGAACAGCAGGTGCACATCCTGGCCAGGCCTCCTGCACTGCCCTGCAGGCCACCCTGATGGCACCGACCCTAGATGGCCTGTGGTCAACGCCCTTTCTCCTTTCTCTGTCTCTTGTCCTGTCTGTATGCTGCATGCTCTTTGAAGATTGCCTCTTTTTAATAAACTTATTTTTTTTAATGATAAACACTTACTTTAGCAGTTTAATGTTTATGTCTGCTTTTTATTCATTAGGGTGAAAATGGGATGGAGGATTGTGTCATGGCCCTAGAAACCTTGTTTAGTGTTCTGCTTTCTCTTTGCAGACTTATGGTAAGATGATTGCCTTCTTTCTAGTACCCTTTGGCCTATGGGCTGCCTTCAGCACCCACTTGCTGCAGTATCCTCTGTTTATATCTGTCCTGTATTATTCTGCCAAAAATAGAAATAGAAGTTTTATAACACCTTATAGCTCTAGTTCCTTTTCAGAATTCTTGTTAGCTTTATACATGTTAAATAAGGACTAAGAAATACTAGATTCTTTCTTACAATTTCTGGCAGTACAATATATGTCAGGGCCCTTGACATATATTGTCAGGGCCCTTGGCTCTAGAACGAGGATCTACAGTTCAAAGTAAGATATAGCTCATCTTAATGTGGATTGCCATAATTGTGAGTAGCAGGGAGGTTCTTCAGCTAATACCTGTCTGAGTAAATATATATATATATATCACAAAAAATACTTTAACTTAGCATTGAGAGGAAAACATGCAAGTAGTAGTTTGATATATGTTCCTATCAGGTCAGATATTAGTTAAATAATATAAAAGTGAAACGGCTCCAACTTTAGTTCTTTTTATCCTGTTTCTGCTACTCCATGTTATAAGGCTCCTATGTATTCCTTAACCGAACGAAAATCTGCTTTGACAAGGTCCTGTGCCTGGTGCTCTCCATGCCTGATCTCATCACCTTCATCCTGTGAAGCAGGGGATATTTTCCCCAGTTTACAGATAAGGTTTCTGAGGTTTGGGACAGTCAGTCCTCTGTGCATATTGACTTGGCTGATACATCGTTAGGTGCTCCTCTTTCTATTTTAGACATCCTTCAGAATTCTAGAGGTGCTTTGGGTTTTTCTAGCTGCAGTCCTGCAGCGATGCTTCAGGGATATGAGGCCATTTCTCATTCACAGAGCATGTTTTGTAACCTCAGGCCCCTTTTGGTGCATATTACTGTGTCATTCTCTAACATGTTTAGTTGTTTCTGAGTATAAATGAGATAAGTTGTCGATGACTGACATGATGTCCTGTGTCTTCATACAGGCTCCCTACACACCTTTTCTCACGGAATTGATGTACCAGAATCTAAAGGTGCTGATTGACCCTGTTTCTGTTCAGGACAAGGACACACTCAGCATCCACTACCTCATGCTGCCCCGTGTTCGGTAGGAATCAAATAGAAATAAGCCTCACCTGTGCCAAGGAGGGGAGACTTGCTCAGGCATGTTGGGGAGAGGAGGCATTTCCCTGCTTCAGCTCCATCTGTGCCTTGCCTCCCACCCCAGCTGACATGAACTCCTCGGGCTGCAGGATGGGGCCCACTTTGGTACATGGTAGCAGGGATGCTTGGTGTGGAACCCCTTTGTAGAGCTGCAGCAGATGGGGTGTGTGCATGCCCCTTGGGGAGGTGCCAGGTGCTGAGCGGCAGGCACTGCACTGCCCTTCCCCCGGTGCTTCACCAGGAGGGCTTCGCCACACTTCTCTAGCCTGACCCTCTTCCTCTTTTATGCATGCCTAGTACCTTCAGTTTTCTCCTTTTAAATCTAATCTCTTTCGTATTCCTACCTCTACCACTCAGAGAAGAATTGATTGACAAGAAAACAGAGAGTGCAATGTCTCAGATGCAGTCTGTGATTGAACTTGGAAGAGTGATCAGAGACCGAAAAACCATTCCCATAAAGGTTTGAAATTTTACTTCTATTTTACATGGCACAGACCTAAATAATTAACTCTTTGGAATGCTTTCTTAATATAGAGAGCTTCCACCAATGGCCTTTTTCCTTTTCTGCAGTGAGAGTATGAACGACTTAGTACTAGTCCAGCCTGACTAGTCTAGAGCTTGAGATTCAAATAAACATTTAATATTCCATTTCTCTTCAGTTTAGAGGACTGGCTGCTGAGTGAACTTTCCCCTCCCTTTTCCTCCTAGTATCCTTTGAAAGAAATTGTGGTTATCCATCAAGATCCAGAAGCTCTTAAAGATATCAAGTCTTTGGAGAAGTATATCATTGAGGTAAGGTAGATGATTTGTCTGTTTTTGGTACAGAAAGACTTAGAACATTATTTTGATGAAAAATCTTCAAAGTACATAATGACCGTATAATGTATTTTTATTAGTATATTCATAACAAATGTAATAATCCATGATATTTTACACTGTGCTTGGAATCAACATAAATTTGTTATAATTATTTTAAAAATATTTCAAGATCAATGAATTTCTTTACCTATCATCTGTCATCTTCATTCACTTCCCTGAAGTTCTCTTCTGTTCTGTTCTTCTCTGTTCTGCTGGACTGCAGTGGTGCCTTACCACAACCTCCACCTCCTGGGTTCAAGCAGTTCTCCTGTCTCAGCCTCCTGAGTAGCTGGAATTACAGGCACTCATCACCACGCCCAGCCAACTTTTGTATTTTTAGTAGAGAATGGGGTTTTATGTTGGTCAGGCTAGTCTCAAACTCCTGACCTCAAGTGATCTGCCCGCCTCGGCCTCCCAAAGTGCTGGGATTACAAGCATGAGCCACTGTGCCTGGCCTTCTGAAGTACTTTTTGATAACTACCAAAGAAACTTTGTTCCTCCAAATTGTGCAAGTGATAAGTGACCTTGCATGTAAAAGTCAAAGCACTAGCATAGTGAGCCTCTCTCCACGCCATCTCTCCCTGGAGTCTCACTTCCTGGCTGCTTCATAATTTATTTAATTACTCTCCTGTTGTTTGGAATTTAGGTTTCTGATTACAAACAAAAGCTATGTGTGTATATATATGCATATATCAGTGTATGGATATTGGATAGATTCCAGAAGTGGAGTTTTGGGGTCAAAGTTTAGATTATAGTGTCAGTTGTTTTCCTAAACATTTTTATTCCATGATGTTTTAAAAACAAATATGTTTTACCTCATCTTCTTTGTGATGATACAAAACAAGTATTTTTTTAAATTTCATTGTTGATTCTTTTCACAGGTAATATTTAAAATCATTATTGTAGAAAATGTTAATTTCTATATTTGGTTTTCGGTTGCTTGAAAATTCCGGAGAATATTAGAAACCAAAAGTTAGATTGTAAATTCTGAAATTAGTATCTGTGGATATGCATAAAATAGAAATTTTTTTTTTTTTTTTTTTTTGAGACAAAGTCTCTCTCTGTCACCCAGACTGGAGTGCAGTGATGTGATCTTGGCTCACTACAGCCTCCATCTCCTGGGCTCGGGCAATCCTCCCACCTCAGCCTCCCAAGTGGCTGAAATTAGGCATAATAGTACAGGCTTTTGTAGCAATGGAGTTTCGCCATGTTGCCCGGGCTGGTCTCTAACTCCTGAGCTCACCTTGGCCTCCCGAAGTGCTAGGATTACAGGTTTGCACCACGACACCCAGCTGAAAATTTTAAAAATTAATTACTTCACTTAAAATGAGATTAATTAATGTAGCCAAATATCATGGCAAAACTAAACATTTGGTATTATTTGCTTCAAGCTATTGTTCTCATTTTCCCATCTGCTACTGCACCATCACTATCCCTGCCGCATCAGTAATCCTCAATAGCATGACTGAAGCATGAAGTGTTCTGTTTAACTGATCTTCTGCTTAGTTGATAGTTATCCTTGTGGTACTCTGAAATTGCTTGCACAGAGGTTACCTCTGAGGGATGAAGTTTATATTTCTCGTTCTGGAGTCCTTTTTCTGTTTTGCTCAACTGTCTTGATAGATCTTCATAACAAGCATTTTCTTCTTACCATACAAGTCGCTGCTTTTTAAACATATTTATAGAATTGTACAACCATACCACAGTTTTAGAACATTTTCATCATCCCAGAAAGAAACCCAGTATTCATTAGCATTCCCACACTATTTTCCCCTCAATATCTGACCATTTCCCGGCATCCACGAACCTATTTGCTGTCTCTGGATTTGCCTTCTCTGAACATTTCATATAAGTAGAATCATCCAATTTGTAATATTTATGTCTGGCATATTTCACCTAGCATAATGTTTCACATTAATTTGTGTTGTAGCATGTATGAGTGCTTTAGGCCTTCATATTGCCAAATATTCTATTGCATGTGTGTGCCGCATTTTGTTTATCCATTCACAGTTGGTGGACACTTGAGGTGTTCTTACTTTCTGGCTCCTAGGAATAATGCTACTCTGGACATACGTTTTTGTGTAACGTATGTTTCCATTTCTCATTTTTGTTTCTTCTTGTGCACTAACTGTAGGAATTGAATGTTCGAAAAGTTACACTGTCTACAGATAAAAACAAGTATGGCATTCGGCTAAGGGCAGAACCAGATCACATGGTCCTGGGGAAGCGTCTGAAGGGAGCCTTTAAGGCAGTGATGACGTCCATCAAGCAGTTGAGCAGTGAGGAACTAGAGCAATTCCAGAAGACTGGTAGGTGTCTACAAAGACACGGGCACCGATCATGTCCTCAGGCTGAGGGATTTTTTAGGCTACTGTTTGACTTTTAATATCGCTCACTTCCTTTTCTTTTCTCTTTTGTTTTCTTCTCTTTTCTCTTTCTTCTCTTTTCTCTCTTCTCTCCTCTTGACAGAATCTCACTCTGTCATCTAGCCTGGAGTGCAGTGGCACGATCTCAGCTCACTGCAACCTCTGTCTCCCATGTTCAAGTGATTCTCCTGCCTCAGCCTCCCAAGTAGCTGGGATTACCAAGAGATGAGAGCATAAGAGGAGAAAGTATTTGTCTGTGCCTTTCCTGATACTGTTGACAGCTTGTGCACTATCACGCCTGGCTAATTGTTGTATTTTTAGTCGAAACAGGGTTTCGCCATGTTGGCCAGGCTGGTCTCTAACTCCTGACCTCAGGTGATCCACCCTCCTTGGTTCCCCCAAAGGGCTGGGATTACAGGTGTGCGCCACTGCACCCAGCCGTCCTTTTCTTAAATAAAGCTGTTTTTCCTGTTGATACAAATGTTTATTATAAATAATTCTTACAGTTTAGAAAGAAAACAGCTGGGCACACTTAGCCAGGTGTGGTGGTATGCACCGGCCATCCCAGTTACTCTGGAGGCTAAAGTGGGAGGATCCCTGGAGCCTAGGATGATTTTGTCCTTCCTCTCATGATGCTTGCTGACATTGAAGATTTGGGAAAATAATTATGGTTTTGGTAATTATTATAAAGGGAAAGTGTAGGGTAATATAAAAACAGTGTGTGGGGTACCTAGCCAAATGATGGGATTAGGAAAGGGAGATCAGCCCCATCTTGCCACCCCTATACAGAGCATTTCAGGGTGCCCAGAAATTTGTAGCTCTGCCATGATTAGAGTCATACATGGTCTGAGTGTGGCTGTCTGACATCCTGTAACTATCCTGGGACACAAGTTGTTTGTTATTAGGGCTTCCTCCGAAGTTGAAGATCATAAGCTGGGAGATGTCTTGAGAAGAGAGATTTGAGGATTCATAAATCAGATGAGTGGCTAAGGAAATTGGGGGAACTGTCCCTAGGATTCCCCAAATATTTAGATAGGATTAATAAAACATAAGACATTAGCAGCTAAAACTCAAGTTACTACTAATTACTAATCAACTCAAAATATTAAAATGACAGTGTTACGAACCTTCAAGTCACAAATCTAAATTGTTTCACCAGATAGCCAAAGCATCAAAAATTCCTGAGATAAACCTTATTTGAAATTAAAAGCCTAGTTTCCGAGTAGACTGTTCTGCACTGATGGAAAACAGGATCATCTTCAGAACACAGTGACAAAGTAAACATAAAAATGACACCCTGGTTCTGAGAGCCCAAGAAGGTCATCGTCAGTGACGACAGTGGGCCTCCCTATCGGCAGGGGTGTTGTCATCAGCAGTTGTGCACATTTCTGCCTCCCTGGACAGGCATGATGCTCAGTACTGCATATGCCTCCCTGGACAGGCGTGATGCTCAGTACTGCCCATGCCTCCGTGGACAGGCGTGATGCTCAGTACTGTGCACTGCCTCCCTGGACAGGCGTGATGCTCAGTACTGCCCATGCCTCCGTGGACAGGCGTGATGCTCAGTACTGCGCACTGCCTCCCTGGACAGGCGTGATGCTCAGTACTGCATATGCCTCCCTGGACAGGCGTGATGCTCAGTACTGCATATGCCTCCCTGGACAGGCGTGATGCTCAGTACTGCGCACTGCCTCCCTGGACAGGCGTGATGCTCAGTACTGCGCACATGCCTCCCTGGACAGGCGTGGTGCTCAGTACTGCGCACTGCCTCCGTGGACAGGCGTGGTGCTCAGTACTGCACATGCCTCCGTGGACAGGCGTGGTGCTCAGTACTGCACATGCCTCCGTGGACAGGCGTGATGCTCAGTACTGCACATGCCTCCGTGGACAGGCGTGATGCTCAGTACTGCACACTGCCCGTCTCATTTTAGCCTCCCCACACCTTGCTCAGCAGGTAGCAGAACACCATGTCATGCAACCAGCAAATAGTGGACCTAAGTTCACTTTCTCTCTAAAGACTGTGTTTTCTTCATTATGTCCTGCTGCTCTGTGTTTATGGTGAGCATTTGTTGCCTCTTGGTGCCTTCTCTTAGCTTTGTCATGTCTTTGGACCTGAGAGTTTATATGCAACAGTAGGTACTGGTGATGACTTAACTGTCTTCAAGGTAGCATAGTGTAATCTAAAGAAAGTTTGTCATATCTTGGCTACAACCATGACATGAGTCAGAGGGAAATGATCTCTTGAAGCCTCTGTGGCTTTGCTGTTGTGAAATTTTCATCAAGAAGGGGCATAATACATAGGTAGTGGGGCAGCTTGAAGAGGGGAAGCTGATTAACAATGTAGCTGCTTCTCCATAGGGACCATTGTTGTGGAAGGCCATGAATTGCATGATGAAGACATCCGCCTCATGTACACCTTTGATCAGGCCACAGGTGGGACTGCGCAATTTGAAGCACACTCAGATGCTCAGGTATTTTTCTGTTTCCTAGAACATTTCTTTACCAAGAGATGAGAGCCTAAGAGGAGAAAGTATTTGCCTATGCCTTTCCTGATTGTGTTGACAGCTTGTGTCAGGGCAAAAATAAACCAGTTACGTGGTTTAGATTGGCTTTACTAAACTAATATATTATTATGCCCTTAACATATGCATTTGTTGGCCGGGCGCGGTGGCTCAAGCCTGTAATCCCAGCACTTTGGGAGGCCGAGACGGGCGGATCATGAGGTCGGGAGATCGAGACCATCCTGGCTAACACGGTGAAACCCCGTCTCTACTAAAAATACAAAAAACTAGCCGGGCGAGGTGGCGGGCGCCTGTAGTCCCAGCTACTTGGGAGGCTGAGGCAGGAGAATGGCGTGAACCCGGGAGGCGGAGCTTGCAGTGAGCTGAGATCCGGCCACTGCACCCCAGCCTGGGCGACACAGCGAGACTTCGTCTCAAAAAAAAAAAAAAAACAAAAAAAAAACATATGCATTTGTTGAATGAATACGTAAGTATTTTGTGATTTCTACATGTAATTGTCCCAAGTGTGGGGTTGCACAAAAATGAACCCTTTAAGGAACGAGTCAGTCAAGGACACCGGAAATTAAGCCAGTTCTTAGTATTCTACCTGATAAGTTATCTGGTAGAAATAAGTACACAGAGGGCTACTATCCAGAAATTGATATGGAGGTGAAGGTGGTCAGGGAACACTCCTTGAAGAGAATATACAGGCTGTTTTAGATTCCGGGGTCATTATTTTTTGCCACGTTGGAGAAGAGGCCATCTCTTTGCGGTCATGACCACACATCCCCAGTCAGCATAGTTGTAAGATCTCACATGTGGGTGTGGGGATATTGCAAGGGTCCCTCTGTGCTTAGCATACCATGTGCAGGGGAAGGTAGAACAGCACCTCCATAAAGGAAAGCCGAGCTCCTCAGTCCTTTACCCAGGCGCTTAAGTTAGATATGTACAGAACTCTGCATGGGAAGACAGTGGCAAGGAGTCAGAGGTATCGTAGCTGGGAAAGAAGGCAGGGGAAGGCAAGGAGGGGGTTTCTAAACACTGACAGTGGGCAGTTCTTCCTCGTTACAGCAGATGTTAGGGGCCTGAAAAGTTGTCCATGTCATCATGTGATGTTTCTTGACATGGTTTACATGTTGTAGTGGCCCTTCACTGACTGGAGTTTTGAGTTTATCATCCATTTCATTACCTCTGATGCCTTTGTGAAGTGAGTCATTTCCTTTTTTTTTTTTTTGAGACAGAGTCGGACTCTGTTTCCCAGGCTGGAGTGCAGTGGCGTGATCTCAGGTCACTACAACCTCCGCCTCCCAGGCTCACGCTATTCTTCCACCTCAGCCCCCCAAGTAGCCGGGACTACAGGCATCCACCACCACACTCGGCTAATTTTTTATATTTTTAGTAGAGATAGGGTTTCACCATGTTAGCCAGGATGGTCTCGACCTCCTGACCTCGTGATCCACCAGCCTTGGCCTCCCAAAGTGCTGGGATTACAGGGTTGAGCCATTGCGCCTGGCCGAGTCATTTCTTCTCTTTGCTCAAAGGTAAATGAGATGAGGCCTGATGTACAAGTCTTATGTAGAGTGTATTTTACTCTGCAGTGTGCTATGTAACAGAAGTGGTAGTGTCATTATTGCTACATCATAATCAGCAACCTTCAGCAAAGATGAGATAGAAACTTTAACCTTAGCAAAAATATGGCAGTTCAAGTCATAAAAAGTTTTGTGGTCCATTGTAGAATTTGTCTTGAGTCATTCTGACAAACCTGAAGGTCACAGGGGTCATGGTATAAGAAAGTCACTTGGAGTTGACTGCTCTGAGGCCTTTGATCCATTTGTTGTGGCCTGAAAAGCTGTGCTGCTCCAAGGGCTTCATGATTATTGATCTTACTTATTAGAAGAGTTGATACTATTTCTTAGATGGTCAAAAAGCAGAGTCATGTTAGGGGACTCTGATAAGAGGTGGTCCCAGGGCATCTCCTGTGAGCAGCACCCTACAAAAAAAGGAAGAAACAAAAACCTGCACACCTTTCTCCAGAAATGGAGGACTAGCTGATTATGAAGAAGTACCTGAATGATAAACTAGATTAATTTTATTGCTTTTGCTCGTTTGTGTGAAAGAATAGTGCTGCATTATAGACTCTCCAGATTTAAATATAACATTTTGCTGAATTGGGAAGAAGTGTTTCTCCTTATTTGATTGTCATGGTGTGCACTGTTCGTCCCCACAGGCTTTGGTCCTCTTAGATGTCACTCCTGACCAGTCAATGGTAGATGAAGGAATGGCTCGGGAAGTCATCAATCGCATACAGAAACTTCGCAAAAAGGTTAGTTTGTCAGTTAAGAATAAGCTACCGTAGCTTTTTGTTGGTTTTGGTTGTTGGGGGAAGATAGGAGAGGCAGGTAATACCAGCCATAGTGATCAGTGCATGACAGTCACTAATCTGTAGTCATTTGGAATGTGTTCTGCAGGAAAGGCACTCCTCTTCCTCTCCCCACGTGTTCACTCCCAAATTGCAGCTTTCAGCCAGCCTGTGCCTTTTCCCATCCTTTATTTATTTATTTATTTATTTTTATCTCCGTTGGGCTTCTATAAAATAGCCGCTGTGGCTGGGGCAGAAGGTAATCAGAGGTGGTAGTATCTTTGCAGAAGGGCAGAGGTGTAGTCAGCATAGACAGGCTTCTAGCTTAGGGGAGGTTCCCGGATCTGGACAGAGTTGGGTAGTTTTTCCTTATTAGAGAGCTGAGGAATATGCACAGAGCTCATCCTGGAGAGCAGAGGGGCTGGAAAGCCCCTGCTAGTGAGAGAATCATGAATTTCTGCCCTACAGAGGGCAGTGACAACTACCATATAGCTTTTTTCCCAGATGGTTCAGGGTCTGAGGAAGCTGTTCCAGCAGATAAGTGGGTGCTTGTGATCTCTGAATCAGTTCAGAGTTTTGTAAGTGGGTTCTAAATTATTTCTTGGTTTCAACATTCATGAGTACTGATTGTGCTAGGAGAAGAAACATGCCCTGTCCCCAAAGAGTAGTGAAGAGGACACAGAGCTAATCGTACACTGCAGTGCAGTTAGTCTTACAGATCACCCAGCAGGAAGGGAAGGGTGACTGCCCTTCCGTGATGATTCAGCATGGGATCCGTAGCCCTTGTTCAACAGTACCTTCCTTCAGTTCTGATTAACAGAATGTACTTCCCTTTTAAGATTTTCTGTGTGTGCTTTCAGTGCAGTCTGGTTCCAACTGATGAAATCACAGTGTACTATAAAGCGAAGTCGGAAGGAAGATATCTGAATAATGTTATTGAAAGCCACACAGAGTTCATATTTGCCACCATAAAGGCTCCCTTGAAACCATATCCAGTTTCTCCATCAGATGAAGTCCTTATTCAAGAAAAAACACAGGTGAGTCCTGAGTTCCATTGAACTGCTAAAGAGTTTCAGATTAGGTTTGACTTTATGTGCTCATGTGTTGATATTCTGTCCCACAGTAGAGATTGGCACAGCTCTCAGTCTTGAAGTATTGCTCTGGACAGTAGTGGGGAGAGTCAGAGAGTGGAAGCCCAGAAAAGATGGAACAGGGAAGGAAGACAGAACTGTTTTCACAACAGTTCTCTTGAGGAACGTAGCCAGGAGGGTACATGAGCTTTGCCCGGAAATAAAATGGCCATGTGGGCCTGTTTTTTCTAAAACTAGAAAAGGCAGTGTGTGGATTCTGGTAATTATCATTAAAAGTAAACAGCAGTTGGCTTCGGAAACATTTAACTCTTCTGGTAGTGGGTTCTCCATAAAAGTACAGTACCAAAAAAGAAAAATCACAGTAGCATTTCTGTTGTTACATCTAGGAATTTTAGATATACTTATGAAAGTATGATATTAAAGGTAGGGAAGATACTGGCTTATAACTTAGAAGTAGATCATTTAGGCTGGGCACAGTGGCTCACACCTGTAATCCCAGTTCTTCGGGAGGCCAAATGGACAGATCGCTTGAGGTCAAGAGTGCGAGACCAGCCTGGGTGAAAGATGGTGAAACCCCATGTCTACTAAAAATGCAAAAATTAGCTGGGCATGGTGGTACATGCCTATATTCCCAGCTACTCGGGAGGCTGAGGCAGAAGAATCACTTGAACACAGGAGGTGGGGGTTGCAGTGAGCCGAGATCACATCACTGTGCTCCAGCCTGGGTGACAGAGCAAGACCCTGACTCAGAAAAAAAAAAAAAAGTTGATCATTTAAAATGTATCTCAGTCACTTATTTAATCATTTTCTCCTGTCTCATTCTGTGAGACAGGTGGCTTTTTATTTTTTCAATGAGACGAGTTTCATTTTCTATTTTGCATATTGTGTAATTATTTGACTTTTTTTAGTGAGCATATATTTTTAAGAGACCAGGATAAAAAGAGAAGAAAAATGAGATATAAATTGTAGCTTTTGATACTTTGAGTAATGAAATTGAATATGTTATGAGTTGTATACAGCACTTGTTGTTACTGAGAAGTCACTGTGTCACGTGATGGTGTGGCACATTGCAGTCACATGTCACAGTTACTCAGTCATATGTTCTCATGTGCTCAGTTGAAGGGATCTGAACTGGAAATTACACTCACCAGAGGATCTTCCCTTCCTGGTCCTGCTTGTGCATATGTCAATCTTAACATTTGTGCAAATGGCAGTGAACAAGGTAAGAGTAAATTCCATAATTTGTATGACTTTTTTTTAGTTATATTTATGGATGTGAAAAAACAATCCAAAAAAGTTATGGATGTTTTTAAGGGAATTGGAAGAATTATTTAATCATATTTAATAGGTAACTTTTTCTTAATTGTCATCAAAATGAATTCACTAGGCGAGATGCAGTGGCTCATACCTGTAATCCTACCAGTTTTGGAAGCCAAGGTGAGAGGATTGCTTGAGGCCAAGAGTTCAGCACTAACCTGGTCAACATAGTAAGACCCTGCATCAATTAAAAAAAAAAAAAACGGCCAGGCGCGGTGGCTCACACCTATAATCCTAGCACTTTGGAAGGCCGAGGCAAGTGGATTACTTGAGATCAGGAGTTCAAGACCTGATCAACATGGTGAAACCCCGTCTCTACTAAAAATACAAAAATTAGCCAGGCATGGTGGCAGGTACTTGTAATCCCAGCTACTCGAGAGGCTAAAGCATGAGAATTTCTTGAACCCAGGAGGTGGACATTGCAGTGAGCTGAGATCGCACCATTCCACTCCAGCCTGGATGACAAAGCAAGACTGTCTCACCAAAGAAAAAAGAAAGAAAAAGAAAAATGAATCCACTAAAGTCAATGATTGGACTTACGCTTGTGGAAGCATGAAGCAGATATAGTTTTCCCTATTCCTCCTGCTAAATACATCTAAACACCCTGGACATTATAGATAAAAACAAGCATAAGAAGACTCACAGATGTAAGGAAGAAAGCAGACCAGCTGAGGACCTTGTAACCAAGTGACCTAAAAGTAGTAAGTTCTGGGTTTTCTTTTCTGCCTCTTATACCCAAACTTGGAACTTAAGAAGCTGGCAACCTGGAAGTGTCAAGTATAGACCAAAAAAGCCTCAACAAAAATTCTGCTCCCTTGACAAAGGATCAAAAGATGGGCAGCCTAGCAAGACAGAAAATTTTGAAACGGTAACTGCTCTACTCTAGCCAGACACCATAGAAAAAACTATGGCCCTACCACCACCCACATCAGCAAAGGCCAGGTGGGGAGCCTGGACTTCACCCTTGCCAAGCTGAAGACCCCTCCCCTGTCACAGGGGTATCAGAGAAGACAAAGTAGAGAGCTAGGACTTTCATTCTAGTGGGGGGCAGTAATGAGCCCCTCTGCCTGGTGGCATCAGTGGAGGCCACATGGAAAGCCTAGACTTCCATCCCTTCTGGGCAGTAACAAGGCATCCCTCCCATTTACAAATGCATGGCAGCAATGAGGCCACATACCACCAGCACCTCCTCTGCAGTGTCAGTTAAGGTATGCGTGAAACAGTTAAGGGCGTGGTGGCGGGCGCCTGTAATCTCAGCTACTCAGGAGGCTGAGACAGGAGAATCGCTTGAACCCGGGAGGCAGAGGTTGCAGTGAGGCAAGATCGCGCTCCTGTACTCCAGACTGGGTGACAGAGTGAGACTCTGTCTCAGAAAAACAAACAGAACAAATAAAAGATTGGCAGGTTGTTAAAAACACACTCGCCAAGTATATGCTGTCTGTGAGAAACTTCAAATATAATGATACAGGTGAGTTGAAAGTAAAAGGGTAAAAAATACATACTATGCAAACATTAATCAAAAGAAGCAGGAATGGTCATGTTTGTATTAGATGAAACAGACTTCAGAGCAAAGAAAATTACCAGGGGCATTAAATAATGATAAAAGTGTCAGTACACAAAGAAAACAGTGATCCTAAATTTGTATGCATCTAACAAAAGAGCTACAAAATAGATGAAATAAAAAGATACAGACATTAAAGGAGAAATAGACAAATCTATAACTAGAGTTGGAGACTTCAGCGTACATTTTTCAGTAATCACCTCACCCAAAAATAGCAGAATATAAATTATAAAATATAAATTATTTTCGAGCTCCCACAGAACTTGGCTAAGATACATTGTAACCTGGGCCATAAAGCAAACCTCAGCCAATTAATACAGTTGAAACCAGAGTGTGCTCTCTGACCACAGTAGAATGAAACTATTCATTAGTAATAGAATAATAAAAGGAAAATCTCCACACTCTTAAAAATAAACAACATACTTTTAAATTATCCATGATTAGGGAAAAAGTCTCAAGAGGAAAAGAAACGTAGAACTGAGTGAAAAGGAAAATACGACATCAAAATATGTGGAATGTGGCTAAAGTGGTCCTGAGACGGAAATCTGTTGCACTAAAAACTGAAAGAAAGATGGTTTTAAATCATAACCTAAGGTCTAAACTGAAGAAACTAGATAGGAATAAAAGCAGAATAAATGCAAAGTAAGAAGAAGGAAAAACATAAAAATAAGAGAAGAAATCAGTGCAGTTGAAAACAGAAACGATAGAGAAAATTAATGATACAAAAATCTGGTTCTTACCAAAAAATTCAGCAAAATTAATAAACCTCTAGTGAGACTAATAAAGAGAAAAGAAGACAACAGTTGCATATCAGGAATAAAAAGAATTATCCATACAGATTACCAGAATCAAGAAGATAATGCAAATACTATGAATAATCTCCATATGTAAGTTTGACAACTTGGATGCCTGTCGCCCAGGCTGGAGTGCAGTGATGCAAACTCAGCTCACTGCAACCTCCACCTCCTGGGTTCAAGCGATTCTCATGCCTCAGCCTCCCGAGTAGCTGGGATTACAAGCATGCCACACCATGCCCGACAAATTTTTGTACTTTTGGTAGAGGTGGGTTTTCATCCTGTTGGCCAGGCTGATCTCAAACTCCTGGCCTCAAGTGATCTGGCCCTCCTTGGCCTCCCAAAGTTCTGGGATTACAGGCATGAGCCACTGTTCCTGGCCTGAAGTGAACCCTGTTTTAAAAAGCACAAACTACTACAACTCACACAATATGAAATAGATAATTTTAATGGCCCTGTTAAGGAGACTGAATTCGTAATTTAAAATCTCTGAACTAATCTCCAGACCCAGTTTCACTGGAGAATTCTTACCAGAATTAATACCAGTTCTATACAGACTCTTCCAGAAAATAGAAGAGGAAGGAACATTTCTCTCATTTTATGTGGTTATTAACCTGCTACCAAAACCAAATAGAGACAATATTAAGAAAAAAGATAGACCGGGCACAGTGGCTTATGCCTGTAATCCCAGCACTTCGGGAGGCTGAGGCGGGTGGATCACCTGAGGTCAGGAGTTGGAGACCAGCCTGGCCAACATGGTGAAACACCATCTCTACTAAAAATACAAAAATTAGCTGACCCTGGTGGTGGGCACCTGTAATGTCAGCCTACTCAGGAGGCTGAGGCAGGAGAATGGCTGGAACCTGGGAGGCAGAGGTTGCAGTGAGCTGAGATCGTGCCATTGCACTCCAGCCCAGGCCAACAACAGTGAGACTCCATCTCAAAAAAGAAAAAAAAAAAGATAGAAAACAGATATTCCTCATGAATATAAATTAATTCAGCTATATATACAAAGAATTATGCACCATCACCAAGTGGGATTTATTCCAGGGATGCAAGGCTGACTCAATATTTAAAAATGTAGCCTGGGCGAGGTGACTCATGCTTATAATCCCAGCACTTTGGGAGGCTGAGGTGGGCAGATCACAAGGTCAGGAGTTCAAGACCAGCCTGCCCAACGTGGTGAAACCCCGTCTCTACTAAAAATACAAAAATTAGCCAGGCACGATGGCACGCGCCTGTAATCCCAGCTACTCAGGAGGCCGAGGCAGGAGAATCGCTTGAACCTGGGAGGCAGAGGTTGCAGTGAGCCAAGATCGCACCACCGCACTCCCGCCTGAGCGACAGAGACTCCATCTCAAAAAAAAAAAAAAAAAAAAAAAAAAATCAATGTAATTATCGTATTATCAGACTAAAAGATTACATGACTATAGCAGTTGATTCAGAAAAAGCATTTGATCAAATTCAACACCCATTCATGATGAAAATCCTCACAAAAATAGAAAGAGATGAGACCTTTGTAGACTGGATAATGAGCATTTTGCAAAAATCCTACAGCTACCATTATACCTAATGGAGAAAGCCTGAATTCTTTCTGCCTAAAATCAGGAACAAGGCAATCACAACTCATATTTGACATTGTACTGGAAGTTCTAGCCAGTGGACCATGGCAAGAAAAGGAAGTAAAAGTCATGCAGATAAAGGAATAAAGCTTCTTCTATAGAAAATCATAAGGAATGTACATACAAACACCTAAAAAAATAGACCAGGCTTGGTGGCTTGCGCCTGTAATCCCAACACTTTGGGATCTGAGGGGGTGGGGTGGATCACCTGAGGTCAGGAGTTCAAGACCAGCCTGGCCAACATGGTGAAACCCCGTCAAAAAAATAAAAACATTAGGCATGGTGGTGGTCATCTGTAGTCCTAGCAACTCAGGAGCCTGAGGCAGGAGAATCACTTGAACCTGGGAGGCGGAGGTTGCAGTGAGCTGAGATCGCGCCACTGCACTCTAGCTTGGGCGACAAGAACGAAACTCCATCTCAAAAAAAAAAAAAGATCATATTGCCTGGTTTTAAGATGTGACCTGGGATCACCATATTGGTCTTCCCACGCCAGCTGCTCCCATGATGGTTGTGTGTTTATTCAGACCTGTGATGATGTCTCAGACAGTACATGGTTCCCTGAACTGCTGTGCAACTTCAGTGATGTATGGCATTGAGCTGGTCCATCACTGCCAACATCCTGGCTATCTCAGGTTACCCTGTAGAAGGAATCAGATGGATGGTCAGTGGTGTGCATGAGGAATGTAAGCAAGAACAGTGTTCTCGTCACAGAGGGCCAGCAGCATGAGCAGTGATAAGAGAGGTAGGGCCTTTTCTCCCATCTACCAACTCCAGGACTGGCCATTCCTGAGTCAGTTGACCAGACATCTGGGAAGAAGAGCTCCCGACTCCAAGATTATTTTCCTAGGAATAGCTTTAAATGCAGCCACAGCTTGGTCTTCTGCCTTAATATGATTTGATAGGTTTTGCAATTTACTGTCCTGCTGAAAGCATTCGTATTATGAGGAAAAAAACCCATACAAATCATCATGAAATCTGTTATTTTTAAATGTTTGGCCTTTTTCTGTACCCTTTGGATTCAAGCATTAATTGGGTTTCCAAAGTAATTGAATAAAAATCATACCGCTTATAAAAAAAACTTCTGAGTCACAGGATATAAGATAAACGTATAAAAATGAATTTTATTTCATACTAGCCATCTATACTAGCAATGAGCAAGGGGGCAATGAAATTAAAGGTGTGATATCATTTACAGTCACTTAAAAAAAGACGCTAGACCAGGCGTGGTGGTTCACGCATGTATTCCCAGCACTTTGAGAGGCTTAGGCAGGAGGATTACTTTAGCCCAGGAGTTCGAGACCAGCCTGGGAAACAAAGTGAGACCCCATCTCTACAAGAAATAAACTAGGCAAGTGTGGTGGTGTTCGCCTTTAGTCTCAGCTACTTGGGAGGCTGAGGTGGGAGGATCACTTGAGCCTAGGAGATAAAGGCTGCAGTGAGCCATGATCATGCCACTATATTCCACCCTGGGCCACATAGTGAGACCTTCTCTCCAAAAAAAAAAGATATTCAGATGTAAACCTAATAAAATATGTTAGGACTTGTATACCGAAAACCACAAAATAGTGATGAAAAAATCAGACAAAATCTAAATAAGTGGAGAGACATGTTTATGGATTAGAAGATTCGATATAGTAAAAATGTCCCTTCTATCCTGCTGTGGTTTGAGTGTCCCCTCCAAAACTCAGGTTAAAATGTCATTGCCATTGTGACGGCATCATGAATTAGTTAATTATTTCACTAGAGTTCTGGAAATTGTTACCCGGTCCAATGGTGTGACCGTAACACCAGAAACCTGTGCTTGTCAGAGTCCTTTCCGTTGCATCTCCTCAAAGATGAAACACTTTAGATTCACAGTTGCTTACAATAGCTTTCAGGAAAGTACCAGAGTAAAACAATTAGCTATCTCTGGATGACAAGACTTTAAATGGCCATGGTTAAATATCCGATGAGAGTTCATTATAATAATGTTGCAGTTGATAAGGAAGTTTAGTTATTTCTGTGGTATACAGCATTTTAAAGGTAACTAGAATTGTGACTGATAACATTAGACCAGGTCTATCAGATTTCTAGGAATTGCACACAATTTCTGGAACACATTATTTGTACAAATTAACTCAAAGAAGGTTAAACATCATTTCTTATTTGACAGTGCTTCCCATGCACATCTAACCTAGTCGAATAAGTCTGACTTGTTTACTATTTCTCTTCATAATGAAAGAGAATTCTCTTGAGGTGTTTCGGGTGCCTCTGGAAGTCCCAAAGTTAGCTCGAGGTCAGAAAGACTTAAGTTTAGAGTTTGATTTTGGGAAGCTAGTAAAAAATGTCAAAGGCTTAAAACACTTGATTAATAGGATTGCAGGTCACTGAAACTATAGTCACTCATTTAACCAGAGTGATAATTAAAAGTATTCAAAGGCAAATATAGAAAGTTACACAGTTAAAAAATATAGAAAGTTACACAGTTATAAAAAGACCTGAGCAGTTGCAATAGAGAGGACTCTGTTTCTCTGTTTTCTTTTCTGTAGAGACAGTGCCTCACTACACTCCCCAGGCTGGTCTTGAACTCCTGGCCTCAAGCAATTCTCCTACCTCAGCCTCCCAAAGTGCTGGTATTATTAAGGCTTATTATTTTGATAACTTATAAATAAATTCATTCAGATCTTAGCCAGCTTGACCACACGTAAAATTCCTTTTCCAAGATTCCTCTTCCACAAACCTACTACAGCTTTCTTATATCTATTCTGTTTTGGATTAACTTCTTCCTTTCTCTTACTGTGAAACAAGTCATTCTACTTTAGGGCAAAAATTAGTCTTTTTCTCTTAACGAGCACACATCCAATGAATATTCATCATTTAAATTAGCAAAACCCTAAGGTGTGAATTACCAATAGGGAGCTATTTTTGAGTAGATATAACAAACAGAGCTAGCTATCATCAAGTTATTTCTCTGTTAGCTACTTTTATAGCATGTGTATGTTCGGCAGTCTTCACAAAAACAAGAATCCTAAAAAGTTTAATAGATGAGGTTTTTTTGTTTTACTGCTGTGCTCAGTAAACGTAAAGTAATGGATACTGGCACCCACTTGCACATTTGTTCATAGATTGAACTCAGTTCTGTAATTATAAATATCTAGTGGAGGTAACATAAACTTATTTGATAGTAAATCCTGGGAGGATTTAAAAGTTGTATATCTGCATTATGTATTCTTACCCAAGTCACATGAACTTGAAAAGCATTTGTGTTAGTTTCTGTATTGCTGAGAGAATACTTAATTTATGTGAAATGCTTATTTTTCTTTAAATCTATTAAATAGAAATCTTTTATGAATTAATTTTTGACCATACTGTCTGGAGGTAGAAAAATAACTCATGGCTGGGTGCAGTAGCTCAAGCCTGTAATCCCAGCATTTTTGGAGGCTGATGCAGGCAGATCACCTGAGGTCAGAAGTTCAGGACCAGCCTGACTAACATGGAGAAACTCCGTCCCTACTTAAAAAAAAAAAAAAAATTAGCTGGGCATGGTGGCACATGTCTGTAATGCCAACTACTCGAGAGGCTGAAGCAGGAGAATCGCTTGAACCCGGGAAGTGCAGGTTGCGGTGAGCCAAGATCGTGCCATTGCACTCCAGCCTGGGCAACAAGAGCAAAACTCCATCTCAAAAAAAAAAAAAGAAAGAAAGAAAAAGAACACATATATGTAACATACCTACATGCACAGGCATATGTAAACATACAGACAAGCAGATTTCTTAGCTTTCATTTGAAAACTGTAGCCATGTACCAGGTACTGTAATATAAAACATACTAGTTTTATGAAACAATAGCTGAATCCAAAGTATGTTCCCAGCAGATGGAATAAATTAAGGTTACTCGCTTCGGTGGCCAAAGTGTTCTACTAGTGTTTTTGGAAACGTCTTAAGATTTTTCATTTAAACATTAAACAAAGAGTTTTCAAGCCTTGACACAAAAGCACTGTCCGTAAAAGGGAAAAGTGATACATTTAACTAAACAAAAATTTAGGTTTTGCTTTGAACATCCTATAAAAGGATGAAAGACAAGCTATAGACTGGGAGAAAATCTTTATAAAACAACATATTTGACAAAAGACGTCTCTAGAATATATAAAAATCTTTTAAATCTCAACAGTAAAGAAAAATCCAGTTAGAAAATGGGGTGGAGATATGAACAGACATTTACCAAAGGGAATATACAAATGACAGAAATGTACATGACAGTATTTAACGTCATTAGCCATTAGGAAAATTCAAGTTGAAATCACATTGAGGTCTTAATACACACCTATCAGAATGACTAAAATTGAAAGTAGTGACAGCACCAAATGCTGCATCTCATACATTGCTGGTGGGAATATAGAATGGTATGATCACTCTGGAAAATAGTTTGGCATTATCAGAAAACTAAATATGTGCTTTCTATAATGACTCAGCAGTTGCACTCCTAGGTGTTTATCCCAGAGAACTGAAAACTACGTTCACTGTCACATGAACATATATATTATGTACTTGTATTCATAATAGCACCAAACTATAAACCACCCAGATGTTCTTCAGCAGGTAAATGGCTGAACAAACTGTGGTACATCCATATCCTAGAACATTACACAGCAATAAGAAGGAACAACTATCAATTAGCACAGCAACTTATTTTAATCCTTAGAAATTGATGCCAACTGAGGCCAGGCACGGATGCTCACGCCTGTAATCCCAGCACTTTGGAAGGCCGAGGCAGTCAGATCACCTGAGGTCAGGAATTTGAGATCAGCCTGGCCAACATGGTAAAACCCCATCTCTACTGAAAAAATACAAAAATTAGCCAGGTGTGGTGGTGGGTGCTTGTAGTCCCAGCTACTTGGGAGGTTGAGACACGAGAGTCTGTTGAATCCGGGGACAGAGTGCAGTGAGCCGAAATTGCACTACTGCACTCTAGCCTGGGTGATAGAGCGAAACTCCATCTCAAAAAAGAAAAAGAAAAGAAATTGATGCCAACTGAAAAAAGTCCCAAAAGGTTCCATACTGTATCATTGCATTTACATAACATGTTTTAAATGATAAGATGATAGAAATGGAGACTGTTGTTTGCCAGGGGTTAAGGAGGGAATGAGCCTGGAAGGGAGTTGGGTATGGATATTAAAAGGCAACATGAGGATTCTCATGGTGGCAGAACTACTCTCTATCTTAATGATGGTGATGGGTACAGGATTTTACACAAGTGATAAAATTGCATAGAACCAAACATACCCACACGTACACATGCCCCAATGAGTACAAGTAAAACTGAGGCAGTCTGAATAGGATTGGTAGATTGCATCAACGTCAGTATGCTGGTTGTGGTATATACTGTAGTTTTGTAAAATGTCACTATTGGGGGAAACTGGGCAAAGGGCCCATGGTATCTCACTTATGTGCATTTGGCTCTACAGTTAACTCAAAATGTTCAAATATATTAATAAAGTAAATATCTGTACATGAATCTAAGGTGCAGAATGAATCAACATCGGGGCCCATCCTGACCTGTGGGGATATACAAATGGCACAAAATGAAAAATGAGAATCAAAAATAAGAATCATGAATACAAAGATTTTAATCTAGAAAAAGACAAGAACAGATTGCCTGGTGGAGTTCTATGCCTGGACCATATCTACCAAGGATTGCCAAAACACATGCCAAGGATGGAGATACATATCTATGTGTGTATAGTGTATATATATGCTATAGAGTATATATGCAATATATACACTATACATACATAGATATATATCTCCATCCTCGGTATGCTTTTATAGATATAATAAGCAATATATACATATGTATATAGTGTATAGTTGGGGGAAAAGGAAAATACAAAGGAACCCCTTTGTATCCCTTTTCCTCCAAATTTAACATTTTCTTTTCAGTTTTATTTGTCTGATTGAGGTGTCATTTTTGTGACTTTTTAGGTGGAGTATTGCTCCTGGAAAATCCAAAAGGTGATAATAGGTTGGACCTTTTAAAGCTGAAGAGTGTTGTCACTAGCATTTTTGGTGTGAAAAATACAGAGCTGGCTGTCTTCCATGATGAAACAGGTATGTGGAAAGTGAGAGGAGCCTGTGGCCTTGGACTTGAGATGGATTGGTGAAGGTCTTAATTTGCTGTCAGTTGTACTATATAACTTTTGCATTTTTCCTAACTCTTGAGTCAGGGCCCAACTCTTCAGCAGTGCCTGCCTGCAGTGTCTGTTCATGCCTCCTCATTGTATGATGTGACTGAAAACCCTGGGCTTAATGATTCTAATCCTTCCCTGTCACCTGTTAGCCAGCTGGTGGACTTCAGCCTTCAGAGTCCTCCCTTGTGAGGTTGTTTTTGTTTTTGAGACAGGGTCTCACTCTGTCACCCATGCTGGAGTACAGTGATGCAGTCATGGCTCACTGCAGCCTCCACCTCCTGGGCTCAAGTAATTCTCCTGCCTTGACCTCCCAAGTAACTGGAACTATAGGCATGCACCACCATGCTTGGCTAATTTTATTTAATTTTTTTTGGAGAGACCGAGTCACTGTATTGCCCAGTCTGGTCTTGAACCCAGGGCCTTAAGCAATCCCCCTGCCTTGGCCTCCCAAAGTGCTGGGATTCCAGGTGTGAGCTACCACACCCAACCGTGAGTTTTAACTTCATTAAACACAATGCCTGGATCTCACTAAATCTGGATTCTCAATAAAGCAAACCTGAAAATTTTTTAAAGAATTACAGATGCGCTGGGCGCAGTGGCTCAAGCCTGTAATCCCAGCACTTTGGGAGGCCGAGACGGGAGGATCACGAGGTCAGGAGTTCGAGACCATCCTGGCTAACACGGTGAAACCCCGTCTCTACTAAAAAAATACAAAAAGCTAGCCGGGTGAGGTGGCTGGCGCCTGTAGTCCCAGCTACTCGGGAGGCTGAGGCAGGAGAATGGCGTAAACCCGGGAGGCAGAGCTTGCAGTGAGCTGAGATCTGGCCACCGCACTCCAGCCTGGGTGACAGAGCAAGACTCCCATCTCAAAAAAAAAAAAAAAGAATTACAGATGCATTCTCCCACTATTACGTATTGAATGTGACCTCTGGAAAAAAAAAAAAAAAAGGTATGTCCTAAATGTGACCTTTGGAAATAGGATTATCGTAGATGTAACTAGTTAGGATGAGGTCATACTGGAGTAGCGTGGGCCCCTAATCCAGTATGACTGTTGTCCTTATAAGAAGGTGGCCATGTGAAGATGTAGAGACACACAGAGAAAATGCTATGTGGTGACAAAGGCAGAGATTGGAGTTACACACAGCTGCAAGCCAAGAAACAACCAAGATTGCCAGGAGCTTCCAGAAGCTAGGAAGAAGCAAAAACGGATTCACCTGCAGGTTTCAGAGGGAGCACATCTGCCAACACTTTAATTTCAGACTTCTGACCTCCAGAACTTTGAGACAGTAAATTTCTTTTATTTTTATTCCCTAGCCCCCTGCAGTTTGTGGAACTTTACTATGGCAGCCTCAGAAAACTAATACTCATTTTATGAATCTGAATGCTCATTTTCAGAAACTTTTAAATAACTTAAAAGAAGAAATGCAAACGGCCGACTAAGGAACAACGGGTGCATCTTAATGGTAATCAGGAACTTTCAAGATAGTACCACAGTGTGGTGCTATTAACTGCCACCAGATTGGCAAAAACTAGAAGAATCTGACAGACTTAAATGTTGTCAGGGATATAGAAACCCTCATTCACTGCTGGCTTATGAATTGTTGGAACCACTGGAAAACTGTTTGCTATTGTATCCATTAAAGGTTGGGTAGGAGAAGCAAAAGCAATGTGGGAGAAACCAAGTAAAGGTCTACAAGAAGGTAGCAAGTTAGAGGTCTGAGAAGAATCTCTAACCGGGTTCCACCAAGGTGGTGTGTAAGTCAGTGGAAAGCTGGATCTCTGCCTAAAGTCACTATAGGATGAGAAGTAGAGAAAAGCAAAAACAGGCTGGAGTGCACATCTCTCTGACTGCATCTGACACTGACAGGTGTCTTGCAGAAGAAACTGCTGGTATACTTCTCCAGAGAGTTGCACACATTCCTGGCCTGGAAGTTGGAAGAGCAGAGGCAGGAGCGTGGGCTGTTCACTGTCCCACTGAACAAGTCGGCAGATCCACAGCAACCTGAGAAAACCAGGGGCACGGGCCCCGTGTTAGCCTGTTTAGCATAATGACTGCTACTAAACTTTTACCTTCTAAATCCTGTGTAGATTTCTCTGTGATCAAGCCATTACCCAGAACCAGGTCAGCCAGAGAACCTGGGAAATAGTTTTAGCTTAGCTGCATTGACACAGAATGAAACCACCATAGTTTACCTCATTGTGATCTTGACATGTATACATGGCTCTTTAAACCATATTTAACTTCCAAATAAAGACCCTAGTAGATTAAAAATCACACTTTCAACTCTTTCTTGTACTGCTTCAAAGATGCTAACTTCATTACCCAAAACAAGATAGAAAGTTACCTTATCCTTCTTTGGGTGATGATGATTTCTCTTCTAGCTGAGCCATACCTCCCCTTTTTGCTGTTCTTTAACTTTACTGAGATACAAGGTTAACCTGTTAAAATATTTCATGTTATATGGTAAGGAAATAGGAGAGTGGAAAAATAAGAATTGGCTGATATGTATTAACATGTAATGTCACACTTCATTTGCTGAAAAATGAGTTCTCTGGTCAGAAGCAATGCTATGTGGAGTGCTATGTTGGTGAATAAGACATTCTCTGCGTCCATGGATGGTGGGTTTGACAGAAGCATTATGGGTGACAGTGGCAAATCCATGTCCAAAAGGAGTGTGTTCCAGTAAGACCAAATCACTGCCTTTTCCCGTAATGGAAACAGTGCGGTATAACCAAGCTGTCATCGAGAGTCTGGCTCATCTTTCCTGGCAATAACACGATATTGAAAGCTCAAGTAATGGTCCCCACTGTTGGTAGTTGGGATACACAGTAGCAACTGTAGCAAAATCAACCCTAGGGGATGGAAGTAATGTTGCGGAGCCCGTGCCTGGGTGGCCCCTTTGTTCATCCATCCATTGGGCAAGGGCAGAAGTGGCTGGCAGCAGAGTAGGTCATGTCCACTGAATTTTTTTTTTTTATTTTTTGGAGACAGGGTCTCACTCTATCACCCAGGCTGGAGTACAGTGGCTCAGTCATAGCTTAATGTAACCTCAAACTTCTGGGCTCGAGCGGTCCTCCCACCTCAGCCTCCAAAGTAGCTGGGAGTACAGATACATGCCACCAAGCCTGGCTACTTCCTTTCTTTTTTGTAGAGAGGAGGTCTTGCTGTGTTGCCCAGGCTGGTCTCAATCTTCTGGCCTCAAGCAGTCCTCCCCTTTCTGCCTTCCAGAGTGCTGGGATTACAGGTGTGAGCCACTGTGCCCAGCCCCACCCATTTTTAAATTCTCATTCAGTCTGCCCATTTGAAGAGATCTGTCCACATACCTCTTGCCCTAACTTCCTTGTCACCAGTTTTCTAATTCTGTTCTTTGAGTCCCTGGCTGTTCTCATTTAGTCCAGCTATTGGCCAGTGTCCATGAATCAGTGTAGATCTACTCCAAGGTCTTTCTCCGAGCAAAATGACCAGCCAGCTGCACTGAATGAAGTTGTGCCCATTGGGAGGATTTCCACCCATCACTATTCTTCAGGGCTACCCACAGTCAGAACAGGGCCGTAAGACTGTAATTGTCTACTTTGGATGGTGCAGCGTATTGTGCAGTAAAGCCCTACGCAGCAAGCCCTAAAATGTTTTCTTTCTCTGCCAGCCAGTCCTGGAAGACTTCTTATAAGGCCACACCTGTGGTTGAGAGAAGAGACCATGTGGGCCTAGGCTGAGAATGAGCATCTAGCCACTGGTGCAGCAGGTTCCTCTGAGCCAGTGCCCCAGCCTAGTCTCATACCTGCCATTTCCACTCAATATTTGGAGGCTGCCCTGTGGGCCTGTCCTGTATCACAACCATTAGCAGTCAACTGCCTGTGCATGCATCCCCAAGCAACATTTAATGTTCTCTAAATGACATTACGCTGCATATGTTCTGTGTATCATGCTTTTTTTCACATCTGTTTCTTCTGTCTAATTAGCATTTTTTAATGTAAGCTTGAGATTCTGATATAGGAGGAAATTTTAAGAGGAGCTGTATTATACAGAGAAAATACTAAAATAGAGAAAACAATTTGCCCTATATTTCAGATTATGAATATTATGATGTTTATTTTACAACATTAAGATTTCCTACCTTTGCATGTCATTAAAGGCTGGTTTTATAGAAAAGGCAATGTCTTTTGATAAACAAATTAACTGGAAAGCATTGTTGTAAAAAGATACATGATAGTTAAATAGGAAAAATTGAATGACTTCAGTTTTGAACTGTTCGTTAACCCTGAAAGAATTGTTGTTGTTATTTTTAGAAATACAAAACGAAACCGACTTACTGAGTCTTAGTGGAAAAACACTGTGTGTGACTGCGGGATCGGCTCCCTCTCTGATCAGCAGTTCTAGTACTCTTCTTTGTCAGTATATCAACCTACAGCTCCTGAATGCAGAGCCACAAGGTATGTGCCACCCCACAGCAGGCAGATTGTGGGGTGCTGGGCATTGAGGTTGTCTTTAATATTCAAATATGTATATATTTCTAGTCGGCTTCAAAGTATTGCTTTAAAGTGTGGGCTTCCCCGCTGCTTTGGGGAGCAACCACAGGCTTTTCTTTTGGTGTGTTATGGAGACTCTCATCCATCCGGCATGGTTAGGAAATGAAAAAATTGGTTAAGGTAAAAATTATAACTAAATTGTTTGAGTGCCAAAACATTTTAATCTCTAATTTTACTTTCTTTTCTGGGGAAAATGTTCTGAAAACTTGTATACTTTCCTGATATTTTAGGATCCTCATTGTGCACATTTGTACTGAAGTCTTCGGGCTCCTCACTTGACTGTGTACTGAGTATCTGCCCCCAAGCTGCTGGGCTTTTATCTAAGTTTTGTTTTTGTTTTTCTTTTTCCCCTTCCCCTTCACCTCTATGAAATGTTCAGAGCTGTGTCTGCATGGACTGCATCTCCAGCGGTCGCACTCATCCTCCTGGACCCGCTGCTGGCCTCAGCACTGCCTGTTAGAGCTGTCCGCAGTGGCCATCTCTTTTGGAGATGGAGGGCGAACTCTCGAGATTTAATCCAGTTTGTTCGTTCTTCCTTAGAGTGTTTAATGGGGACAGTGGGCACTCTCCTGCTTGAAAACCCACTTGGGCAGAATGGACTCACCCACCAGGGTCTTCTGTATGAAGCAGCCAAGGTGTTTGGCCTTCGGAGCAGGAAGCTAAAGCTGTTTCTGAATGAGACCCAAACGCAAGGTAAGGAGATTATGGACTGTAAGTTTTTTATTTTTGTTGAAAGTAGATTTTGATGCCATTAACCATTTGTAGCATACACGTGTAAGACAGTACTATTGTAATCCTGTTTTGTTATTCTTTCCCCAGAAATTTACCATAATATAATTTTCTTTCCTTTCCCTTTTTTTTTTTTTTTTTTTTTTTTTGAGACTAAGTCTCACTTTGTCTTTGTCTCCCAGGAGTGCAATGGCACAATCTTGGCTTACTACAACCTCCACCTCCTGGGTTCAGGCCCAGGGCTTCAACCCAGCAACAGGGATTCTCCTGCCTCAGCCTCCCGAGTAGCTGGGAATACAGGCACCTGCCACCACGCCGGGCTCATTTTTGTATTTTTAGTAGAGATGGAGTTTCACCATGTTGGCCAGGCTGGTCTCAAACTCCTGACCTCAGGTGATCCGCTCGCCTCGGCCTCCCAAAGTGCTGGGGTTATAGGCGTGAGCCGTGGCGCCCAGTCAATAATATAATTTTTAAATAGCAATTAAAAGGATAATTACTTTTTGCTAAATCTAAAAACTACATTGGTATGTTATTAAAAATACATGCTTCTAGGTAAATTAGCCTATTTGCTGACCCTAAAACTGTTCTTTTTCCCGAAAGTCAAAATTATCACAGGGTTGTAAAATAGCCCGAAGGAAATTTACAGCGGACGTTATACCTCCCTTTACAGTTTACAAAACATGCTTACCTGCGTTTTCTCCTTGAGACACATAACTGTGAAAAGCTAGGTCGTCAGTTGACATATTCCACGTTCTATTATCTAGAAAATAGAAATTAAGGATGACGACTTGCACTTGCTGGTGTCAGGCAGCGTATTTTCTCCTCCTCCCGTTTTCCCACTTAGCACTATTCACTTCGGAGATTTCAGCTTCTGTGGCTGCTCTGTCAGCTTCTCTGTTGAGATCCTCACCCTGCCCTCTGAGTTTCGTTCTGTAATCCTGCTACACATCAAACGTCTTCACTTTAATATTGCTGCCACTGCAATCACTTCCCCTGACAGCTTCCCTTTGTGGGATCTGCTTTTTTCTGTTTATACCCATTCTTGACATCTCAACTCAAAACTTTTACCATCCCATCCTTTTATTTGTAACACCTGATAGCCTGGGATTTATTGGGCTTTCTGCATCAGTATTTGTGTCTTTTGGCACTTGTGGAAAATTGCCAGACATCTTGTCCAACTTACCTCTTACTCATTCTCTCTGGTATTCTCTCCTTCTAACACCTTGTTTAGACATGTTTTAGATGGACTTTCTAACTCTATCCTGCCTCTTATTCTCTTTTCCTATTTCCCCTCCTTTTGTCCTTATATACTACATTCTGGATAATTTTGGCTTTTTTATCTTATCCTTGTTCTTCTGCAGGTAAGGTGCGTCTTTTCTCTGCTTCCTGGAAGATTTTCCCTTGTCTTTTACTTTCTGCAGTTTAACTATGATTTCCCTAGGTGTACATTTTTTGGTATAAGGCAGTCTTTATTTCTGTTACAGTGTTTTGAATTTTTTTTTTTTTTTTAGACTTGGTCTTGTTCTGTCATGCAGGCTGGAGTGCAGTGGCTCAATCACAGCTCACTGCAGTCTCAAACTCCTGGGCTCCAGCAATCCTCCCACCTCAGCCTCCCTAGTAGGACTACAGGCACGTGCCACCATGCCCAGCTAATTTTAAAAATTTTTTGTAGGGACAGGGTCTCTCTATAAGGTTCAGGCTGGTCGTTCTTGAACTCCTGGCTTTAAGTGATCCTCCACCTTGGCCTCCCAAAGTGTTGGGATTACAAGCATGAACCACCACACCCTGCCTCCTGATTTCTACCATTTTCATTCTATTCTTTTTTTTTTTTTTTTTTTTGACACAAGAGTTTTACTCTTGTTGCCCAGGCTGGAGTGCAGTGGCACGATCCCAGCTCATTGTAACCTCTACCTCCTGGGTTCAAGTGATTCTCCTGCTTCAGCCTCCCAAGTAGCTGAAATTACAGGCATGTGCCACCATGCACAGCCAATTTTTGTAATTTTAGTAGAGACAGGGTTTCACCATGTTGGCCAGGCTGGTCTCGAACCCCTGGCTTCCCAAAGTGCTGGGATTACAGGCGTGACCCCCCACACCCAGCACATTCTGTTCTTTCTTAGAGTTTCCATCTTTCTGTTTACATTGCCCATCTGCTTTGCTTGTTCTCTTATGTTACTGTTGAAGTCCAGTTTCAAGAAGCATATGTCTGGTTCCTTGGAGACACTGTCAACCCAGACCCACTTTAAACTCAATTATTTTGGACCATAGGGAGAATGTTAAGAACGCTGTGACTGACTGGGTAGGCGTGGTGGTTCACTCCTGTAATCCCAGCACTTTGGGAGGCTGAGGTGGGCGGAGTTCAAGACCAGCCTGGCCACTGCACTCCAGCCTGGACAACGAGAGTTAAACTCTGTCTCCAAAAAAAAAAAAAAAAAGCTATGACTTTCCCAGTTGTACACAAAGGCCAGGAGTTCTGATGGAGACAGGATCTGTATATCCCTACTCCAAAACAAAGCTAGGTGAGGTGGTTCTCTCTGTATTGGTGTCTGTGGCTGCTGCAACAGATTCCCACAAATGGGATGGCTCAAGTCAGCAGGTTTCTTTTCTCACAGCCTTGGAGGCCAGACACTGAAATTAGGCTGTCAGAAAGGCCCCAGTCTCTCTGAAGTCTCTGTGGGAGAATTCCTTATTCTTCTAGCTTCTGGTGGCTCCAGGCATCCCTTACATTGTGGCCACATCACTTCAGTCTCTGACTCCGTGGTCACGTTGCTTCCTTCTCTTCTGTTTCCTCTTTTTCCAAATAAAGTTGCATTCACAGCTCCTGGGAATTTAGAACCTGGGCATATCTTTGAAAGGCCATTATTAACCAATTACATTCTCTCCACTTTTTCTCTTGTGGTGAAGGAACTTACTCAGATTGACCCTTTTGCTATGGGTTTCTTATTTGAAGTTCCAGTTTCTTCAGCAGAGATTTGTTGGACTTCCCCGTTTGTGTATACCGGAGGCTTTTCTTTCCCTGCTTTCCTAGCTCTTTAGTGCCAAAAGGATTAAGCCACCAGACCCCATGGGAGTCATTATTTTTGGCCTGTGGAATTCTCCCATTTTCTTCCTGTGCAGCTATTTTTTTTTAAATTTAGTTGCATATCATACTTGTAAATTTTCTGTCATAATGTTAAATACTAAAGCTCTGTTTCTTCTTGGGTTCCTCGGTTCCTCCTTCGCTCCCTGGGTTTATTTTCAGTGACTCTCCTTGGTCGTTTTCCCTCTCATCTAGTTTCGGACCTCATCGTCCATCAAAGTCACCAGTCTGCAGGCTGTACTCTTCCACCGGAGCTGTCTTCATGAACATTCCTGCCTCGATTTTGTTCCTTCGCTTAGAGCCCCCAAAGCTCCGTATTCTCTTAGGCTTCAGAATCTTCCCTTCCACACAAGATCCTTCCTGCTCTGATATTCTGTCCTTTCCTGTCTTGCTGATTCTGTCCATGAGTCTTTCACTCTATCAAAGGCTTTTTTCACTCTCCCTCGAACACACTTGGCTCTTTCATTGTGGTATGGTAGTAAAGATCTTCTAATAATGTAGCTTTCTATTTTGATAAGCTTATATAAAACTTTAGAGATAATTCATAACTCTTTTCTTATCTCTCAAATCCATTGGTCACCGAGTACTGCTGTGCAGTGGAGCTGAAGATGACATTTATCTCTCACTTATTCTTGCAAGTAAATGCAATGGCATGATTGAAGCTGGTCAGGGATAGAATCGTGTCTGTGTGAATTATGTATTTATAATACTACCTGCAATTCCCATGACCTTTCTGTATTCTCTGCTGCCTCTCTGTATTCTCTTTACTCTGTGATGTTAGCTAGGCAAAAGTTTAGTAGGTGAGAGCTTTTAAAGGCTTAGTGATTTACCTAAGATTACCACAAAGATGGAACTTTTTCTAATTCAGTATCTTTCCAATCTAGTATCTGTAGCTTCATTTTCATTATGCCTTTTCTCTCAGAATTGTCTTTCATAAAGTATCAGTAACTTGATAAATTAGAAGAGCCACAAAATGTTGACCAGTTTAGAAACTCTTAAATGTCTTCTTGCTCCACTAAACTCTAAACATCATCTCCAGGTCCTGTGATTATCTATTAAGGAAGTAGCTTTGAGAGTGTTCTCACATCTGGGATTGCCTGCTAGGTAGGACCAGAGCTATTTTTAAAGAAAGCTCATCTGTTTGCTTTAAATTCAGATCTGACTAGAAAAAAAATGCTCCACAGTAGGCAGATAACTTTATTATTATTATTATTTTTTTTTTTTTTGAGACGGAGTCTCGCTCTGTCCCCCAGGCTGGAGTGCAGTGGCCGGATCTCAGCTCACTGCAAGCTCCGCCTCCCGGGTTTACGGCATTCTCCTGCCTCAGCCTCCTGAGTCGCTGGGACTACAGGCGCCAGCCACCTCACCCGGCTAGTTTTTTTGTATTTTTTAGTAGAGACGGGGTTTCACCGTGTTCGCCAGGATGGTCTCGATCTCCTGACCTCATGATCCGCCCGTCTCGGCCTCCCAAAGTGCTGGGATTACAGGCTTGAGCCACCGCGCCCGGCCCGGCAGATAACTTTAAATTTTCTTTTTTCTTTGTTTTCTTTTTGAGTGGTATATTCACTGTGTTTTAATCAATTGCATTTGGGTTATATTTGTGGATGCTCAGAGTTTTCCTTATTGGCCATATTGGATCCTGTATTCTTTAACACGATCCTTTGTCTTTGATAAATTCTTGCTTTGTCACATAGCAAACATGTCTAGGCTTATTATGTACTCTTAACTTCTCCAGACATAGAAAATAGCTGTTCTTCAAATTATAGAGAATCATATTTTGAAACCACATATCTGGGATACTGAGTTGGCACAGCTGGGCTTTTTTTGTAGACATAGGAAGTATCTGTTTATGAAGAAAAATAACCATCTTGGCAGTACGCAGAGTTAGCCAGACTGTGAAGTGATGGCATAGTCCTCCAGAAGGCTCCAGGAGTCTGTCCAAAATCTAACTCCACCTGCACAGAGTTAGGGTTCTATGAACTCAGTAAAGGATCCACATCAGACCCCCATCACTGCTGGCACCAACTGCAGGTTCCAGGGATTTTCCTAAACCACTCTCAGGTTCAGTAACCTGCTAGGAGGACTCAGACTCACTGAAAGGTATTACACTCATGGTTTGAATTAGGGTAGGGAAAGGATACACATCAGAATCAGTGAGAGCGAGAGAGAGATACCCCTGGAGTCATGGATAATGTTTCTTTCTCCCGTCCCTTATATCTGACAACACAGAGACTATATGACCAACCAGGGAAGCTCACTTGAGCCTTGGTGTCAGTTTCTGTCGAGGTTTCATTCTGTAGACATGATTGCTGTCTTTCTCAGCTGATAATACCATGCGACCCAAAGTCCCCATCCTAAATCGTATACTTGGTCTTTCTGTCGTGGTCAGCACTACCCTGAATCACCTCATTAGCAACAGCTGTCAGGTTTGGTGAACGTGCCCACCATGAGAAACAAAGACTCCTACTAAGAAATTCCAAGGATTTAGAGGTTCCACTCAGGAGCTGGGGCAAAGGGCAGAACTCTTAGTTTAAGGCCAAATTCCTTACTACACAGCAGTTAACATTTTTTTAAATATTCACCCCCAATAGGTAAAATACTGATTTTTTTTTCAACTTTTTCTTTCCATTCTAGAAATTACAGAAGACATCCCCGTGAAGACTTTGAATATGAAGACTGTGTATGTTTCTGTATTACCAACAACAGCAGACTTCTAGCATGCACTTATCAATGTTCAGTCACCCTTTCCCTGATTACACCCATCCCCCGCACATACGTGCACATAGACACACACATGAACACACTGAAGATGTTTCCTTCAGGTGCATGTAAAATATGCTGCTTGGATTGAAATACAAATGGGATTGGTTAGTTAAGTAACTTGAGACCTCACAGTAATCTTCACACTTAACCTTAGACACCTATGCAGTCATGTTGGGAGCAGGTTACAGTGTTACCTCAGCACCACAGTTTATTTCTATACTTGAGTTCCTCAGTATAGAAGGTAGAAGTGATTTAAATGGCATAGTATATATATCATTTTCTGGCCTTTTAAAATTTATTTGAGACCTCTTGATGAAATGGACATATATATTTCTGCCACCTGGATTTTCCTGGATAATTTGATGGAATACTTTAAGTTTCAGTAAATCAGAACAATAAACAAACTCAGATATAAATGTGTTGAAAGTAATTCATTCTCCCACAGATAGATGAAACTGGAAATGTGTAATCTTTGAAGAACATAAAAACTTCACGGTGGTTTCTGTATTAAGACAGTGGACTAGATATCTAATAAAACTTCTTCCCAAAATTCTGGGTGATAATTTGAGTCCCCAAAGAAGCAGATGACATGACAAAGTTAGATGTGCAAGAATTTATTAGAGGAAACACAACTGGAGGATAAACCAGAGATGGAGCAGGCATAGGTCGAGAGAGCCTTCAGACTCCAGTGTGGGTCTGACACCTGTAACAAGAGAAAACGAAGATTGATTAGCAGAAACTCAGACTGCAGCACAACTCTAAGACAAAGTCGGTCAGGCCAATGGAGAGTTCCCAGGCAAGGATTCCTTTTAGTAGAGTTCAGAATTGGGCAGAAATAGCCTGGCTTTGTTCCTCCGACTTCCTCAAGTCAGTGTCTGGGAGGAGACCAAGGGGAGCGTGGCCTTTGCAGAAATGCCTTGATGGATCTGAAAGTACCAACTATACTCCTCACATCAGATAACTTTGAAGGGAGATCTGAATGATGCATCCCTATGGCTGCTACAACAGATGCATTCACACAGAAACCCACAAGTTGGAGAAAATAGAGGAAACAACCAGAATTTGGGGAGTTGGAAAGCAGATAGATGGTGTTAAGTAACTTGGTAGACCCAGGAAACCCCAATTCTAAATCAATGGAGAAACTAATAACCCTATTTACATTTCAGAATTCATAGCACCAGTTACCTCTGGGATGAAAGGTGGAAGAGGCCCAGAAATAGGGAAGATCGCATCAACACTGGGAAGCCTTATGGCTTCTCCCATTTCCATGTTGCTAAGCAACTCTCTTTATTCCCGCCCCCCACTCCACCCTGCCACGGTTGGCATCTGGAAGGTAAAAAGGGACTGGTTGGTAGAAGTCAGAGTGAATGGAAGGCGAGTACTTGTAAGCCTGGAGGATTCCTAAAACCAACCCTCAGGTTAGATAATTTGCTAGAAGAACTCACAGAACTCAATGGTTACAGTTAATGACAGGGAAATGTTAAAGATCAAAATCAGCCAAAGGAAGAGGAGAGGGCAGAGCCCAGGAGAAGTACCAAACACAGCTGTTGTCCTGTCTCTGAAGTCAGAAAGCATTACTCTGCTGGCATCAGTGTGCGACAGTATGCACAGAGTATTGCCAGCTAGGGAAGTTCACCCAGGCCTGGGAACCCAGAGTGTTCATTGAGGCTGCTTTACGTATCCATGATTGATTGTCCATGTGGTTAATCACAGTCTCTAGGTCAGCTGATAGTGCATGACCCAGAACCTCCACCCTGAATCACGTTGGTATTTCTGATGTGTTGTACCCCAGAGTCTCACTTTGTCACCCAGGCTAGAGTGCAATAGTGCAATCATAGCTAACTATAACCTCAAACTCCTGGGCTCAAGTAATCCCCCTGCCTCAGCGTCCTGCGTAGCTAGGACTACAGGGACGCACCGTCATGCCCAGCTAATTAAAACACTTTTTTTTTTTTTTTTTTTTGTAGAGAGAGGGTCTCACTATGTTGCCTAGGCTGGTCTCAAACTCCTGGCCTCAAGCAATCCTCTCAACTTGCCTTCCCAAAGTACTGGGATTACAGTGGTGAGCCACCATGCCTAGCTGGCAATTTCTTATAAATCAAATATATATTTACCAAACAGCCTAGAAATTGCACTCCTAGGTTGTTACTGGGAAAAAAAAAAAAAATGAAAGCATATGTCCATATAAAAGCTTACATAGGAATGCTAGCAGCTTTATTCATAACAGTAAAAAATTTAAAGCTATCTAAATGTCTGAACAGGTCAATAAATTGAGTTATATCTTTACAATGTACTACTACTCAGAGGGAAAAAATAATTATTATTATTGCTTATCAACATGGATGAATCTCTAAAACATTATGCTAAGAGAAGTCAGATCCCAAAATATACTTGCCTTACTATTCAACTTGTGTGAAAATCCAAAAAAGACATCTAGGTCGGGCATGGTGGCTCACCTGTAATCCCACCACTTTGGGAGGCAGAGGCAGGTGGATTACGAGGTCAGGAGTTCAAGACCAGCTTGGCCAAGATGGTGAGACCCTGTCTCTACTAAAAATACAAAATTAGCTGGGCATGGTGGCAGGTACCTGTAATCCCAGCTACTCAGGAGGCTGAGGCAGGAGAATCACTTGAACCCAGGCGGCAGAGGTTGCAGTGAGCTGAGAACACGCCACTGCACTCTAGCCTGGGCGACAGAGTGAAACTCCGTCCCCCAGCTCAAAAACAAAAAAAGACATCTAAAGCAGATCAATACTTCTCTGGGACCATATTTCTGTTTTTTTCTTTCCTTCCTTCCTTTTTTTTTTCCTTCCAGTGGATGGTGAGGTTGGAGTGGGCCATGATGGACTGGAGAAAGCACAAGGGAACCTTCTCAAGTGGTGGAAATATTATATACCTGGATTGTAGTGATGGTTACGTTGGCACATACTTAACGTCAAATCTCATTAAACTCTACAATATAATACGTGAATTTCGTAGTACATCAATTATGCTTTAAGAAAGTTGATTTAAAAATCTATTCTGCTGTCAGTCACGTCACACATAGTGGTTAGGGACTTTTAGCCAGAATGGATGGGAGAGAGCCTTTCTCTCTTAACAGGTGGTGTCACTAGCCCTGTTCACTCTTTGGCTTTCAGGGAACACTGGGTATTGAATAGCCCCAGCCAGTTACTGTCAGTTGCCAGAGAGATACTAGAAGCCCGCCTCTGAAAGACTGCCAAAAAAAAAAAAAAACTTAGGTCTCTCACCTGAGTGGGCAGTGGTGGTTAGATGCTTCCACATAAACACCTTTCAGTCTCACCAGAGTGTCACTCTGACCAAAGACCTGGAATTGCCTCTGTGTTTAGACTTTGTCCACTAAGGGTCCTGAGTTGGGAAAGGAAAAGAGAGAGGGAAGAGAGTTTTCCAATAGGAGAGAGAGTCCCTGTATAGGCCACCCAAGTGTCACCGGGGGACAATGACTATCTGGGCTGGTGGCGTGGAGGTAAAAGACACTACCAAGACAGCTGTAGGTAGAGAAAGGCAGATGTATTAAAGAAAGTAGGAAAATACGTTGTGTAAGGCAACAGGCAGCCTGCAAGAGAGAAGCTGACTGCCAGGAGACAAATGCTTGCTGAGGATTTTATAGACTGGAACTTGGGAACTAACTTGCAAACTTGTACTCTCCTGTCAGCCAGGATGTTTGATAAATTGAGGCATTTGGTGCTAAGCAGAAGTTTGAGAGTTATGTATGTTGCTTGTTCAGGAGGTCTGTATGTCTTGGGCCATAAGGAAAAACAGACCTATAATTCTTCTGCTTTCTCTTTTTGTTTGTGTGTCCTGAACCATGAAGAAAGGCATATTTACAGCTTATCTGCTTTATCTCTTTGCTTTGGTCCCACTAGCCTGACTCCTTTTTGCTAATTAAGACTCCACATTTGGGAGGCCAAGGTAAGAGGATCACTTGAGCCCAGGAGTTCGAGACCAGCCTGGATAACATGGTAAAACCCATCTCTACAAAAATACACACACACACACACAATTAGCTGGGCATGGTGGCATGCACTTGTAGAATCCCAGCTACTTGGGAGGCTGAGGCAGGAGGATTGCCTGACCCTGGAAGGTTGAGGCTGCAGTGAGCAGTGATCGCATTTCTGGACTCCAGCCTGGGCGATGGAATGAAACCCTGTCTCAAAAACAACAAAATCAACAACAACCCACAAAAAACAGAGGGTGAGGAGAATGGACTCCTGGGTACTCACATGCAAGCCCAGATCTGCAGAGAGACAAGGAGCTGGCCTAGTATGTTAGTCCATTTTCACTCTGCTATAAAGTTGCCACCTGAGACTGAGTAATTTATAAAGGAAAGAGGTTTAATTGACTCACAGTTCTGCATGGCTGGGGAGGCCTCAGGAAACTTACTATCATGGTGGAAGGGGAAGCAGGCACGTCTTACATGGCAGCAGGCATGGGGGACACCACTCCCACAATCCAATCACCTCTCACCAGGGCCCACCCTCAACACGTGGGGACTATGAGGATTACAATTCAAGATGAAATTAAATTATCCAGTCTCAGCCAAACCATATCACCCAGTGAACAGTGAGGGGGGTGGGGACAGAGGGCCAGGGGGAAAGAGCCACTGAGCTGTAGCCAGAGTGATAAGCAGGAAACTGTGCTGAGGTGAGGCTGGCGGACAGGCCAGAGCAGCTGGGTGTGCACAGTGCGTTTCACAGATGCCTGGAGGGAAAGGGCAGGGCCTGGGGGAATGTGGAGCAACAATGACTCTCATTCACTACCGGGGGAATGCAAAATGATACAGTCTCTGTAAGAAAGTTTGGCAGTTTCTTACAAAGCTAAATATACACCTACCATGGAACCCCAAAGCACTCATAGGTATTTACCCAACTGATTTGAAAAGTGTGTCCACATAAAACCTGCATGCATCATTCACTGCTTTGTTCCTAGTCATTAAAAACGGGAAGCAGGGCCGGGCGCAGTGGCTCAAGCCTGTAATCCCAGCACTTTGGGAGGCCGAGACGGGCGGATCATGAGGTCAGGAGATCGAGACCATCCTGGCGAACACGGTGAAACCCCGTCTCTACTGAAAAATACAAAACACTAGCCAGGCAAGGTGGCAGGCACCTGTAGTCCCAGCTACTCGGGAGGCTGAGGCAGGAGAATGGCGTGGAACCCGGGAG
>NC_045447.1:105747001-105885297 GCF_002776525.5 Piliocolobus tephrosceles
AGTTTCCTTTGATTTAGAACCTCCCAGAGAAGTCCTCAAAACAGTGAAAGGGGACAAGTGACCAGAAGGAGTCAGGTCCTCTGTCACTGGGTGACCATTTCTTGCAAACTATCGTGTACACATTTTGAAAATATACATAAGAACACGGGGTTAACACTGATCATAGAGGGCTTACAAAACTATATCATCCCAGCAACAACTGGCCTGTACATTTCCTTCTTCTCCTCTTCGCCATCACGCAATGGCATTTAATATGGTCCCAAAGCTCTTTTAGTTCTCACCTGGTTTGATCACTTTGTGTCATCTTGAAACGTGCACTTATCAGTCTACCACAGCTGAATTGATTTTACTCAGCTGTAACTGGCCTTGACATGGATAAGAGAATTCAAGCACACATCTTTCCCTGGCAGCTGAAGAAACACTCTTAAAAGAATGTGAAATAGTCCTGAAGACTTGATTTCAAGTCCAACCTTTCTGTGGCCTCAAATGTTTTAAGCAAAGTACACAAAACTATATTAAGCAAAAAGTGAGATAGCAGTGAGTCCGTTCATCATATAAATGGCATAGTGTTGCGTTAGTTATATTTAATGGTTATTTTCATCACCAGAGATTTTGTGTGTGTGTGTGTGTATGTATGTGTGTGTGTATGTGTGTTAAAAATCAGTCACCAGTTCTCAGGTAAAGTCAAAACAAAAAAAAATGCTTCTTCCTCATCATTTTAAAAGACATCACCCCATTCAAATCAGCTAATAATGCTTATGAAAGGAATTGGTTGAGGTGGAATATAAACTTGATTGACAAGAGATGTGCTAACATTGATCTGAAAGGAATATGCTGCATTATTATCAGAAAAAAATCATTATCTTCTCTTTGCAATCATGATCATATAACATATAAAATTTGTCATGAGATTCTCAAAACTAGTATTGAGGTCCAGCACTACTTCTGAGCTCCTGTCTAACTTTTCTTTGGGGGGAATGGAAAGCATGGTTGGCCCACTAGTCTGGTAAGAAGTCTTGAGGAAACTAATACTGACCTTGCTGGGATCATTCACTTAATCGTAAAGACGCTTCTTGACCTCTGCAAATTCTGGCCCTGACATGTATTCTAAATACCTTTACAGTTCTAAGTTAGAAACTGTTACATAGACTTAAAAGAAGAAAAGACTCCAGTGGGACTGGGATGAGCTGCATGATAGCCTCATAAAGCAGAGAGGTTGGTGGGAGACCTAACTTGGCCTATGCTAACCTTCCCATTGTTTTGACAATGGGCCTTTTATACCCTCTGATCTGCTTGCCTGCACTTTTATCTTAGACTAGACTATTTTTTGATGGGCATAGGTATTTGCTGTGTAAGCCTTACCTAGTGATGCAGAATATCAAGGAGGCCACTTACAATTCTAAGCTGCATCCCTGTATCAAAAATCTCAGAAGCACCTTGCATCCGATAGAGGCTTTTAAGAGCAGATTGACAGGTGAAAGTCACAGGTCCATAAGAAGGACAAATAGATCTAAGTTGGTACAAAAGTTTCCATTTGTTGGTTCTCCCTTCTAAGACGATAATGTGCCCCTGCACTTGAGTACCTTACTTGAAACTTAAAGAAATGTGATTGGTTATGGTGCTGGGAGAAAGGGGTGCACCTGGGAGGACACCGAGAAAGATAAACAAAGGGGAAGGAAGAGAGGACAACCTGTAACTTTTAGAAAAGGCTACTACTTTTAACTGTTAGAGAAAATGCTATTGCTAGAACTCACAATGTCAATATACATTATCAGAACTTAAGTCCTGGAGATCAGAGACTGTTTCACCTGAGATTGCTAGCACCTAGAATGGCCCCTGGTTGCGGTAGGCAATCTATAATACTCTTTGAATAATAATGAGGTTTTCAAAGATCCTGCAAGTCAGACTGGCCTCTGGCTTTGTGATATTGTTCTAGGGTCCCAGGAACTCACAATTGTTAATGAGGAGTAGCAGTAGAATATCAAGGACAGGTGTGAGACAACAAGTCTGCCCCACAAGGGGCAGGCAATAGAGGGTACACTGGAAAGAATTTTAAAACAATAATAAAGCTGACTACAAGTTGAACTATTTTTTATTACCACCATGAGCCAGCAATTCTAAATGATATCGGTGATAAAATATTCATCCCCCAAAATCTTCTATTGGACTAGGTTCTAAACAATTTCTGAGGTTACTGTTGAGTTTTAAATAATACATATATGTAAGCTTCAAAGTAGCACATTTGTATTGCTTTTCTTCAATAACCATTTTACTCCACATGGAAAGTAATTCAGAGAACTTCTTGCTATATGGTCAGCTCTCAGTACACACAGTATCAGCTCATGTGTCTCTAGCCCCTGTAGTACTATATACTCTTGTATTTAAATGATAGATTTGAAATGAACAATGATTGTGCCATGATTGTAAAGACTAGAAACATAACCTGAAATACTTCAATTTTTGATTCTATGTGGCAGTTTAGAGTTTTTAAAATAATTTTTATGCATCATTTATATATAATAAATGCACTCAAAGTTCAATGAATTTTTCTTCAATTACTATATTTTAATTTCAAGATCTATGTAATTTTGTTGTCTTTTTGTAATCAGCTTTTATAGTCTATTTTTGCTTGTATATGTATTCCCTCTTAAAAAAAAAAATAGATTCAGTGGGTACACATGCAGGTGTGTTACATGGGTATTTTTCATAATGCTAGGGTTTGGATTTCTATAGAACCCATCACCCAAATAGTAAACATAGTACCCAATAGGTCACTTTTTGACCCTTGCCCCCATCCCTGTCTCTCTGTTGGAGTCATCAGTATCTACTGTTTCCATTTTTATATCCAAATATACCCTTTGTTTACTTTTCACTTACAAGTGACAATATGTGGTATTTGATTTTCTGTTTCTGCATTAATTGATTTTGGATAATGGCCTCCAGCTGCATTCATGTTGCTGCAAAGGACATGTTTTATTCCTTTTTATGGCTGCGTAGTATTCCATGGTGTGTGTGTGTGTGTGTGTGTGTGTGTGTGTGTGTGTGTGTGTGTATGACATTTTTTAAATCCAATCCACTGTTGATGGACACTTAGGTTGATACTATGACTTTGCTATTGTGAATAGTGCTATGATAAACATATGAATGCAGATGTCCTTTTGAGAAAACTATTTCTTTTCCTTTGGGTAGATGCCCAGCTGTAGCATTGCTAGGTGGACTAGTAGTTCTATTTTTATTTCTTTGAGAAATCTCCATACTGTTTTCCACAGAGGTTAAAAGTTCAATGAATCTTGACAAATGCATACAGTCATGTAACCACCACAATTGACATAGAACGTTTTCACTACCCAAATGTTACCCTATCCTTTTGCAATCAATCTCCTCCCCTAAAGTCTGGCCCCATGGAAACCACTGAGCTATTCTCTATCACTCTAGTTTTGCCTTCTCTAGAATTTTGCATAATTGGAGTCAGAGTATAGTGTTTTACACCTGGTTTCTCTCACTAGCATGATGCTATTGAGGGTCCTCATGTTGCATTTGTCAGCAGTTTGTTCCTTTTCTTTGCTGAGTTACATTCCATTGTATGGATACACCACAATTTGCTTATCCAGTCACTGGTTGATGAGCATTTGGAGTTTTTGGACTATTAGGCATAAAACTTCTATTAATTTTAAATGTAGGCCTTTGCATGAACATAAGTTTTTATTTCTCCTGGATAGTTTCCTAGGAGCACAATTACTAAGTCACATGGCAGATTTAGGCTTAATTTTATAAGACACTGCCATAGTGCTTTCCAAAGTGGTTGCACCGTTTTGCACTCTCACTAGCAATGAATAAGAGCCCTAATTGCACCACATTCTTACAATGTCCAACATTTTAATTTTTGTGGTCTAGTGATTGTGGCTGCTGGGTAGAGGAGAATTTGTATATGTGGAAAATATAAGCATTGCAGCTACTAGTTACAGTTACCATCTTACTGGTAACTGTGATAAATTTCAGGAAAGAGGATCATGATAGATATGGGGGTGTTAATACTGATAATCTTAGAGATTTAACAGAAGAAATTTCTAAGTTTAGCAGTGAACCCTGATAAGATAACTCTTCAGTTTATTTTTAGGGAAGAAAGACAGGGATTAGAGGAAGTGAGGAAAAGGTAAAAGAAGTAACCCCTGCAGGAAGGACCATCCCTGGAAAAAACTGTGGCATGAATTCAGTGTGTACTCATTAACTTCTTACCTTTCTTAGTTTGTATTGTTCTTCAGGTTCAGAAATCGACACCCTATCACCACTACCAAAATCCTTATGCACTGTATTAGTTACTGATTGCTGCATAATAAATTACTCCAAAGTTTCATGTCTTAAAACAACAGTATTTACTACCTCACAGTTTCTGTAGTTAGGCATCTAGGCATGGCTTAGCTGAGGCTGCTGGCTCATGGTCCTACACAAGGTTGAAATCAAAGTGTCCACTGAGGCTGTGGTCTCATTTGAAGATTCAAACAGGAAAGGCTCCACTTCTAAGCTCCCTCTGGTAATTGTTGGCAGAATTCAGTTCCCTGGGGCCTGGTGGACTCAGGGCCTCAGTTCCTTACTGGCTGTTGGCTGGAGGCTGCTCTCATAGGCCCTGCCACATAGGCCACTGAACAGGGCATCTCATCAATGGCAACTTGCTTCATCAGATTTAGAAAACCAGAGAGTCTGTGTACTGTGGAAGTCACGATCTTTTATAACTTAACCTATCAGTTTCACTAAGTTATTTTCAATAGAAACAAATCACTAGGTCCAGTCCCACACAAAGGAAGGCAGTCAAAGGTATGAATACAGAAGGTGGGCTTACTGGGAGCCATTTCAGAAGTGTCTACCAAAGCCAGGACTAGGGTGAAGTGAGTGACATGCCAGGGGTACAAAATTAAAGGTAACACTTATTCTAGCACAGCCCTGAGAATGAATCCCACCAGATACCTCATTCACCTCAGCCTGGTCCTGACCCTGCTGCCTGCCACATGCACCTAACACACCTATTCTGTTTTCTGCCTACCCAATTTGTGCTCCCTGCAGAGACACTAGCCTGAGCCTGTCTTCTCAGGCAACTGTTCCATGGTGTGCATTTTCTTTCCTCCATGACCCTCTCCTGAATCTTAGTTGTTTTTTGTTCCAATTTTCCAGTATGCTCTTGGGGAAAAACGATATGAAATAAGTCTAAATATTTAATAATTAATACATAATTCCTACATAATCTATATATTTAGAGCAGTATTTATTAGAATACCTTCTACATACCCAACTCACTGAGGATACTTAATGAAAATGCAAATTCCACTCCTGGGTCCCATTCTAGACCCAGTGAATCAGGATCAGAATCTGAGAGATAGCATCACTGGTGACTTAAGTTTGTTAAAACATAATGGCCGTTTGCATTACGGAGTGACTTCGTTAGTTATACGCCTTAACCCTAAAAAACTGAATTTCTATTCGGAAAATCTGGCAAAAATTTAGGGGCAAGAGCTGTGTGATTAGAGAGTCTTTTTTGGGTAGGGGAAATATCTCCTTGATAACCCTCAATATCTCGTGAGATAAACTACTTATTATTCTCACTTAAAAGCTGGTTGAACTGATGATATATTTTAAAGCATACCTGAACCTACTCAAATGGTTTCTTTTTCCTTGGGATTACTTTTTTTTTTTTTTATTATACTTTAAGTTCTAGGGTACATGTGCATAACGTGCAGGTTTGTTACATATGTATACCTGTGCCATGTTGGTGTGCTGCACCCATCAACTCGTCGGCAGCAAAAGCCAAAATTGACAAATGGGATCTAATTAAACTAAAGAGCTTCTGCACAGCAAAAGAAACTACTATCAGAGTGAACAGGCAACCTACAGAATGGGAGAAAATTTTTGCAATCTGCTCATCTGACAAAGGGCTAATATCCAGAATCTACAAAGAACTCAAACAAATTTACAAGAAAAAAACAACCCCATCAAAAAGTGGACTAAGGATATGAACAGACATTTCTCAAAAGAAGACATTCATACAGCCAACAGACACATGAAAAAATGCTCATCATCACTCGCCATCAGAGAAATGCAAATCAAAACCACAATGAGATACCATCTCACACCAGTTAGAATGGCAATCATTAAAAAATTAGGAAACAACAGGTGTTGGAGAGGATGTGGAGAAATAGGAACACTTTTACACTGTTGGTGGGATTGTAAACTAGTTCAACCATTATGGAAAACAGTATGGCGATTCCTCAAGGATCTAGAACTAGATGTACCATATGACCCAGCCATCCCACTACTGGGTATATACCCAAAGGATTATAAATTATTCTACTACAAAGACACATGCACACGTATGTTTATTGCGGCACTATTCACAATAGCAAAGACTTGGAATCAACCCACATGTCCATCAGTGACAGACTGGATTAAGAAAATGTGGCACATATACACCATGGAATACTATGCAGCCATAAAAGAGGATGAGTTTGTGTCCTTTGTAGGGACATGGATGCAGCTGGAAACCATCATTCTTAGCAAACTATCACAAGAAGAGAAAACCAAACACCACATGTTCTCACTCATAGGTGGGAACTGAACAATGAGATCACTTGGACTCGGGAAGGGGAACATCACACACTGGGGCCTATCATGGGGAGGGGGGAGGGGGGAGGGATTGCACTGGGGATTACTAAATATGCATTACAGTGTTACCAAATGAATCCTTGGCTTTTCCTAGCAGTCTGTGTTTTGTGATGAAGGCCATAGGAATGTGTTCAAGAGTTGCTGTACCTTTTCAATTAAAATGAGTTGCTAATTGCATCAGTGCTTACAGAGGAAACCATTATATCAGCCTCATTGACTCTGCTTTTCCCCACTAAATTACAGTCAGTTGCCTGAAATGTAATCAATTACTGTATTGAAAATCAATCCTGTGTCTGCCTCTAGAGAATTGTCGCTCATTTTTCTCTGTATTAGAGCTATCACACCATGCCAGTTACACAATGGATTCAGCCAAGTCAGAAGTAGAAGCAATGCCTGTTGCTATTGAAAACCACAGATTAGGTGCAGGGTCAGAGGCAATTACCCAATTGCAACGGAATCAAAAACTCAGTTGTTATGTGGTGTGAGTTCCTTAGCATCCTCCTGACTCATAGATCATGGGAGACCTGAGGGCAACCAAGTACCTGGTTGTAAATGAAGAGTCCTAGAGAAAGAAATTTCCCACTTTAAGAATAATGTAATGGGCTGGGTGTGGTGGCTCAAGCTTGTAATCCCAACACTTTGTAAAGTCGAGGTGGGAAAAGGTCAGGAGTTTGAGACCAGTCTGGCCAACATGGTGAAACCCCATCTCTACTAAATATGCAAAAATTAGCTGGGCGTGGTGACTCACACCTGTAGTCCCAGCTACTTGGGAGGCTGAGGCACAAGAATTGCTTGAACCCGGGAGGTGGAAGTTGTACTGAGCTGAGGTCATGATTATGCCACTGCATTCCAGCCCAGGCAACAGAGTGAGACTGCATCTCACAATAATAATTAATAATAATAATAATAATAATGTAATGAAGGATATTTGGATATTTGATTTTCTAGAAGGACAATCAAAATGACTTGACGAGGTGTCATTGAAAGTCAGTGCTATTTCAGAAGTCTAGCTTTCTTTAAGAAAAAATCACATTCTTGTAAATATATAACTTATTTGAATTCAGTAAGCCAATATGTGTTGCATTGTGCATTTATGTAAGAAAGTAAAGATCAGAAGGCAAAGCTCCATGTTTCAGGAGGTGTCTTTGAAACACAAAATGTAAGATCAGGGAGGGAGGGAGGGGCTGGGGCTGGTTGAGGGCTGGGAGGCATGCTGAGGGGTCAGATGGTGTGTAAAAGGCATTGAACAGGTGTCGAATGTGGCTTCATTTTCTAACTGAAGGACTAGAGAGCTGAAAACGCAGTCAAGGAAGTAAGATCAAAAGAATATGTGTATAATCCATGCAAATTAAACAGCTTTTAATTCATGGAAGAGTCAGGCTTCAAGGTTCAAGCCATCAGGTTCTTTTCCACAAAAAGAAGAGAATACGCAGAACAAGAAAGTCATTTTAGAATTTAGCATAATTCTTGAAAGAATCTATGTAATTAAAAAAAGTAACAAATACAAAAGTTAATTTTTTTTCAAAATTATAAGTTCATGATTAAGTATCTCATGGCGAAATGGTATATATTATGTGGTTCTTCTTATGTTGTTTGGTCATTTACATGTTTAAATATTTGCAAAACGTGAGAGACAGCAGGAATAATGTTCACTAACTATGTTTACAAGCGATTAAGTTTTGCTGAAGTACAGAGAACATATATACGCAAGTAGTGGGAAACAAGTCTAGGAAGACATTATGGCTTGGTCGTGGAGAAACTGCACTAACTTTAGTTGGCAGAAAATAGGGAGTCACTGGAGTTGTTTTTAGTAGGAGGTTGGCCTGAGAACATGTTATGAGGACCGATTTCTAATACTGGGCAGGATAAGTCAGATTTTAAAAAAAGAAAGAAATCAGAGACACATTTCAGGGGTGTACCCCAACATTCCAGGTGCTGAGATGAGGAGGACTGAACTTGAAAATGAAATACAGGGAAAACAAGCAAAAAGGCCTGGTGCTAGAACAACCCAACTCGAGTAGGTGAAACATCCTGACGTGTTCTGAGGCCAAACTCCTACTAAAACAGACCAAGCGGATCACAGGAGACCAGAGTAAAAAGCACAGGGAAAACGGCCCTCAGAAGAAAGGCTGATGTGGGGGACAGTGAAACATCATCTGGTTTGGGGCAAGTTGAGTTGAAGGTTCCCGCATTTCACAGGCACTGATATGGGTGCCACAACACAGGAGAGAGGTCAGCCCTGGGAGTGGTGTTGCGGTGAACGGAGGGAAACAAACCAGGGAAGGAGAGCAGACGGGAGAGAACAGAACCAGGGACAGGACCTGGGTACAGGCAGGGTTGCAGCATGGAGCCCAAGAGGAGCCAGAGTGAACGTTTAGAAAAGTAGGAGGAGAGCTAGCCTCACAGAGTTCAAGGGAAGAGGAAAATCAAAGAAGGAAGGGTTAATGCTTGCATGCGGAAAATAGGATAGAGTAAGTTAAGGCTATTGTGGGTAGGAGCCTGGTTAGTGAGCTTAGGAGAGCAGCTCTATTCAGGTTTGAGGGCAGCCTCTGGACTGTGAAGGGTGAGGATTAAGGGGTAGGAAAGTGCAAGCGCAGCACAATGCATGTCCAAGATGTTTGTTCGGCATTCATTCATGGTTCTGATTCTTTCATTCTACCTAGGCTTTCTAGAAATTCCTCTCTCAAGCCCATTTTCTCCATTTACTCATACAGAGTATTTCCTTTCCACCACAATGGAAGGCATTCTCACAAGCTGATACCAGCTGAATGTGTTAATGGAGTCTCATGATGAAATTCTATCAGGCAGAGCATATTGTTATTGCAATATATTTTATTACTCTATTAGCACATGTTATAAAATATGTGCTTATGAACAATTACTGCTTGGATTTGATATAGCCAATCTATTGATGTAGGAATTTGGAGCAACAGAGTCATTTTTAGTAAAGAAATTGAGCTGAGTAAAGGTGAAATTCAAGATTCTATAGCATGTATGAAATGAAATGATCCATTTTAAAGACTAGATATAGCTATGCTACCATAGATACACTTTCATTTAAGACAAACCATTTCATTTAGAACAGTTAAGAATACATTAAAGCTAGGGAATTAAACTCAGATAAAAATCTCTTAACAAAATATCAACTGTTTCATCCATAAAGAACAGCAAAGCCTTTTTTAAAAAGCAAAAACCCACTCCACTTCTTTTGTGATTAATTGTTTAAAACTCATGCTAATTTCAGTAAATGTAAGGATGACTATAGTCAGCACTTAGAAAATGAGAAAATGAATGATTTAAGATGCAGACTGTATTAAAAAAAATCTGATCTCTGTAGAAATTATCAGTGCCAACAAAGATCTATGGGGTGAAAAAGACATTTAAAGTTGGTGCAGAACAGAGATATAGGGAATTTTTATATGAAGAAAAAGATAAATCAATTAAAGCAGGAACCATGCTGTTTATTGTGATAAATCATATTAATATAACTCTTCTGAACAAGATATTCAACTGAAGAGAGGAGATATATAAATAAATCGGGATTTTAATTCACTGCTTTTGCTTTTGGATGCCAGAAGACAATGCTACACATTTATGGCTGTGTCTACACAACCGCAAACAAACGCTTTGCCAGAAAGCACCATGTACGGCACTGTTTATGAGCACGCCCACAGCAGGTCCCAAAGAATAACAGATTTTCAAAGAGGAGGAAAGACGGAGATCAGAGCTTTGCTCAGAATGACATTCTAATGATTCTCAATAACAGCAAAAGGATTCAGTTTCATAAAATCAGTCAAGCCAGTTTTATATCTTTTAATTCTAGCTTATTCACCAGACATTTATTGGGTGCTGATGAGCAGGCAGGTCCTATGGAAGGCATTGCAGATTTTGTGTGGAATGAAATGCCTCTGCTTAGGTTGTCATTGCTGTTTACCTTATAATATTGTGGCCCAGACTACCTGACCATGGGCTGTGACTGATTGCAAGCTGACCTTTTCCACCAATGCTGGGAAGCTATGGCTGTAGATGATAGGATCTGCTCCTGTGTGAGTACTAATGAGGTGGTTCTCTTGAGACCTTCTATGTTTGCAGGACTCGATCTGGTGGGAGAGAAAAATGAAGTCCTAACAAGCTGCAGGGGACCCAACCTACAAATCCTTCTTCTGCGCTAACATAGGTCATTGTGGTTGTATAGGTGTGAAGGTGATTTGTTTTGTATTGTTTTGTTTCTAAATCAGAACTAAGCATCTGGCTGGGCACAGTGGCTCATGCCTATAATCCCAGCACTTTAGGAGGCCAAGGCTGGTGGATCACTTGAGCCCAAGAGTTCAAGATCAGCCCGGCCAACATAGCAAAACCCTATCCCTAATAAAAATACAAAAATTATCTGGGCGTGGTGGTGCACACCTGTAATCCCAGCTACTCAGGAGGCTGAGGTGGGAGGATCACTTGAACCTGAGACGCAGAGTTTGCAGTGAGCTGAGACTGTACCACTCCACTCCAGCCTGGGCAACAGAGCGAGACTGTCTCAAAAAAAAAAAAAAGAAAGAACTAAGTATCATATGATCTTACAAATGTAAGCTGATCAGAAGTATAAGTTCTACCTTTCCTCCTCATGCTTGTTCTTAGTTAGGGTACTTAGTGCAATAGTAAAATGTGGCACATATACACCATGGAATACTATGCAGCCATAAAAAAGGATGAGTTTGTGTCCTTTGTAGGAACACGGATACAGCTGGAAACCATCATTCTCAGCAAACTATCGCAAGAACAGAAAACCAAACACCGCATGTTCTCACTCATAGGTGGAAACTGAACAATGAGATCACTTGGACTCAGGAAGGGGAACATCACACACCGGGGCCTATTATGGAGAGGGGGGAGGGGGAAGGGATTGCATTGAGAGTTATACCTGATGTAAATGACGAGTTGATGGGTGCTAATGAGTTGATGGGTGCAGCACACCAACATGGCACAAGTATACATCTATAACAAACCTGCACATTATGCACATGTACCCTAGAACTTAAAGTATAATAATAAAAAAAAAAGAAAACAATATGAAATCTGATTAGGCTGAATTCTAAATGCAGTAAATGCTGTATTTAATAGCTGTGTGATTGCATGTAAGTGATTCCACCTCTGTGCCTCAGTTTCTCATCTGTAAAATGGGGATAATTATAGTTTCTACTTTGTAGAGCTTTGGGAGGATTAGCACACAATACCTGATATTGTACACATTCATTAATGCTCGCTAACTAATTAATCTTAGTTTAAAACTGTAAAAATTATGATAACAGAATAACTGATACTCAGTATGTTCAGTGTTTCACCATTTTGCATGACACTTTTTTATGTATCATGTATGATCAAAAGGTAAGGCCTGAATAAAGAAAATGTGGTACGTATATACCATGGAATACTATATAGCCATTAAAAAGAATTAAAGCATGTCTTTTGCAGCGACATGAATGCCGCTGGAGGCCTTTATCCTAAGCAAATTAACACAGGAACAGAAAACCAAATACTGCGTGTTCTGACTTATAAGTGGGATCTAAACATTGGGTACACATGGACATAAAGATGGGAACAACAGACACTGAGGAGTCCTAGAGGGGAGATGGATGGAGAGTAGGAGGGGGACAAGGGTTGAAAAGCTAACTATTGAATACTATACTCACTATTTGGGTGACAGGATCAATCGTACTCTAAACCATTACACAATATACTCATGTAACAAACCTGTACATGTACCCTTTGAATCTAAAATAAAAGTTAAAATTATATATTTTTTAAAAGGTAAGCATGGTCAAATGACTTCATAGAAGATAGTTTTCCAGAAAACGTTTGTAATGGCTGACAGTAACTACAACTCCTCATGTCCTCTTTCCAACTCTTTTTTTATTGTGGAAATTGCATTACCAAAGAGCAACAAGACTGACTGAAGAAGTGAGGGGCAGGAGAGATCCAAACTGGAAACTACTCAAATGTCCATAAATAATAAAATGAATAAGTAATTGGGATTTATTCAAACAGTGAAATTTAACACAGCAATGAAAATGAATGGAAAATGAATGCATCATAACACACCACACCATGGATAAATTCTAAAAACATAAGACTGAATAAAATAAATCAGACACAAAAGATATATATTCAATGATTCCATTTACAGAAAGTTCAAAAAGCCAGTATTTAGGCATGCATAGTGATGATCATAAAAGTGAGTCACGATTACTGTGGAATGGAGGAACTGATGATGGGAAGAAACATGTGGGTGTGGTGGGAGATATTTTTGGAATTCTGCCAAAATCATATTTCTTGGTCTGTATGATAGCTACCTATTTGCACATAACAATTTTTAATGCTGTGTATTTACACTTTGATCATTTTCTTTTCATATATTGTAGTTTATGAAAAGTCTTTAATTCCAGATGTAAGTTTATAATTTTTAAATGAGAATAAACAGTTTATGAGGAAAGATGTCACAAATCTAAGCTAGAAGTAAGTGGAGTAAATCTCCTTGTTATATCCATATGCCCCATTTTTCCACATATTTCTCTGTATGTCTTCAACTCAATTCCCAACATCTTCCGATCATAAAAGGTTGAAGGATAATTATAAATAAATGGAGATTACTGCAACAAGCACTAAGGATATTCTCATAGTGTACATGAGGGATCTGATTCTGTTTAGATGGAAAGAACAAAACCTGGATAGTAGAGATGATGAATCATATTGTTGAGAGATGCTCTTTTTTGAGGAGAAAAGTGATGAACATATGTTCTAATTTAGATAATCTGCTCCTCTTCTATTTCAGACTCTTAAGTTTACCCAGCTAACCTTTTTACAGAAACAGGAAAAAGTGCTGGATAATAATGATTCAGTACCGGTCCATTCCCATGTTCCAGATAATGGCTCATAGCAATAGTTATTCTACTGATCCATTTGTAACATTTTAAACAAGAAAAGTTATTCTGGCCTAAAACTAGTGACTTTGAAAATATCTGCCCTGTAATGTTGATCTTCTTCAGATAAACAATTTAAATGTATAAATATAAAGAAATACAGTTAAGCAAAATCTATAAGACGAGAGAATAAAACCGTCCTCTTTAAGACAACAGTCTGTAAGACTATATTGTTTTCTTGATATTGTCATGCTGGGAACCAGAAGGTCATGTGGACTCCACCTGGTTCTGTTCTCCCTCTGTCACAACACCCTGGAAGGGTTATTGACCTAGGCACTTTATGAAGATGAATGAATTGAGAATGACTGAATCCACATAAAACTGATCTGGTACAACTTTGCTTTAGTTCGACCCTTTTGAGAGCCAAAGATAAAGTCCAATGAAACGTTTTATTTTCTATGAGGATATTGTTGGAGAATTTTCTCGCCACATCACGTTGGAAAGTCTCAGTACCAAGACCAACTGGCTTCCCCTAAATAACTGGTGTTTGTCCTACAGATACAGTGATTCAAGCAACTGCCTCATTTTTTGCATTGGCTATAAGGAATTTTAGTGCAAAATTTGAAGTCTATTATAAGCATAGGCAGACTTTGGTTTGATTTTATATCTTATAACCATATTTTGATTTTCCCTGGACTTCCGGATTTGCTCATTTTGATTGTTTAAGTTGCATTTTCCAGAATGTAATGGAGTGTAAATAATTACATTTCCCCACCCCCAAACTGAAGCATCTTAGTTGATTAAGTCTGTAGTTCTAGTCTCCCAAGGAACTGACAACTGCATGATAGACTCCACCTGAATTTTGCATAAGCATATTAAATACATATCAAATTCCCAAAACTTAGTCTTCCTGTGTCCCGTACTCTGTCTTGAGAAGTGCCACCATGCACTTGCTTACTCAAGTCAGTATTCTGGGTGTCATTCTTGATTTTTCGTCTCCCTTTACAATTTGCAAGAGTTTATATCACCTCAAACTCCCAAAAATCTCTTGAATCAATTTTTTAAATTTCCCTGCTGATAGGGTTTGGCTCTGTGTCCCCACCCAAATCTTATGTTGAATTGCAATTCTCAATGTTGGGGGAGGGACTTGATGGGAGGTGATTACATGATGGTGGTGGTTTCCCCCTTGCTGTTCTCGTGATAGTGAGTGAATTCTCACAAGACCGGGTCATTAGAAAGTGTGTAGCACTTCCCCCTTCACTCTCTCTCTCCTGCCACCATGTGAAGACATGCCTGCTTCCCCTTTGCCCTTCCACCATGATTAAGTTTCCTAAGGCCTCCCTAGCCATGCCTCCTGTACAACCTGTAGAACTGTCAGTCAATTAAACCTATTTTCTTTATAAATTTCTTTATAATTTCTTTATAAATTACCCAGTCTCAGGTAGCTCTTTATAGCAATGTGAGAATGGACTAATATACCTGCCTATTGCTGGCCACTAGTTTCAGCCCCCTGCCCTCTTTCTCCTAAACACATGCTAACCCTCAGTGGCATCCCTGCTCTAGTCTTCCTCCCCTTCCATCCATGGCACACACTCCTTCAGGAGGCATCTCTCTAACACTCAGATGTGACACCATTACTGCCTGATTGAATGTTTTCTCAATAATCCCCATTATCTACAGTAAAAAACAAAATTCTTTAGAATGATCATAAATGACCTTTATGGTCTGAACTCCTAGGCCTTCACCTCTGCTCCTTGAAAGCTTGTGGTGCTAGAAACATGCCAAACTCTTTCATTTTCACACACGTGCCATTTCTTCCCCTTAAATTTCTTTCCTGCTTGGTCACCAAGAGCTACTTCCATTTGTCTTCAGGTCCCTGCATACCTTATCTCTGAGAAGCATTCCCTGACACTCAGGCAAGCTTTGGCATACCTTCCCTCATGTTCCTACAGATTCTGGCCCATACGTCTACTGTAGAAATTACCAGGGTGCTTTGAATTTACTTCCTTGAATATCTCCTTTCTGGACAATAACCTCCCTGTTTTCAGGTACTATGTCCCACTTTTGTATCTCAGGGCCTAGCATAGAATGCATCCTCAGTTAAATAAATTGATAAGTAAATAGGAGATGGCAGGTTTATATTAGATGGGGACAGATACTAGATTCAGAAGCAAGAGACTAAAGCAGGGGGCAGCAAACTAAAGCCCACAGGTCAAATCTGAACCACTGCCTGTTTTCATAAATAACACTTTCTTGGAAAATAACCATGCCTATTTGCTTCCATATTGTTTAGGCTGCCTTTGTAATTCAATGGCAAACTTGAATATATTTGACAGAGATTGCATGGCCCACAAATGCTGAAATATTCGTTATTTGTCCCTTCACAGAAAATGTTGACTTACGCCTGAACTGAAGACATACTTCTGAGCTAGAGTCATGGACCTCAGAGTGTGTCCTGCTATAGTACAATGTCAATTACACTAAGTATACAGATTTACTCTACAAGCTTTCCTTTTCTACTGCCTTGCGCCCCTGTAAAACCAACACACACACACCCCTCTGCAATCTGAACCCAGATTAGCTTTCAAACTCCCTGCAGCCAACTCAAGCTGTTTTGTGTATCTAACTATAAGTGCAGAGGCTGCTAATTGTTCCTCTGTTTAGTCTTCCCTGATTTCTTTTAGTAATGTACTCCCCTGAGTTTTGCCTGGCACTGAACTGCCCACCCAGAGAATATCCTGCCCTGCCTCCCTTGCAAGTAGGTTTCACCATCTGAGGATGTTCAGGCAAACAGAACGTCAACAGAGTGATGTGTGCAGTTCAGAGTTTCTGCCCTTAAAAGAAGACCGTGCTCTACTTCCGCTCTCCTCCCTCTTTGGGTTGGAATATGGATGTGGAGCGGATGACCAACTCTGATCATACAGACAAGGACAACGCCTTCAAGAGCAACAAAATAGAAGAAACCTGGGCACCTTTTTCAGTCTCACAGAGCACTCTTAACCTCCTGGACTACCCTCAACCCAGATGTTTTTGTAAGAGAAATAAATCTTTCATCTCTTTTATACTACTAGGATTTCAATAATTGTTACAATGGCCAAACCAATATCCTAACTTTTCCTTAACTTCTCTCTCCATGTCTTGTTTTTCCTTTAATACTCAGATGTCCTCTCCCTGTCTCTGACCTCAGCAGAGCTCTACTTTTTGTCTTATCTCAAGTTAGAGAGCTACGCAGAAGTTTCACTTTCAACCACTCTTTGTAAACTCTTTCCTCAAAATCTCACCCTTTCTTAAAGCCCTCATCTTTCCAGTCCCTCGCCTTTTCTTTCCACCTCTATTATTTCTTCTGTTCCAAAAACTAAGGAAAGAAAAGGAAATTTCCAGCCCTTCTGATGCAGTTATTCATACTTTTCTGCTTTTCTTTTCTCATTGCCCCAATGAGGAACTGAGCTGGCAAGGACACAATCCTTCTTAGAGGATGTAAGAAGGGGAAAAGCAAAGTCAGAAAAGACTTACTCCTCTTTAATGGTAAAGTGAAGATGGCCATAAATACTAACAGCTATAAATTGTTGAAAGTGTGACCATGGCAGAAGTTAAGAATTTGAAATGTGATGAACCTAATATAAAAATGCCATTAGATTGTTATGAAGGCCACTGAGTATTAGGTAAGTGGTGTTTTAGGGAAAGTATGCAGAAAGCAGGAGACAGATTGAACTGGATGGTTTTGGCTGGAAGCCAGAAAGCCATTTAGGAGGTAAGTAAGTCCTGTTCTAGGATGATGCAGTGGAAATAGAAAACAGGGAAACATACCCACTAGATACTTAAAAGAATAAGAGAGTTTTGATGGCAGATTGGATAGGGAAGCTGCATAGTTGTCATCCTTTCTAACAAGAATAATTTCCTCAGTATTTGGTCATCTAAGTCCTTTGGTGCTGTAGAGGGCGTAAGGAATTTAAAGGAGGGAATAAAATAAGTGAACATATTTCCAGAGCACTGCACAGTAAAATATATGCAAATGAAATCACAAGTATGCAAATGAGTAAACCTGGATAAAATGCCACTTCTTACATAAAACGGTTAACATGTTTTCCAAAGGGCATGTCAGGTACATGCTGGTGAATCTAATTCTGTTCTAGCATTAATAGCTTCAGGTTTGGGACCTCGATGAACAATTTAAGTTTAGCCTGCTTTTAATTTCTCTGCACAATCCCCTCTACGTTCTGCATGACATCCAGCCTTCAATGATTATTAAATATATCTAATGAAACTGAACTAACCAGCATTATGCAAATTATCCCTAATCTTTTGTCTCTCTGGAAGCATTGTTCATGAACCTCAGTGGAGTTAAGATTGGAATCCTCACAATCAAAACCAAAAAAAATTTCTTTTTTACTCCACTTCTGGAAAGCAAAAGTTCTACTTGCAGACAAAAGCAAGGTGGTTGGTGGATAGGGTGATGGTTCTGCATCCGAAGACCTCGGATATATCTGGTGCTACCCAACTGCCAGCCACATATAATCCAAATATCACCATGCCCATGTGATGGCTAATTTTAGATGTCAATTTGACTAGATTAAAGAATACCGAGAGAACCGGTAAAGCATTATTTTGGGGTGGGTCTATGAGGCTGTTTCCAGAGGCAATTAGTGTGTGAGCCTGAGTGGACTAAGTGGGGAAAGATCTGCCTTCAATGTAGTCAGGCTGAGGGCCCAGAGAGAATTACAAAGGAGAGAAAAAGATTTCCCTTCGCTTTCTCCTGGAACTGGGACATGTACATTCTTCTCTTCCTGACATCAAGACTTCAGGCTCTATGGCTGTGGGAATCCAGGACTTACACAGTTGTCCCCCTCCCCACCTTTGCTTTCTCAGCTTCTCAGGTCTGTGAACTCAGCCTGAGAATGACACCACCGGCCTCCACAGTTCTGAGGATTTTGAACATGGACTGACCATGCTATCAGCATCTCAGTCTCCAGCTTGCAGATGGCTTGCCATGGGACTTCTCAGCCTCCATAATTATGTGAGCCAATTCCCCTAACTAATCCCCTCTCATGTATCTCTCTATATATCCTGTTGGTTCTGTCTCTTTGTAGAATGCTAATACACCCATGTGCCCAGGGCTTCTGAAAAGCCAAAACACTGCAAGCATTCCCACTCTTATCTCAATGTTTTAAGAAATTTCAAAAGTCTTCATATATTCATAATACAAAGTTAAACTTTAAAACCCTTTTCAGACATCTCTATCATGGTTTAGACTTTGGCAGGGAGGAGTCAAAGTCTCTTCTCTGAACCACTCACTTCCTCCCACACATTCTAACCTACAGGCAGCCTGCCATTTCCTCCGCTAGTAACTCTTGCTTGCAGACACAGCCCCTTCATGGCTATTCTGAAATCTGCCCATTACCTCGACTCTGCACACCAGCTGCAGTGAGGAGGGAATCTCTTAATCTTTCCACATTGATCATCTTTGAATCTCTAATCTTCTCCTGAGTCTTCATGTCAATATCTATGAATTGGGGATGCTACCTGCCTAGTCTACTCCATGATTGTTCTGAAGGCTCCATGTCACATTAGATGCAAAAGTACTTTTAAATATGTTAAATTATTTTAAGCACAAGTCATTATTTTTAAATCAGGTGTGTGTGTGTGTGTGTGTGTGTGTGTGTGTGTGTGTGTGTGTGTGTGTTTCACACTCCATGAACTTCTCTCAGGGAGAAAAAGTGTTTTAAGTTCTCCCATCTTGGAGCATTTGTGGGTGAAGAGAGAGCTCTGCCTGACTTTTGTGTCTCCCTCAAGCAATATCCCTCTCTTTCTTTCCCTTCTGAGCCAAGCTTTTGGGAAGCATTGTTAGCATTCATTAGCTCTCCTTCCTAACCATCAGCTCATGCCCCACTGCTCCACTGCACTTCCTGTGGTTCTGCTAAGGACATCACTAGCTGGCAACCAAACCAAACTGTTGTGCCCACCCCCCTTCCTTCCTTTGATTCCATCCCTCAGAGAGGGTCTCCTCTTACCTCTCCATCATATTCTCTTTCCCAGTGTCCTCTTCACTCAGGCCCTTTAAACGTCTGTATGACGCTGGGGTGTTCCTAATGATTGCGTTAGGTACCAGCTCATCTTGAGCACCTACCATGCATCAGACACTTCACCTTCCCCATCTCACCCTCACAACAATCTTGTAAGATTTGTATCTTCTCCTTGTCTTACAGATGAAGACACAGAGGCTCCAGGAGAACACGAGTGCTGGCCAAGACCACACACCCCATAAACCACGAAGCTACAATCTACACCCTGGGTCTCACTCTCCAGAGCCCGGCTGCCTCCCTCCTGGCTTCGGGCTTCAAGTTTGTAGCTTGGTTTTGTCATTTATTTGCTGAGCTCAAATCCTGGCTTACTTAACCTCTCTAACTGCCCATTTCCTCATCTGGAAAATGAGGCTAATGATAACACAGACCTTTTAAGTTGTTGTGAGGATCACTAGATAAAGTCTATAAACTACTCAGCAGAATGGCTAGTGCAGAGTAAGCCTCAATCAATGTTATTACTACTTTTTATTATGTTTGGTAGCGTTGTCTTTTCTCTGTATACACCCGCTCTTTGGTCAGGCTCACCTACACACATGGCTCCCAGCAGCACCTACATGTGAGAAAGTCCCACCCTCCATAGCCAGCCCAGACTTCTCTACTGAGTGCTAGGTCCATATTCCCGGTCACTGGCTAGATTTCCTCCCCTTTGATATTCCATGCACACCTCAAATGTGACAAAACTCACGGCACATCTCACCTGCATCCTCCTGTAAATCTACCTCTTCTCTGACTGCCCTATGCTTGTGACTGGCAGGTCCCCCTGAGTCATAAACTTGGGCTTTGTCCTTGATTCCCATGACTCCCTGGTTTCACTGTTTCAGCAACATTTGATCAGTTACTCAATCCTTCCTCCTAAACATCTCTCTGAGTCATCCACCCTCTCCTGGATATTGCCTTTGTCACTGCTGAGTCTGTCTTGATTTAAATTTTTGATATTTTACTAAAAAATTTTTTTTGATATTTCGTTCATCATGTATTTTGTGCACACATTTTTATTTCTAAAAATATTGCATTAAAAGAGTATTTAATATTAATAACTTGGGGTTTTGGCACTTCCTTAAATTTTACATCAGAGATGAGTACCTCACTTGCCTTAATTTAGTCTTGGCCCTGCTACCAATTTTTCTCCCAATGCAATCTCCTATAGTATCCTGTCAGTATTGTATTTCTAAAACATAAGTAGCTCATGACACACCTTTGTTTCAATGCATTCAGTGTCTCCAGAGCTTTGCAATTCCACACCACCTCCACCCCTCCCCATGGACCCTCTGATCCAGTAATAGGAATCCATGTCTTTCTCTTAAAATGGTCCCACTTTTACATCTCTGTGCCTTTGGAAACAACAATAGATTTTGGATAGTGATCTTTTGACTATTCTTTAGTTATCTGGGATGGTTGGAAACTGGTTATCCTTGCAAATAGCTCAATGCTTCGACTTTTACTGATAAAATCTAAATTTCAACTATACTGTATCAAAATCCATCTAAAACTTATGACACATCTCTGTGGTCTTCCATATATAATACATTCATGACTTAAAATGCTCTTTATGACTCAGCCTCATCATGCTAAGCCTCGTTTATGGTACTTTTCTATAATCCCGTGATGCCAACCTCAGGAGCCATTGAGATTTGTAAGCTGGTGCTATGGTCTAAATGTTTGTGTCCTTCCCAAAATTCACATGTTTAAATCCTCAACCCCCAAGCGATGGTATTAGGAGACAGGGCTTTGGGGGAGGTGATGAGATTAAGAGCCCTCATGAGTGGGATTACTGTCCTTATAGAAGAGGTCCAGTGGAGTTCATTCACCCCTTCACTATGTGAGGACACAGTTAGAAGTCACCATCAGTGAACCAGGTCTTCAACAGATGCTGAATGTGCTGGTAGCTTCATCTTAAACTTCCCAGCCCGCAGAACTGTGAGCAATACATTTCTGTTTTAAAAGCTACCCAGTTTATGGTGTTTTTTTTACAGCAGCCTGAACTGGCTAAGACAGTCAGCTTGCCCCTAAACTCAATATTCACATACAATTCATTCTTTTTCTTGTTTGGTTGCATTCTTCCAGAGCATCTTCTTGTTCCTTCTGATCTCTGCTCCCTGCTGTCACTGGTTCCGCTTTTTATTCTTCATCCCCAATTGCTTGGCCTCATTCCATTTTCTTTGTCCACATTACTCCAGCCTTAACCTTGCTCTTTGTCACTGTCTCCACTGTCTGTGCCATCCCAGTACTTCTGTTTGTGGGTGCTGACAGGGCTTAATAATAAAGTAGCCAGGTGCGGTGGCTCATGCCTGTAATCCCAGCACTTTCGGAGGTTGAGGTGGGTGGATCACTTGAGGCCAGCAGTTGGAGACCTGGCCGGTCAACATGGTGAAACCCTGTCTCTACTAAAAATTCAAAAATTAGCCAGGCGTGGTTGTGCATGCCTCTAATCCCAACTACTGAGGAGGTTGAAGCATGAGAATTGCTTGAACCCAGGAGGCGGAGGTTGCAGTGAGCAGAAATCATGCCACTGCACTTATGCCTGGGTGACAGAGCAAGACTGTCTTGCTCCATTTAGAAAGTAAAAAGCAAAAATTATAACCTTTGCCAGCTTATGACTGTGCTGTCTTTTGCTCTGCTAACTGATTCACCCATTTTATTATTCAATTGCTGTATTCTTGTCTCGTCTCATCTTCTTTTACTTCTGTATGTGCCATTGTTCTGATTAGTTAAGAGGTGCTGAACAGATAACTGATTATGGCAGTGTGAGCCACAGGATAATTCTCAAGTGATCTCTGCTGTAGCACCTCTCCACATAGGGCATCATGGGCAAGGTTAAGATGGAATTCTAACCTCGAATATCTGAGGACCTGACTCAGTTCTCATTCTCTATCCCTGTGCTCACAGAAAATGCCAATCCTAAGTATTTGGGTGGGGTTCGTTGGAGAGACATGGAAAAGTACCCTGGGCAGCTGAAGTGTCTGTTGAATCTTACCCACATTTGAACAAATTCACTCTAACTTGACTTGGTTCCCCTTTAAAATGAGAGAAAGCAAGGACTTAGACTGCCAATTGCCCCCTGAAATTATCGCTGGGTGCACTAAAGAGCTCCACGGAATGATAGTTACGTTTTATTATCAAGAGTTTACTTGTAATTGTAAAGTATAGAGAATATACATATATGCCAATGAATGAAGTATGGAAACACTAATAAATTTAAAAATCCAACAGGCTCCTCAAACAATGGGGCCCAAGACAGAAACTGCTCAGAGAAAGATTTTCAAATAGATCTTTTTCTAGTGACTGAGATATTTGAGAAAAATTGGCATAAAGTAGAACCTGGAATCTTCTGTTTGCTTATTTTTCTGGCTATTATATCCTCCCTAAAAATAAACAAATAAATAAAGCAGGGGTCAGAGAAGGTACAGTACTTTTTGGACACTAAGTACGGATAAGGCTTTTGCTTGTTTCCATAGCACTCCCTATCCCTACTTTCTGTATCCTTGGAAAGAAACGTGGAATAGTGAAAACAGCAAAAGGCCTGGAAGTCAGGTTGGCCCAGGTGTGATCTCAGCCCCACCCTTCATTCTATGGGTGGCCTTGGGCGGGTCAAACTCCGTGAGCCAAAGGGTCACTAAAGCACCCTTCCTGGAATTCCTTTGAGGTGTCAATGAGGGAGCACACAGTGAGTGGCGGTTCCCTTCATATCCCCTGCTCTGGGCCAGGGACCAGGACAGTGCTGGTCTTTACCAGGACAGTGCTGGTCTTTACCCAGCACTGTACCTACACTTGCTCTCCAAAATGGGACTAGGGTGAAATTTCTTGACAGTCTGAAAATAATGGCCCAGGGAATGAAGCAAATGCCAAGAGCTGAGCCTTAGGGAATGACTAGTAGGCCCAGATTCTTGGGGTGACTTCCTTCAAAGACTTCATTTGTTAACACCTTCCTTCCCTTCTTGTTAGTTTCAGTGGGAAGTAGGATTGGAGTGATTTGGAGAAGCAGTGGGGAATTTAGTTAGGGGAGACTCCTGGGTACCTATGGGGACATAAAGAGGGATCGGTGTGGGATGGCAGGTGGAGGCCACAAGAGGAGGGCGTAAATGCTACATGAAGGAGTTTGTTGTGGTTTGGTGGAAGAGGAGGAGGCATGCATGTGAGGGGGGGTGGCTGTGAGCCTGGAGCTGACCTACAGGGCAGTTTCTTTCACTCTGCTGTGTGTGTATGTGGTGGGCAGCTTTGACCCACCCTGCTCTTAAGTGTTTCTGAATGCTAGGAGCAGCAACAAACCTGCAAGGCTGATTGGATGTCGAGGAACAAATATGTAAAGAGAAGTGTGTACATGAAAACCAAAAATCCCTGGGGCTTTGAATCCTTCTAGAGCTCCTGGCCACCTTCTTTAGGACTGCAACTGACAGGGTTGTGAAGTGCTTGACTTTGTCCTTCTTGCAGGCGATCTGGGCTAAGTAGTGAGATCCAGCTGGCCAGGAAGGAAGGCATGCATCTCCCCAGGCCTGTGGCTCTCCTTGTACTGACCTTGCTGCTTCCTGGGCTAAGCAGCTGCAGTGAGGGTCTGTTGCCCTGAAGCAGTTACGTCATTTATTAATCCAAATTTTGAAAGACAATATGGTGCTAAAATACTTTTTTTTTTAAAGTCATAGTTCCATTGTCTTAGTCAAAACAGGATTATCACATGATTATTTTCAATTAAATATATTTGTTTTAGACACAGGGTCTTGCTCTGTCACCCAAGCTGGAGTGCAGAGGCACAATTATAGCTCACTGCAGTCTCCAACTCCTGGGCTCAAGTGATCCTCCTGCCTCAGCCTCCTGAGTAGCTGGGACTACACCTGCCACCATACCCAGCTAACTGTTTTTTCAGTGTTTTTAGGGACAGGGTCTCACTATGATGTCCAGACTGGTCTTGAACTCCTGGCCTCAAATGATCCCCCCACCTCAGCCCTAAATTCATTTTTTTAAATTAGCAATTTCAAGCATAACAAATTTGGAATAAAATGAATAGTGATAAAACTCCCAATATTCTAGATTGTGAGACTTTCCTCCTGTTGTAATTGGACCACATTTAAGGACTAAATTGGAAGGAATGAGCAAGAGGAATCCTTGACAAACCTACGGTTTTTCTTTGAAGAAATCACACAGTATGGCTCCATGCTCTGAACATGCTCTGTGTCTGCCCTTTTTCAAAGGCAAGATGGCCACGTTGAGACCAGTCAGACCATGAATAGTGGCCTAAGCCCTTGCCACCAGGATGGAGAGGTCTGAGCAGTACAGTGAAGAGGCTTCGTCAGCAAGGGCTGATCCAACGCACCTCTCTCTGGATTCAATGGCATTCTTTCTGGAGGTTAGCCCATTTCTGTAAGTCAGCTCCATCCAAGTTTGATTATCCTTCTTTGAATCTCTTCCAACAGTTTGATGTCCTTGCAGTTGAATAGCTGAAAACTGCACATAGCATGGCATTCCACACAAAACACCTTTAGAAATTTCTAGTTGAGAAGAACTTGGGCAAAGTCAAATCTCTCCATTTGATTTTGTTTGTGTTCCTCTCTTGGATTTGTCTTGGGCGTGTTACTGTACAAATAACTGCTATCATCATCATTGGCATGTGAAAATGACATGTGCATCCATGTGAAGAGACCACCAAACAGGCTTTGTGTGAGCAATAAAGCTTTTTAATCACCTGGGTGCAGGCAGGCTGAGTCCAAAAAGAGAGTCAGCGAAGGGGTATAAGGGTGGGGCTGTTTTTTAGGATTTGGGTAGGTAAAGGAAAATTACAATCAAAGGGGGGTTGTTCTCTGGCGGGCAGGAGTGGGGGTTCACAGGATGCTCAGTGGGGGGGGGGCTTTTTGAGCCAGGATGAGCCAGGAAAAGGAATTTCATAAGATAATGTCATTGCTTAAGGCAAGGACCGGCCATTTTCACTTCCTTTGTGGTGGAATGTCATCAGTTAAGGCAGGGGAGGGCATTTGCACTTCTTTTGTGATTCTTCAGTTACTTCAGGCCATCTGGGCATATACGTGCAAGTCACAGGGGATACGATGGCTTGGCTTGGGCTCAGAGGCCTGACAATCATCATCATCAACAACAGTTTTAAGAATTATAATAGCAGTAAAATTGACTTATCATTTTTGAGACTGGAAGTTTTGTTACCTGATATGGCTTGACCCTGTGTCCCCACCCAAATCACATGTCAAATTGTAATCCCAGTGTTGGAGGAGGGGCCTGTGGGAGGTGACTGGATCATGGGGGCGGACTTTCCCTTTGCTCTTCTCATGATAATGAGTGAGTTCTCGTGAGATCTGGCATTCTGAAATGTGCAGCACCTCCTCCTGCTCTCTCTTCCTCCTGCTCCTGCCATGTGAGACGTGCTGGCTTCCCCTTTGCCTTCCGCCATGATTGTAAATTTCTTGAGGCTTCCCCAGCCGTGCCTCCTGTACAGCCTGTGGAACTGTGAGTCAATCAAACCTCTTTTCTTTATAATTTACCCAGTCTTGGGTAGTTTTTTATAGCAGCGTGAGAACAGACTAATACATTACCTAAAACAAATTTTGGAAACAAATCAGCTCATTAAAAAGTGCAAGCAGGGGGTGGAGCAAGATGGCCGAATAGGAACAGCTCCAGTCTCCAACTCCCAGCACAAGCGACACAGAAAACTGGTGATTTCTGCATTTTCAACTGAGGTACTGTGGTCATCTCACTAGGGAGTGCCGGACAATGGGTGCTGGTCAGCTGCTGCAGCCCGACTAGCAAGAGCTGAAGCAGGGCGAGGCATTGCCTCACCTGGGAAGCGCAAGGGGGAAGGGAATCCCTTTTCCTAGCCAGGGGAACTGAGACATACAACACCTGGAAAATCGGGTGACTCCCACCCCAATACTGCGCTTTAAGCAAACGGGCACACCAGGAGAATATATCCCACACCTGGCCCAGAGGGTCCCACGCCCACGGAGCCTTCCTCATTGCTAACACAGCAGTCTGCAATCTAACCACAAGGCAGCAGCCAGGCTGGGGGAGGGGCGCCCACCATTGCTGAGGCTTAAGTAGGTAAACAAAGCTGCTGGGAAGCTCAAACTGGGTGGAGCTCACAGCAGCTCAAGGAAACCTGCCTGTCTCTGTAGACTCCACCTCTGGGGACAGGGCACAGTTAACAACAACAACAAAAGCAGCAGAAACCTTTGCAGAGGCAAACGACTCTGTCTGACAGCTTTGAAGAGAGCAGTGGATCTCCCAACACGGAGGTTGAGATCTGAGAAGGGACAGACTGCCTGCTCAAGTGGGTCCCTGACCACTGAGTAGCCTAACTGGGAGACATCCCCCACTAGGGGCAGTCTGACACCCCACACCTCACAGGGTGGAGTACACCCCTGAGAGGAAGCTTCCAAAGTAAGAATCAGACAGGTACACTCGCTGTTCAGCAATATTCTATCTTCTGCAACCTCTGCTGCTGATACCCAGGCAAACAGTGTCTGGAGTGGACCTCAAGCAATCTCCAACAGACCTATAGCTGAGAGTCCTGACTGTTAGAAGGAAAACTATCAAACAGGAAGGACACATATACCAAAAGCCCATCAGTACGTCACCATCATCAAAGACCAGAGGCAGATAAAACCACAAAGATGGGGAAAAAGCAGGGCAGAAAAGCTGGAAATTCAAAAAATAAGAGCGCATCTCCCCCTGCAAAGGAGCACAGCCCATCGCCAGCAACAGATCAAAGCTGGTCAGAGAATGACTTTGAGGAGATGAGAGAAGAAGGCTTCAGACCATCAAACTTCTCAGAGCTAAAGGAGGAATTACGTACCCAGCACAAAGAAACTAAAAATCTTGAAAAAAGAGTGGAAGAATTGACAGCTAGACTAATTAATGCAGAGAAGGTCATAAAAGAAATGACAGAGATGAAAACCGTGACATGAGAAATACGTGACAAATGCACAAGCTTCAGTAACCGACTCGATCAACTGGAAGAAAGAGTATCAGCGATTGAGGATCAAATGAATGAAATGAAGCGAGAAGAGAAACCAAAAGAAAAAAGAAGAAAAAAAATGAACAAAGCCTGCAAGAAGTATGGGATTATGTAAAAAGACCAAATCTACGTCTGATTGGGGTGCCTGAAAGTGAGGGGGAAAATGGAACCAAGTTGGAAAACACTCTTCAGGATATCATCCAGGAGAACTTCCCCAACCTAGTAGGGCAGGCCAACATTCAAATTCAGGAAACACAGAGAACGCCACAAAGATACTCCTCCAGAAGAGCAACTCCAAGACACATAATTGCCAGATTCACCAAAGTTGAAATGAAGGAAAGAATCTTAAGGGCAGCCAGAGAGAAAGGTCGGGTTACCCACAAAGGGAAGCCCATCAGACTAACAGCAGATCTCTCGGCAGAAACTCTACAAGCCAGAAGAGAGTGGGGGCCAATATTCAACATTCTTAAAGAAAAGAATTTTAAACCCAGAATTTCATATCCAGCCAAACTAAGTTTCATAAGTGGAGGAGAAATAAAATCCTTTACAGATAAGCAGATGCTTAGAGATTTTGTCACTACCAGGCCTGCCTTACAAGAGACCCTGAAGGAAGCCTGAACATGGAAAGGAACAACCGGTACCAGCCATTGCAAAAACATGCCAAAATGTAAAGACCATCGAGGCTAGGAAGAAACTGCATCAACTAACGAGCAAAATAACCAGTTAATATCATAATGGCTGGATCAAGGTCACACATAACAATATTAACCTTAAATGTAAATGGACTAAATGCTCCAATTAAAAGACACAGACTGGCAAACTGGATAAAGAGTCAAGACCCATCAGTCTGCTGTATTCAGGAGACCCATCTCACATGCAGAGACATACATAGGCTCAAAATAAAGGGATGGAGGAAGATCTACCAAGCAAATGGAGAACAAAAAAAAAGCAGGGGTTGCAATACTAGTCTCTGATAAAACAGACTTTAAACCACCAAAGATCAAAAGAGACAAAGAAGGCCATTACATAATGGTAAAGGGATCAATTCAACAGGAAGAGCTAACTATCCTAAATATATATGCACCCAACACAGGAGCACCCAGATTCATAAAGCAAGTCCTTAGAGACTTGCAAAGAGACTTAGACTCCCATACAATAATAATGGGAGACTTCAACAAGCCACTGTCAACATTAGACAGATCAACGAGACAGAAAGTTAACAAGGATATCCATGAATTGAACTCATCTCTGCACCAAGTGGACCTAATAGACATCTATAGAACTCTCCACCCCAAATCAACAGAATATACATTCTTCTCAGCACCACATCACACTTATTCCAAAATTGACCACATAATTGGAAGTAAAGCACTCCTCAGCAAATGTAAAAGAACAGAAATTATAACAAACTGTCTCTCAGACCACAGTGCAATCAAACTAAAACTCAGGACTAAGAAACTCAATCAAAACTGCTCAACTACATGGAAACTGAACAACCTGCTCCTGAATGACTACTGGGTACATAACGAAATGAAGGCAGAAATAAAGATGTTCTTTGAAATCAATGAGAACAAAGATACAACATACCAGAATCTCTGGGACACATTTAAAGCAGTGTGTAGAGGGAAATTTATAGCACTAAATGTCCACAAGAGAAAGCAGGAAAGATCTAAAATTGACACTCTAACATCATGATTAAAAGAACTAGAGAGGCAAGAGCAAACACATTCAAAACCTAGCAGAAGGCAAGAAATAACTAAGATCAGAGCAGAAGTGAAGGAGATAGAGACACAAAAATCCCTCCAAAAAATCAATGAATCCAGGAGTTGGTTTTTTGAAAAGATCAACAAAATTGACAGACCGCTAGCAAGGCTAATAAAGAAGAAAAGAGAGAGGAATCAAATAGATGCAATAAAAAATGATAAAGGGGATATAACCACCACCCCACAGAAATACAAACTACCATCAGAGAATATTATAAACACCTCTACGCAAACCAACTAGAAAATCTAGAAGAAATGGATAATTTCCTGGACACTTACACTCTTCCAAGGCTAAACCAGGAAGAAGCTGAATCCCTGAATAGACCAATAGCAGGCTCTGAAATTGAGGCAATAATTAATAGCCTACCCACCAAAAAAAGTCCAGGACCAGATGGATTCACAGCTGAATTCTACCAGAGGTACAAGGAGGAGCTGGTACCATTCCTTCTGAAACTATTCCAATCAATAGAAAAAGAGGGAATCCTCCCTAACTCATTTTATGAGGCCAACATCATCCTGATACCAAAGCCTGGCAGAGACACAACAAAAAAAGGAGAATTTTAGACCAATATCCCCGATGAACATCGATGCAAAAATCCTCAATAAAATACTGGCAAACCGGATTCAGCAGCACATCAAAAAGCTTATCCACCATGATCAAGTGGGCTTCATCCCTGGGACGCAAGGCTGGTTCAACATTCGCAAATCAATAAACGTAATCCAGGATATAAACAGAACCAAAGACAAGAACCACATGATTATCTCAATTGATGCAGAAAAGGCTTTTGACAAAATTCAACAGCCCTTCATGCTAAAAACGCTCAATAAATTCGGTATTGATGGAACGTACCTCAAAATAATAAGAGCTATTTATGACAAACCCACAGCTAATATCATACTGAATGGGCAAAAACTGGAAAAGTTCCCTTTGAAAACTGGCACAAGACAGGGATGCCCTCTCTCACCACTCCTATTCAACATAGTGTTGGAAGTTCTGGCTAGGGCAATCAGGCAAGAGAAAGAAATCAAGGGTATTCAGTTAGGAAAAGAAGAAGTCAAATTGTCCCTGTTTGCAGATGGCATGATTGTATATTTAGAAAACCCCATTGTCTCAGCCCAAAATCTCCTTAAGCTGATAAGCAACTTTAGCAAAGTTTCAGGATACAAAATTAATGTGCAAAAATCACAAGCATTCTTATACACCAGTAAGGGACAAACAGAGAGCCAAATCAGGAATGAACTTCCATTCACAATTGCTTCAAAGAGAATAAAATACCTAGGAATCCAACTTACAAGGGATGTAAAGGACCTCTTCAAGGAGAACTACAAACTACTGCTCAGTGAAATAAAAGAGGACACAAACAAATGCAAGAACATACCATGCTCATGGATAGGAAGAATCAATATCGTGAAAATGGCCATACTGCCCAAGGTTATTTATAGATTCAATGCCATCCCCATCAAGCTACCAATGAGTTTCTTCACAGAATTGGAAAAAACTGCTTTAAAGTTCATATGGAACCAAAAAAGAGCCCGCATTGCCAAGACAATCCTAAGTTAAAAGGACAAAGCTGGAGGCGTCACGCTACCTGACTTCAAACTATACTACAAGGCTACAGTAACCAAAACAGCATGGTACTGGTACCAAAACAGAGATATAGACCAATGGAACAGAACAGAGTCCTCAGAAATAATACCACACATCTACAGCCATCTGATCTTTGACAAACCTGAGAGAAACAAGAAATGAGGAAAGGATTCCCTATTTAATAAATGGCGCTGGGAAAATTGGCTAGCCATAAGCAGAAAGCTGAAACTGGATCCTTTCCTTAATCCTTATACGAAGATTAATTCAAGATGGATTAGAGACTTAAATGTTAGACCTAATACCATAAAAACCCTAGAAGAAAATCTAGGTAATACCATTCAGGACATAGGCATGGGCAAGGACTTCATGTCTGAAACACCAAAAGCAATGGCAGCAAAAGCCAAAATTGACAAATGGGATCTAATTAAACTAAAGGGCTTCTGCACAGCAAAAGAAACTACCATCAGAGTGAACATGCAACCTACAGAATGGAAGAAAATTTTTGCAATCTACTCATCTGACGAAGGGCTAATATCCAGAATCTACAAAGAACTCAAACAAATTTACAAGAAAAAAACAAACAACCCCATCAAAAAGTGGACTAAGGATATGAACAGACATTTCTGAGAAGAAGACATTCATACAGCCAACAGACACATGAAAAAATGCTCATCATCACTCGCCATCAGAGAAATGCAAATCAAAACCACAATGAGATACCATCTCACACCAGTTAGAATGGCAATCATTCAAAAGTCAGGAAACAACAGGTGTTGGAGAGGATGTGGAGAAATAGGAACACTTTTACACTGTTGGTGGGATTGTAAACTAGTTCAGCCATTATGGAAAACAGTATGGCGATTCCTCAAGGATCTAGAACTAGATGTACCATATGACCCAGCCATCCCACTACTGGGTATATACCCAAAGGATTATAAATCATGCTGTTATAAAGACACATGCACACATATGTTTATTGCAGCACTATTCACAATAGCAAAGACTTGGAATCAACCCAAATGTCCATCTGTGACAGACTGGATTAAGAAAAAGTGGCACATATACACCATGGAATACTATGCAGCCATAAAAAATGATGAGTTTGCGTCCTTTGTAGGGACATGGATGCAGCTGGAAACCATCATTCTTAACAAACTATCACAAGAACAGAAAACCAAACACCGCATGTTCTCACTCATAGGTGGGAACTGAACAATGAGATCACTTGGATTCGGGAAGGGGAAACATCACACACTGGGGCCTATCATGGGGAGGGGGGAGGAGGGAGGGATTGCATTGGGAGTTATACCTGATATAAATGACGAATTGATGGGTGCTGACAAGTTGATGGGTGCAGCACACCAACATGTCACAAGTATACATATGTAACAAACCTGCACATTATGCACATGTACCCTAGAACTTAAAGTATAATAAAAAAAAAAAAAAAGTGCAAGCACAGCCTCATACTAAGCCACCTGTTCACTGTGTTGCTGGGGTTTTTTTTTCAATTTATTTTTTTGATCCAGCATTCTTTTGTGGATATCAATTGATACTGGACAATCAGGCCTTGTGGTTCCTCCTCTGGACTGGCCCCCTACAGCCTTCCACAGTCTGTGACACTCAGTGGCCACAGGCCACTGGAAAATTGGATGTGTGACTGAGTCTTTAAGAGGCGGAGTGACTTACTTTAATTCAGTAAGTCAGTATGTTTTAAATGCAGATTGTTCTACAACAGGAAAAAGCTGTTAAATTTCTTGTCTCAGCTCTGTCTACCACTACTTTGGAGGGGCTACAGGTATCAGTGAGAGAAACCAAAGTCAGATAATTCAAACTGGGGCATCAAATGTTCTGCTTGAGTGTCAAGAATGGTTCTTTGGGTGTGGTGAAGGGTTCATGCCTACATGTAACTTTCAAAATGTCTTTCTTAAAAATATGCCAAAAAGATACCTAGAAAAACACATATCACTGATTGAAATATGTAATGCATTTAAATATACATACATACATATATATACACACACATACACACACACATATATGTTTTCATAATCACACTAATATCTGCCCTGCTCACACTGATGGTCAAATATTTTGGGAGAGAACATCTGGCAGCCTCCCTCTAATCATCTTTTCTCTACAAAACTATTCTAATACCCTGTACTATCTACAATTAACCTTCCAAACTTATCAAACAGTCAGTTTCTCTCTCCACTCCACACATTGCTCAAATTGCTTCCACTGCCTCAAATATCCTGCTCTTCCCCTCCTTCTTAACCTGGCTACCTACTCTTAGAGTTTCAGTGATCTCTTCCAGGAAGGCTTCACACATGCACACACGAATACTTGACTAGCATCTCATGCACAGATACTTGCATACTTGACTAGTACCTCATGCTTACTTCTATCAGATTATATTGACTATCCTGTATAGAATGATCTGTGTACTTATCTGTCTCCCGCCACACCGGCCACAGGGCATCAGGTTCATCAGGACTGGTGTCTTTATTGCTGCATGTTTCCATTCTTCACACAGCACCTGGAAAATAGGTAAATAAATATTAAGTGAGTGAGTGAATGAATGAATGGGATGAAGGAATGAATTCTTGCTACTGACTGGCGAATAACTGCCACTCACATCCACCTCCAATTCAACTCTCATGCTGGAATCTGAAATTGAAGGCTGGTGGACAGAGAATTTGGTCTTCCTAGGTAAAATGCAGCTACCTGACTTAACCATCCACACTCCATGTGGATGGGATAAAAACACCTAAGTCAGTTTTTCTTGTCCTGGTGATTTTTGTAGCAGTTTGTAGCTCATTTTTATCAAGTCTAGATACAATTTTCTTTCATGTGCTATGCAGTCTTGGTTCCTGTAACACAAACCTCTTTAATCATTAGTCTGTCTGGTAGAATTTGATAGGGACCATATAAAATGCTTCTCTTCATCTGCTAATAGCAATTTATGAACACTTACTATGAGCAATATACATTGCAAAAGACCAGAAAACTCACCCTCTGGTTATGATTTGGCACTGTAACATGATAGCCTGGAAACTAGTCTGATAGTTTAATCAGTGCTACGTGATCCTTATTCGTGGTTGGCTGCCTCATCAATTTTCATCTGGGAATTAAAATGGACTCAGAGGCAGATATGGCATTAATTATGGGGGAAATTGGTTGCAATATGCCTTGAGGTAAAACCCTTCTGATGGGAATCCAAGATTGAAAGAAAGCCAAATTATAAAAGGATGATTTACTGAAAAAGGCAAATGTATGCATTACCGTCACTGCTTAGCAGAGAAAAAGGAGCTGATAAACCAGAAAGATTGCGGAATAACAGAAAAGTGAGGAAAATCTCTAGGTCTATCTCTCTCAAAAAAAGATTTATTCTTATGCTGAATGCATTATATTTCCCCAGATACATACAACATTTTCCAAAAGTGTGCTTCAATTAATAGGCAAGCAAGCATTAATACTAGTTGGCAGGGTCCCTATTTTCTTCTAGATTGAAATATTATTTCACTAAGAACTGAATAGGGAGCGTCTAGGGACACCAAAGTTAAAATTCTTTTTACCAGTTATATTATCAGATGTTGTATCAATTTTCTTGTTAAAATGCCACATTTTTTTTCCTGAAGATTTCAAAAATCTTCTTAGTTAATACCTTATTTTTCGTGTCACTGAATCTTGATAAGGTAAAATACAGAGGCAAAGTCAGTAATAGAAAGGACTATCCCCCATTTAATATGAGAAAACTGAGACATAGGAAGCTTAAGTTAGCGCATTGTTTAAAAGCAACGTATTTTTCTTCATTGGATACAAAACAGAGTGAATTATCAAGGAAAATACCAACTGGGAGTTAACACTCCTTCCCACATCTCACCCAGAAAAAGGTCAGGACTGTATTTTTATGAGTTGCGATGTGTTTACCCATACCCAAACAGAAAGTGAGGAGCTTTCATGTTGCAGGCAGAGAGTAGCGAAATACAGTGGTTAGCAACTGGGTCTGGAGCCAGGCCATCTGCACCCAAATCCTGTCTCTGCTACTTACTAGTTGGGTGACTTTACCCTTGGTCTCTGTGCCTCGGTTTTCTCATCTGTATAACCGAGATAGCATAAAAGTACTGGCTGTGATCCTGAAAAGTAAGACAGATCCCTTCTTAAGGGGAGGAGTTGCAGGGACTGTTAGGGACTGTTCGAAGTAGATAAAGCAGATGCTTCTGGACCCCAGGGAAAGTTAAGAGTCCTAAGACCAAGAGTAGGATGGGATTTTGCAGGTTTCCACTAGTAGGAGAGACCAAGTGGTACCCAGACGGGAGACGACAGGATACCTGAACCTCGGACTCTGGTTAGGAACCCAGGGGCCTGGAATTCCAGGGGCAGGTTTGTAGTTGATGGAGAAGATGGCACTGGCGGAGCGTGTCTGAGTTTGTCTGCAGCCCAACCAAAGCCAGAGGACCAAGCCTTGACCACACACCTGCAGCTAAAGGTGTTTTCATTGTGTATTCCCATCCTTTACACTGCCCCCGGAAAATTCGTAAATAAATGCTGAGTGAGTGCAGCCACTGTGAACCAAATATCTGGCATTTTCTCCATTTTTGTTTGTTTGTTTGTTTTGAGATGGAGTTTCACTCTTGTTGCCCAGGCTGGAGTGCAATGACATGATCTCACTCACTGCAACCTCCACCTCCCAGGTTCAAGCAACTCTCCTGCCTCAGCCTCCCGAGTAGCTGGGACTACAGGCGTGCACCACCACACCCAGCTAATTTTTGTATTTTTAGTAGAGACAGGGTTTCACCATGTTGGTCAGGCTGGTCTCGATCTCGCAACCTCAGATGATCCGCTCGCCTTGGCTTCCCAAAGTGCTAGGATTACAGGCATAAGCCACCACACCCAGCCCTATTTTTGTGTTTTTAAGCAATCCCCTCAGCCCCAAATCTAGAAATCTTGAGAAGACAGAAAAACACAGAAATGACAGAGGATGAATGTCCCACCAACCAAATATGTGGACAGTCAGAAAGATTAAATTTGATTGAGAACAAAAAGGAAAATGTGCTTTTTATCTCACTCTACTGTTGGGGACTAAAATCAATACCTGCTGAATCAGTTATGAACATATTGGTAACAAAACCCCTACTGGTAACAGAAAAGATGGCAGTTTATTCAGTCATGCCAGAAAAATCTAGAAGTAGACTATCCAGACTGTCAATGATACCATCAAGGTCCTCTTTCTCCTCTGCCATTCTTAACGTGTAGGTTTTGTCTGCTTTGTTACAAGATGGCAGCTGGTCCTCTAAGTCATTTGCCCAGGGAGGAAGAAGGAACAGGGGGTAGGGAGGAAGGGGTGGTAATTAAATCAGAAAAGAAAACACTTCCCAGAAGCTGTCACTTTGTATTTCACTGGCCAGGACTGTGCCACGTGCTCATCTTTCTGATGTGTGATGATGAAGCTATAATTTTCAGCCGGGCACATGGCCATGCTGAGCTAAATTAGTGTCTATTAATGAGATTGAGAGGAAATGGACAGACAGAAGGAAAATAGCTAATAGTGTCTGCCACACATATTTTTCCCAACATCTGAAATCTACCTTTATCTATGTAAGAAAATTTATATCTTGTTTAAAGCAAACCACATAGATTTATTTTAAATGACAACTTGATTTAAAAATGGGGCAATTTTACTTAAAGAGTTTACAAAACAGGCGCCTGTAATTCCAGCTACTCGGGAGGTTGAGGCAGGAGAATTGCTTGAACCCAGGAGGCGGAGCTTGCAGTGAACCAAGATTGTGCCACTGCACTCCAGACGGGGTGACAAGAGCGAGACTTCATTTCAAAAACAAAAAAAAAAACAAAAATCATTTGATTTATATAATGTTTTTAATAATGCAAAAACATCTTTACTCTCAAGGAGGCCTAGAGATAATCTAAGCCACTCTTTCATGGCACAGTTGAGAGACTGAGACCTATAAAAATGTCATATAATTTTCTCAAGTTTCTATAGTTAAGTAGTGGCAGGAAAGAAATTAAAAGTCTTGCAATAATGGATGACAAATTTTCAAGAATATCTTTACATTTTAGACTTTGAGTCTGTAAAATTGGTAAATAATAGCAGTTTTCATGCTGCTGATAATGACATCCCCAAGAGTGGGAAGCAAAAGAGGTTTAATGGATTCATGGATCCACATGGCTGGGCAGGACTCCCAAACATGGTGGAAGGCAAGGAGGAGCAAGTCCCATCTTACACGTATGGCAGCAGGCAAAGAGAAGAGAGAGCTTGTGCAGGGGAAACTCCTGTTTTTAAAACTGTCAGATATCGTGAGACTTATTCACTATCACAAGAACAGCACAGGAAAGACCCAGTCCCATGAGTCAATTACCTCCCACTGGGTCACTCCCACAACATGTGGGAATTCAAGATGAGATTTGGGTGAGGACACAGCCAAACCATATCATTCTGCCCCTGGTCCCTCCAAATCTCATGTCCTCACATTTCAAAACCAATCATGCCTTCCCAACAGTCCCCCAAAATCTTAACTCATGTCAGCATTAACTTAAGAGTCCACAGTCCAAGCAAGTCCCTTCCACCTATGAGCCTGTAGAATCAAAAGCAAGTTAGTTACTTCCTAGATACAATGAGGGTACAGGTATTTGTTAAATACAGCTATTCCAACTGGGAGAAATTGGCCCAAACAAAAGGGCTACAGACCCCATGCAAACCCGAAATCCAGCGGGGCAGTCAAATCTTAAAGCTCCAAAATGATCTCTTTTGAGTAGGTGTCTCATGTCCAGGTCACACTGATGCAAGAGGTGGGTTTTGGGCAGCTCCGCCCCTGTGGTTTTGCAGGGTACAGCCTCTTTCCCAGCTGCTTTCACAGGCTGGCATTGAGAATCTGTGGCTTTTCCAGTCGTACAGTGCAAGCTGTCAGTGGATCTACCATTCTGGGGTCTGGAGGACAGTGGCCCTCTCCTCACAGTGCCCACTCCACTAGGCAGTGCCCCAGTAGGGACTCTGTGTGGGGGCTCCGACCCCACATTTCCCTTCTGCACTGCCCTAGCAGAGCAGAGGGTCTCCATGAGAGCCCTGCCCCTGCAGCAAACTTTTGCCTGGACATCCAGGCATTTCTATACATCTTCTGAAATCTAGGCAGAGGTTCCCAAACTCCAATTCTTGACTTCTGTGGACTGGCAGGCTTAATATCATGTGGAAGGTGCCAAGGCTTGCACCCTCTGAAACCACAACCCAAGCTCTACATTCACCCCTTTCAGCCATGGCTCTAGTGGCTGGAATGCAGGGCACCAAGTCCCTAGGCTGCACACAGCATGGGGACCCTGGGCCTGGCCCACAAAACCAGTTTTGCCTCCTAGGCCTCTGGGCCTGTGATGGGAGGGGCTGCTGTGAAGACCTCTGACATGCCCTAAGGACATTTTCCCCATCGTCTTGGGGTTTAACATTATGCACATTTCTGCAGTCAGCTTGAATTTCTTCTCAGAAAATGGAATTTTCTTTTCTATCACATTGTCAGGCTGCAAATTTTCCAAACTTTTATGCTCTGCTTCCCTTATAAAACTGAATGCCTTTAACAGTACCCAAGTCACCTTTTGAATGTTTTACTGCTTAGAAATTTCTTTCACCAGATTCCCTAAATCATCTTTCTCAAGTTCAAAGTTCCACAAATTTCTAGGGCAGGGGCAAAATGCCACCAGTCTCTTTGCTAAAACATAATGAGAGTCACCTTTGCTCCAGTTCCCAACAAGTTCCTCATTTCCATCTGAAACCACCTCAGTATGGACTTTATTGTCCATATCACTATCAGCATTTTGGGCAAAGCCATTCAACAAGTCTCTAAGAAGTTCCAAACTTTCCCACATGTTCCTATCTTCTTCTGAACCCTCCAAACTGTTCCAACCTCTGCCTATTACCCAGTTCCAAAGTTGCTTCCACATTTTCAGGTATCTTTTCAGCAGCATCCCCCTCTACTGGTACCAATTTACTGTATTAGTCCATTTTCATGCTGCTGATAAAGACATATCCCAGACTGGGAAGAAAAAGAGGTTTAATGGACTTACAGTTCCACATGACTGGAGAGGCCTTCCCAAAATCATGGTGAAAGGCAAGAAGAAGCAAGTCACATCTTACATGGATGGCAGCAGGCAAAGAGAGACAGCTTATGCAAGAAAACTCCCATTTTTAAAACTGTCATATCTCATGAGACTTATTTCACTATCACAAAAACAGCACAGGAAAGACCCAGTCCCATGATTCAATTACCTCCCACTGGGTTCCTCCCACAACATGTGAGAATTGTGGGAGTTACAATTCAAGATGAGATTTGGGTGGAGACATCGAGAGTCTTTAAATGTTTAGTTAAATATAATACTAAATGTGATTTATTTTGAATAACTTTGTAAGGATTATTTCAAAAATAAGTACATAAATAGGTAATTCTTTATCAGAACATATGCACATGATTTTCATTTGAAAGTATAAGGATAATAAAAAGGGAAGTCTCTTACAAGGGTAAAATACTAACACTACTGCTTACTAACGACATAATCCACAGGCAAGTTACTCACTCTCTAAGCCTTAATTTTTTCAATTATAAAGAGAGATGAAACTTTGCTATAAGATTTTTGAGGGGGCTAAATTAAGCAGTATATAGATAGTATATAGCACAGTGCCTGCTATTTAATAGGTTTCCAATAAGTAGTTGTAGATATTGTTGTTATCCTCATGGTGTCATCATCATCATTATCATATTCTTGGGAAAAAACTCAGCCTAGGGTTCTTCATATTTATTATGAGATAAAAAACTGGAATTGTAAGAGTAGACTCGGAAAGGAAAAGAAGATACTGAGAAGGGATTTCAGAACAACTTCCTCTCTGAAGTAAAGAACAGTTAGGGAAGAATAACTAGCCACCTAGAGGTGCCTCGGGTAGCTGAGGATTCTCCCAGGAAGTCTAGGCAGAGAACCAACATTAAACTCTGCTCCTCTCGGGGCCTGGTGAGAGCTATGGAATGACCCATAGAATCCAGAGATTCCTTCTTCTTTATACCAGGGGCTGAGTTTGAGATGTTATGGCTCCCAGAGGTGCCTTAACTGATAGAAGCCTGTGACTCATCTGGGGGAAAGCCATCATCCACTTGCCCATAGATACCCTTCCAATCCCAGTGGAACCAAAAGGAAACTTACAGATGGGTCACATGGCTCCCAATCTTTATGACCGTGATCAAAAGGGACCTGCAAGTAAAGAGGCTGCCACTCCAAGCTTCAACAGAGAGGTGGTAGTTTTACCCAGTTTGGTTATTGATGGCTCACAAGAGTAGCAGCTGCTGTGCCTTCTACTATTTATCTACTAGTGTCAGCCCTCTGAAAAAGAAGCTCACAACGTGGCTTACCTGTTGAGGCAATAATAATTAAAAACAAATATATGTATATGTATTTAGGCAAAGAAAATTGCATGTAAGGGACTCAATAGCCAGACAGAAATAGACAAAGGAGACTAGAAATATCAGCTGGTTGCCAATATTGATGGAGAACTGGTAGAAAATAAAGAAAATATTTTAATTAAAAAGTAACAAGAACTTACTTCTCTTTTTGATAATGGCAGGGTAGGCCATTAGAGCCAATCTTCCCACTGAAGCAGGAAATACATAATAAATATACACTTGAAATATTCAGAAAACTAATAAAACAATGAGGAATTAAAGAGCAAGATCTAGAGAAAACAGAAAAGCCTGCTAAGTGAGCCACACATTTAGGGCAGCTTTCTCTCTAGGGGTGTCTGCTGTCATTTAAATATGCAACCGAGAAGATGAGCAGAGTTCTGAGAGCCTTGTGGAATAAACAGACAAATGCTGCAGTTCAAGGATTACCAAAGAAGGAGAAACTTGTGTACTTACAAAAGAAATACACCCTAGGAGTAAGAGTGACCTATGAGTAAACTGAACCTCACAGGAACTGAAGCCCAGCACTGAGTCATCTTATTTCCTGAAATTAAATCAAGGTGGTCTGGGATGGCTAAAGCCTCTGGTCTCCTGCCAGAGACTAGAAATTATTTCTATAATTTTATAAGTAAAAACTAGCACTCAAAAAATAATCAGGCATACACAAAGACAAGATAATATGAAAAAGGGGGAAATAATACAGAATAGAAACAGATCAGTAGAAAACAATGTAACACAGTTGACAGATATTTCTTTTTTTTTTCAATTTTTTTTTTTTTTTATTATACTTTTAGTTCTAGGGTACATGTGCATAACATGCAGGTTTGTTACATATGTATACATGTGCCATGTTGGTGTGCTGCACCCATCAACTCGTCAGCACCCATCAATTCATCATTTATATCAGGTATAACTCCCCAATGCAATCCCTCCCCCCTCCCCCCTCCCCATGATAGGCCCCAGTGTGTGATGTTCCCCTTCCCGAGTCCAAGTGGCTCATTGTTCAGTTCCCACCTATGAGTGAGAACATGCGGTGTTTGGTTTTCTCTTCTTGTGATAGTTTGCTAAGAATGATGGTTTCCAGCTGCATCCATGTCCCTACAAAGGACGCAAACTCATCATTTTTTATGGCTGCATAGTATTCCATGGTGTATATGTGCCACATTTTCTTAATCCAGTCTGTCACAGATGGACATGTGGGTTGATTCCAAGTCTTTGCTATTGTGAATAGTGCCGCAATAAACATACGTGTGCATGTGTCTTTGTAGTAGCATAATTTATAATCCTTTGGGTATATACCCAGTAGTGGGATGGCTGGGTCATATGGTACATCTAGTTCTAGATCCTTGAGGAATCGCCATACTGTTTTCCATAATGGTTGAACTAGTTTACAATCCCTTGACAGATATTTCTAGTTACATTTTATATGTTCAAGGAGACAAAAGATGAGAATTTCAGCAGAGAACTGAAATCTGAAAGAAAGAGAATTCTAGATCTGAAAAAATTAACTGATGAAATTAACTCAATTTATAGGATTAACAGAAGATTAAATGCAAATTAAGAAAGAATTCATGACTTGAAAGATAAGAAAGAAGAAAGATTCCAAGTTAATTTTATTCCAAGTTAAATTAACTCTGAATGGTCTTGCATAAGTAAAGAGACTTCCTTGGGTTTTGAAAAATGAGGAAACAAGTCACATGAACAAGAGGAAGCAAATATAATCATAAAAAGCTCTATCAGACCATAGTTATTTCATATCACAGAATAATTAAATGAAGACTATAAAATAATGTGTTTAAAATATTTAAGGAAATAAAAAGTAATTAAAACCATGAGCTGGTAATTAACATAGTATCATGGAAGAGAAAGATTTGAAAACTAACCAAATATCACTTTTTGTCCCATGTACAAAAATCATCATCATTAACATGTAAAAAGCCAATAGAAACCTTAAATTGTATGTAGGACTCAGCTGATTAGAGGTAAGTAGGGTACTTAAGGATAGAACTGAAGAAATTTTGTAGAAGGTACACAGCGAGAAAAAGAGATAGAAGCAGTAAAGAGCAAGGAAGTTCAGAGACATGGAGGATAGATTAAAATATATATATACAAAATACCTAAGTGGCATTCCAAAAGAAGCAAAAAGAAGTTGAAAGAGGCCATGGTTGAAGAAATAATGGATGAGAAATTTCTAGAATTAATGAAGGATATGAATCCTTGGATTCAGAAAATATAACTAATCTTATACAGGATAGAAAAAAAGAAATCTACAATTAAACTCATCAGAGTAAAACTGCAGAATATCAAAGACAAAGGGAACATTTTAAAAAGGAAATAAAGAGAAAAAAAGACAAATCACGTACAGAGGAGCAATAAACTGGCAGCTGATTTCTCAACAGTGAGAATGGAAATCAGAAGAAAATAAATCATTTCTAGATACCCTCAAAAATTAAGACAGAGAGAAAATTTCTCACCAAAATTCCCTCAGTAAAAGAAATTGTGGAGATCATGCTTGGTTAGGAAAAAACTGATACTGAAAGAAAGGTCTATCATACAGAAGAAATGTTGGCAAACATTGGTAAGTGTATGAATGAATCTAAATCATTAACTATGTAAAGTAATGAGAAAAAGGCTAACATGAAGGATCAAAAATTGAAATTAAAGATTAAACAACAACAACATATAAGTAGAGAAAAATCAGCTTGTCTATGTCTAATTATTCCTCATCATTATTTTATTGGGATTGCACAAAATGCATGGTTTAACTTGGCAAGGATTTAACTTCTTTTTTGTTGTTGTTAATTTAATTTTATTTTAAGTTCTGGGATGCATGTGCAGGACATGCAGGTTTGTTACATAGGTGAACGTGTGCCATGGTGGTTTGCTGTACCTATCAACCTATCACCTAGGTATGATTAATTTCTTTGTAATATAGCATCTCTTTCTCTCCCATACCTTTTCCTTTATTCAAGTCATTATTTTTATGTACTTTATGTCTTATAAAGTTTTATTTTATAGACATTGATAATTTCTTCTTGAGTTTATTCTAGGAAATTTATCTTGTTATTTATTGCTATTATAAATGGGGTCTTCCATTATATCATCCAATTAGTTGTTGATCATATATGTAAAAGTTAATTAGGTCTTTATATTAATTTGGTAGCAATCATATTTCTGAATTATCTCATTGTTTATAGTAGTGTTTCAAGTGATCTTTAGTTTTCCAAGTTTAAAAATTATATCATATGTAAAAAAAGGTAATTTTACCTCCTCTTTTCCAACATATACTTCTCTTGACTGTTTGTATCAGCTAGTACCTCGGTCTAAACAATGTTAAATAATAGTGGTGCTAGTGAATATTCTCTTATTTATGATTGTAATGGAAATGTTGTGAGAGTTTGTCCACTAAGTATGATGCTATTTTGCGAACTAAGATGGGCATTTTTTATTATGCTAACAAAGGATCTACGTATTTCTATTTAATTGAATTTTAAAATAAAGAGTGTCAAACTTTTTGAAAGGCCTTTTTAGTGTCTAGAGAAACAATCATTGTACATTCCCAGTGCACATCTACTAATATGATGAAATACATTATAATGTGTTTCCCTATACCAAACTAGACATGCACCACTCTAATACATTTCACGGGGCCATGTGTCTTATCTTCCAAGGTGCTGCTGAATTTTGTTTAATTTTTTAAATTTGGGATAATTGCTTCACTATTCACAATCAAAATGAAAACTTGTACCTTTATTTTTGTGCAACATTTTCCAGTATTTGATGACAATGTTATATTCACATCATTTAAAAATCTTTGGAAGAATTTATTTTTCTAGGGGCTGTAAAAGTTGACATTTCATGGGAATTATCTACAGTGCCAGATAACATCTTTTTCACTGAAGGAAGACATTTCCTATTCCTGATTTTTTTTTTTCTTTTGTCCTCCAGTCCAAACCTGGAGGAGGCAGAGACAGCGAAGTGGGATGGAGTAAAGGGGATATAAGAAAAAGATAAAGCAGCAAGTGGAAATATTGATGTTGGTAATGCCTTCTCTCCTCATCTTTGGCTTCTCAGCCTGAAGCAGTTCTGAGCTGGGAGAAAGTAGAACCTTAAACTTTAAATGAAGTTCAGAATTTGTATTATTAAACTGTCTGCCTCCTCAAATTGCTGGACTTAGACTATCCTTGTGACTTGAAGTGATCGAGGACTTTTTATAATCTAGAAGTTACTGGAAAATCTATTGGACTTAAACAAGCACATTGAGCAGGTTTGAAAGGACCTCAGGAGGAAACATAAAGTTATTTTATGATTGCACCCTGTTGAGTTCATCTCTTGCTATGTGACAGTTACACCTGCCTAGGACACTATGAGCAATAATGAATAAAACAGCCCAGCTTGTTTAAAGGAGTACAAAATGAAGGGGAAAAGTCTTGACTTCCTTACAGTCATCATCGAACAGAGCTCTTTCCTCCATTTCCATTTAAATTGTAAACTCTATCTAGAGGAGGCTCACTTATTTCAGAAAGATTTCCCCAATAGTATATCATCTCTCTCAAAAGAGGGAATCATCCTGTCTCCCAGGAGTCAGATGGCCGATGAAGAGTACGTATTGGTCAAAGTGGTGTCACTACATCAGCCAGGATTGAAGACATCCCTCCAGAGTGGTTAATATAAAAGCAAAATGACTTTACTCTACTATTGCCGTCTGATATTTATAATTCAGCTACACCTTCCGAGGAGTCACCAGAACCACAAAGCAATAATTCTCTGATCACTGCAATTACTGAGGAGGAGACACTTGATAATTCAGTATCTACAAATATTAAGGAAAGTCAGCTTTGCAGTCATATATCCTAAGCTTGTTTAAGAGTATGCTAACCAAATCATCTGCAAGAGTTGGCATGGCTATTGGGGAAAATATGTTCATTCTTTCTTTTTTGCAGTTTTTAAAAAGTTTCCAGATTGACTCATTCATTCATTCGTTCATTCATTCATTCCCTTTCATGCTTATTCCTCATTCCCATTCCCCTTTCCTCCCTCAATAAGCAACGATTTACTTGGGATGTATTCATTCATTTTTATGTATTCTAGCAAAGTGTGCACTATTTTGTGTGGTTGTATTTTAAATTTCCTTAAATGGTATTGTACTATAGAGTTCATTCTACTAATTTTAAATTTTCACTTCTTTCACCAAACACTGTGTTATCATCCAGTCTGTTGCCTTGAATGGCTGCAGAGTAATCCACCGTGTGCCTCCATCACTGCCAGTAATAAACAACCAGATTCCCTCCAACTTCTCATCAAAGTCCTGTGATGAAAATCTTCCTATAGCCCTTTATGAGCCTGTGGGATAAGTTCTTTGGGATATACACCAAAAAGAGGAAATGCTGAGTCGTAAGGTCCGTATGCCTAGGTCGAGATTTGCGATCTGACTGAGCAGCTCCAGACCAGCAGCACCTGCCACCCTCCCACAGGTAGTTGACTGGCATTGCCACTGTCCACATCCCATGCATGTTATACAGCTCTCCAACTTTTGTCTGATGTAAAAAGTGATAACTAGTTGTTTTAATGTGCACTTTAAAAATTATGAATATGTTTAAGTATCTTTTTACATACCCAATAGCCTTTTAGGTAAAAAGCCAGTTCAAATCCTTTGCCCATTTTTCTATTAGAGTTATTGCCCTTTTCCTTGTTGGTTTATACAGTTCCTTATAAATTCTGAATATTAATCTCTTATTGCTTTAGATATTGCCAGAATTTTTTTCAATTTATCATTTGTCTGTCTCCTTCATTGAACTGGAAACCTTAATTTTTATGTAACAAATTCATCATTCTTTGTTTGACTATTTTGTTTTTGTTCTTTTGTTTAAGAAATCCTTCAGTGCCTCCATATCATAAATATATTTTGCAATGCAGTTTTGTTTTTTAACTTTAGGATTAAAATTCATCTGGAACATATCTTTGCATGTGGTATTTGGTAGCAATCCAATTTACAAAATCAGTATCTTTGCCATATAGAAATAGTAACCACTCAGAAAAGGTAATGAAAAATATATGCATAATAGCACAGACACAGTAAAATACTCAGAAAAGAAAATATGAACATATAAAACCTATATAAAAAAAGATAAAATTTTGTTAAAGGATAGTAAAACAACTCTTAAATTAAGAGATATACAACGTTCACCAATGAGACAATTCAATATAACAACGATATCTATTCTTCCCATGTTAATTTATATATTCAATCCAATTCCAACCAAAATGCCAAGATAGTATTACAAATTGAATTTAATATGGTTGCTTGAATGCTTATTTGAGGGAAAAATATGTGAAAGGGTAGCTGAGAAAGTTTTGAAAAGTGCTTGCTACATTAGGTATTAAATATACTATAAAAAGTACAGCAACAAAATAAGTGTCGTAGTGACAAAATTGACCAACAGGAAAAATAAAAACCACATACATTTCAGAAACCGACCCATATATATATGTACTAGAATTAATGATAAAGGTGGATCTAAAAGTATGTAATTTCTATCTTACTTAAAAGATGAAATTAAGGCAATTGGCTATATATTTATAAAACTTAAAGTTATATTTTCTTCTTACATATGCAAAACTCAATCTCAGATAGACAGATGAGCTACACCAAAAAGAAAACTATTTTTAAAAGTGCTAGAAAGTATATTTTAAAGCATAATATTAGGGTGTAGAAGGTCGCCACAGCACCCAAATGCCATATAGGAATAAATGGACAGATTTTACTAAATAAAAAATTTTAAACTTCTATCTAGTAAAAGGAACCACAAAGCTAGATATAGGAAGAAAAATAGCTGTAAGATTACAATATGAAGTAAAAAATTAAATGTCCAATTTATAAAAGCTTCTTCTCTTTTCTATGTCAATGAAATAAACAACCCCAGGGAAAAAAATACACAGGATATGAATTCTGAGAAGAAATAAAGTTGGCCGGTAAACATGTGGAAAATTTTCAATCTTTATTATTTAGGGAAATATAAATTAAAACATTAATATCATTTTTCTTTATTCAGATTAGAAATACTATTTGTTAATTCCTCACTGTTGTGGGGAAACAAACATTCCAAAATTTTTTGGTACGAATATAAATTGATACTTTGTTTTTGTTGTTGTTATTTCCACAGACCAACATCTAACTTTCTGTCTCAGTGTAATCTCCCATGGTGTATAATCAAACTGGTAGGTGCACTCGTCTTCTATAATGAATTGTAGGGGCCAGATCATACCCTTAATTAACAGAATTCCCCTCTCTAGATTTCAAATTTTAGGCAAGCATCCCTTAGATAAAAGATGTTGTTATGAACTAAATTGTGTCCTCTCCTCACCCCAACCCAGTTTATATGTTGAAGTCCTAACCCCCCATATCTCAGAATGTAACTATATCAGAGATAGGGTCTTTAAAGAAGTAATTAAGTTACACTGAGATCATGAGGGTAGGCCCTAATCCAATATGACTGGTGTCTTCATAAGAAGAGGAGATTAGGCCACAGACATGAAGACACAGGGAGAAGATCACCAAGGAAAGAGGCTCAGAAGAAACCAACCCTGCCGCACCTTGATCTTGGACTTCTAGTCTCAAGAACTGTGAGAAAGTCCATTGCTGTGGTTTAAGTCACCCAGTGTGTGGTATTATTGCATGGCAGTGCTAAGAAACTAATACAAAAATGTTGAATTTCATTTGCTATAGAGACTGGTAAGCTCTGTTAAGAGCCAGACAGTAAATAATTTTGGCTTTGGGGGCACAGAATCTCTGTTGCAATAATTCAGCTCTGCCATTGAAGTGTGCAAGCAGTCATAAACAACATGTAGATGAATAGGAGAGTCTTGTTCTAATAAAACTTTATTTATGGAAACAGGTGGAGGGCCAGATTTGACCAAGGAACTGTACTTTGCTGACCCTTGATGTACGGTGGCATCGTGCAATTTCCTTTGGAGAAATTGTATATTTAATGGTACAACAATCAAAAGGCCACATGCAGCTCCACATCTACTGCCAGTATCAGCAATAGCTACAGTAGTATCATAATCAAACCATCCCTGCCGCCCAACCTTTAGAGCGCCTTGATTTTTACCGATTTTTGAAGCTTGCCTCCAGTCAATACTGACTCCTACATTTTCTTAGCAGGAGAGAATTTTTTAGAAAATTATTTGTTTAATGCAGCCTGGGCTTTTGTTGCTTCCAACTGAGAATACAGATTGACACAGAGGGCAATTTATGAGCAACTAACAAACTGAAAAAAAAAAAAAAAAAAAAAAAAAGCCCTTTTATCCTTCAATAGAAAAGCAGAAAAGTATCCAAAGAGATTACTTTATATACGCACAACTAACATGTACAGGAATATTCATTACAGCCCTTTTGTAATGCCAGCATAGCCCAGGATTTATTTCTTGGCCCTCATCTTTTGTTTGTATACATTTATTCTCTAGGTCATTTAATTTGGGGACACAGCCTTAAATATCACCTATATGCTAACAATCTCCACATTGATAATCCAGCCTGGACTTCTTCTATGAATTCCAGAATTCTACAGGCAACTCTCCACTCAATAGCTCCTATGGATTGCTAATAGGTTTCCAAGCATAACATATTCATTTCTCCAGTAAAGGACAATGAGTTCAGCCTCGACCCCTTAAATCTCACACTCTATATCTGATCTTGTTGGCTCTACTGTTTAAACATTTCCAGAATTAGAACACTTCACCTGCTGTCACTGCCATCCAAGCCACCATATTCTCTCACCCGGATTATGACAACAGCCTCCCAACAAATCTTCCTATTTCTGCCCTTGTTTCCTCCAGTCTGTACTCAGCAGCTTGATGCCGTGAGATTGTGTCCTTTCTTTTCTCAAAACCCCTCAATATCCTTCCATCTCACCCAGAGTTAAAGCCAAAACAGGTACCAGAAGACCCATGAGATCTACATGATCTGACCCCCTACCCCTCTTTATTATCTTCTACGACTGTCCCCCTTGCTCAGGCCATTCCAGCTACACTGGCCTCCTTGCTGCTCCTCAAAGCGTTTGCACTTCGCAGGCCCTCTGCCTTGAATACTCTTGAATACTCTTCCTCCAGGTATTTACAAGGCCTTAGGGTCTTTGCTCAAGTGTTACCTCTCAAAAAGGCCTTACCTGAACACTCCATCTGAAACTCCTACACTCTGCCCACAACAGTTCCTATCTCTCTTCACTGCTATATTTCTTTCCTTGTTATCTATATTATACATTTTGCCTATTCATCTTGTCTGCCTTCTCCAGGAGACCGCACAAGGGCAGGAAATTTTATCTAGTTTTTGTTTTTTGTTTTTTTACTGTGAATCCCCTGTACCCAGACCGGTGTATGGAGATAGTAAGACTCAAAAAGTAGTTTCTCTATGAATAAATGCATGAATTAAAGAAATGAAAGCATTCTCAGAGTCCATTAATGGTGATAACTTAAATGGATTATGGTAGATTCACAGGAGGGCAATATAGAATAAGGACTCTAGAATCAGATTGCCTGGAATAAAATTCTGTCCCTGACACATGCTATCTCTGTGGCCTTGGTAAACTTACCCAGCACCTTAAGGCCTCAGTTTCCCCTTCTGTAAAATAGATAATGAAAGTACCCATCCCTTAGTATTGGTGTAATATTAATGAGATTATCATACCAAATGCTTAGCACAGTGCCTGACACAGAGTAAATGCTTCAATAATGTTGACTATTACTATTACAATGGAATACTATATGTCTGGTAAATGTATGAGGTTGTTTACACATGAAAAAACCGTAGATGTTATCAAAAAATGACTCCAAAACAAATAGGTATAATATGTTCTCACGTGTAAAAATACATCCCTCTGTGTGTATGCATGTGTAGATTAAATTGGACAACAGAAAACAGACTTCTATCAATGGTTGCCTGTAATGAAAATTATGTGGATGGCAATGAAGGGGACTTGAACTTTCTGCCCTCTGTATTTCCTCACCATTTGAACTGCTTGATTGAATTATTTTAAATGAGCCCCAATTCATTCCATTTTTGCACATAAAAACTTTTTAAAATGGGGTGAAAGATTCCTCCTACACCTGCCTGCTCGGAGGATGACCTAGACCCATGAGGCATGATTTTTAAAGGTGCTAGAGAAAATCACTGACTGGACTTAACAAAGTATATTAATCTTTAAAATCCATTCCCTTACTGATACATATTTAAGGTTCCTTTTATAATTTATATTTTCCGAAGTATAAAATCTGATTTGAGAGTAAAAAATTTGCTTTTTCAAACTACACTCCCCTTCTCCCTCCCATTCAAGATTCTGAAACACTATCTTAAAACCTATGACTCCTTGTTTCTCTTCCTAAAAAGTAACCTAGAAACTTAAGTAGGTTCTAATATCTCATTACCAACTTAATGTCAGAAATTCCTGACCAATGAAAGCCAGAGAATATCTTCATTCAGTAGCAGTTCTGCTGTGCCTATCCCTTTTTCTATTGATAATGAATACCCCTCCCATTTCTATATTTCACAACTTGAGTGTTTTTTAACTTTTCTCCCCCATCATCTATCATGTCCAATTTGTATTTAATAATCAGAAACTCATCAAACGTTTACTGAGGACTTATGCACCAGGCACAACACTAGGGGTTAAGAGACACAGTAAATCAGATATGGTCTTTGCCTTTTAGGTACTTAGAGTCTAGTGGGGAAATAGACATGCAATCAAACAACATACTCTATAAAGCACTACAAAAACACAGAATAGCCACTTTTCCCCAATAACATCTCTTGCACCTGTTCCTTCTGCTACCTCTCTTGTCTAAACCTCTCACCTACAATTTGTTCTGTCACTCATCTCTCCATGTTTAACATTTTCCCATCCTAATGTACACTATATGATATGGTTTGGCTGTGTCCCCACCCAAATTTCTTTTTTTTTTTTTTTTTTTTTTTTGAGACGGAGTCTTGCTCTGTCGCCGGAGCTGGAGTGCAGTGGCCAGATCTCAGCTCACTGCAAGCTCCGCCTCCCGGGTTTACGCCATTCTCCTGCCTCAGCCTCCGGAGTAGCTGGGACTACAGGCGCCCGCCACCTTGCCCGGCTAGTTTTTTGTATTTTTAGTAGAGACGGGGTTTCACCGTGTTAGCCAGGATGGTCTCGATCTCCTGACCTCGTGATCCGCCCGTCTCGGCCTCCCAAAGTGCTGGGATTACAGGCTTGAGCCACCGTGCCCGGCCCCCACCCAAATTTCACCTTGAGTTGTAATAATCCCCACATGTCAAGGGCAGGACCAGGTGGAGATAATGAAATCATGGGGCAGTTTCCCCCATACTGTTCTCATGGTAGTGAATAAGTCTCACGAGATTCGATGGTTTTATAAATGAGAATTCCCCTGCACAAGCTCTCTTTCCGGCCACCATGTAAGACATGACTTTGCTCCTCTTTTGCCTTCAGCCATGATTGTGAGGCCTCCCTAGCCATGTGTAACTATGAGTCAGTTAAACCCCTTTCCTTTATAAATTACCCAATCTCAGGTATATCTTTATTAGCACAGTGACAACAGACTAATAGACTATACAAAGCAGCCACAGGAATCTTCCCAAATCAGGATTTTCCATACTTTAGTCCAATACTAAAAATAGTCTTCATTTTTCATTGCCAGCATTGCAAAGTACAAATTTCCTTGCCTTAGTGTCAAGGCCAGGACATACTATACTCTCAATAAATAACTGATGAATAAATGAATCTGAACCGAGCCTCCCTATTCAGACTTATATTTTACCATCATATGGCTCTAGACGTACTACTTTATATACACGGATGTAAGTTCTGTTCCAAGGATGCATTAGCACATTTGTGTGTGTGCCTCTTGCTAGTGCCACCTTTCCTGTGTCTCTGGGAAGCCCTCCTAGCCGCCTCCTCACTGCCATCATTCTAAAGCTCAGTCTTGGTCCACCTTTTCAACAGACTCTTCTCCAAACACCACTCTCTTTCAAATGTCTTTAAAACTCCTTGTCTGCACCACTCACTTGCTACCTTAGAATATGCTACTGGAAATTGTTATCTTCTGATAAATGTGGCCTGTCTTTCCAAATAGGACCCCCATAATTTATCAGCGTCTTTGAAACTGGAAACTACAATTGTTAGCTCTTATATCATAACTACTTAGAGTACTGAAACAACACATTTGGAAGAGAAAGCAACATTATTCCCCATAGGTATGAATGACACATTCCCATGTCTACCCCCACTGCAGGCTGAACAAGGACCTGACAGGAAACCACGAAGCAGCAGCCCTTGCTAGCGTGACAATGAATCAGAAACCTATCGACATCCTCTTTCCCATCCATGTGACAGAATTACAGATCTATTTCCAGGGACAGCTCCATCAAACCCACCATCTGTCAATGAGTATTTCATAATTTATTTGGTTGAATTACGAAAGATTCAGGCATTTTTAAAATTAGGAGGTGGGAGAAAAAGATTAGGAGGTCTTCCCAGACTCTTTGTGCTAAATTAAAGTATCCTCCCGATAAAACCCCGTGGCCTTCAAGCTTTGGAGAAGAGTCAAGTAGCAAATATCCATATTTTGATCCCGTTCCACAACATCATCCATTTCACTCCAAAGTTCAAGAGCCAAAGGGGTTATAGAAACAATCTGTTTAACTTATGACTCAAAGCAACCGAGACAGGCCAGATCTACAGGCTAGTTGAGTTTTTTCCAAAGCCACTACCCACAAAGATGAGAAGTCCTTCCTGGATGTCCCAGTGATGATCTACACCCTCCCCACCCCTACTTCATGATGCAACACTCTTGGGGATATTCTGTCATGGCACTCAACACAGTGTGTTTAAACTTTGTGTGCCTCTTCACTCCAAATGGAATATAATGTCCTCAAGATCAGGGCTTTTGTATCCTTGTAACTTCAGTCCTCAGAAGAGTATCCAGCAAAGAGTAGACCTGTAATACTTATGGTGAACAAAACCTGACAGCCTCTTGTGATTTTCAACATTAGATTATCCTAACACCATTTCAGAAAATGTAGGCTGTATGCTCCACTTTACCATGGATGCATACTGCAGTTACATTCGTCTTGATGGATTTTCAAAGATTTTTTTCAACAACTATTTGCATAATGTATTAACATTAATGAGGCATTTTCACATATGTTATGGATATTAATCCTCACAATACCTGTAAGGAAGGTATTATTATTCCCAACTTACAGGTAAGGTAACTGAGGCTAGGAGAGAACAGATGTGGTAGGCAGAATAATAGCCTTCTGGATATATCAGGTCCTAAGCACTAGAACCTGTAAATGTTACTTTATTAGGAAAAGGGTCTTTGCAGATACGATTAAGTTATGGATCTTGAGATAAGAGATCATTCTGGATTATCTGTTGGGGCCTAAGTGTATTCTTGTAAGAGGAAAGTAGAGGGAGAGTTTATACACACATACACACACGTCAATGCACACGTCAGCCTCCCTTCCCTTTACCAACGACACACACACACACAGAGGCATGGTAGCAAACATTGGCATGGTGCAGCCACAAACATGAGCTCTTCCAGAGCTTCCAGGGGAGCACAGCTCTGCTGACATCTCAATTTTGGCCCAGTGGAATCGATTTTGGACTTCCTGCATCCACAACTGTGGAGGAATAAATTTCTGTTGTTTTAAGCCACAAAGTTTGCAGCAATGTGTTACAACAGCCACAGAAAACTAACACAATAAATATAAATGGTCAGCTAGGAAGTAGATGGCATGGCTAACTCCTTCCCATTTCCTCCTTAACATTGAACGTATGTTTGTGTGACATGCCCAGTCCCAAATGAAGCATTTTGTATGGATTATATTTTTCAATACTCACAGGTTTGTTCATGAAGATGCAATTGTTATACCCATTACAAATGAAAAAAGATGAAGGTACAAAGAAGTTAAATTATCCACAATAGCTTATACATACTTTAGTAAGTTATTTGCACATCTAATAACAAATGTGCAAAATAACATTTTTAAAGTTTTAACTGTGTTCAATCTCCCTCCCAAATCAGCTTCCCCTCTCCTTAGATTTGTATATCCCACAAAATATCTCCCCCGACTTCAGTGAGACATTATGAAGCACCCACTGCCTTAGGAATGTTGGGGCAGAGAGAAGAGAACAACGGAGTGAAATTATTTACTGACATGTGACAAGCTAAAGTGCTGGTACAAGATGGTACAAGTTTGGAAAAATAGACACATCAGTCCATGTCCATCAGTCTAGGAAACAATTTCCTGGCTCTGGAGAAGGGGAGAGAGGGATTCCATGGGCGGGAATGGAGGACCATCCCGCCCTCCATTCAGTTTTTTGTATTTTTGAACATTCAGGCTGTTCAGATTTGGTACTTCAGAAGTTTGTGGTGGCAGAACCAGTGCTCAGCCCACAGCAGTCCGGGCGTCACTCACTGACAGACAAGCAGGAGTGAGGCTCATCTGACTTTTGCTCAGTTCTGTCCAATCCACCTGATAAGGACAATCACCTTCCCTCCCTCTTCAATGACCTGGGTCACTCAAGTAACCACAAACAACTGAGAAGGAGGGCAGGGCCTTGACACATGGAGGGATGGGGGCAATGACATCGGGAGAGCCCCTAGGGCTGACTGAACTGAACCATTTGGTGGTCTACCTTGTGCTTCCCAGGCTCTCCTCCCTCTCACCCCTATCATTGGGGCAATCAGGCACTAACCCATTCGACCAAGAATGTATCTAATAGACCTACTGTGCATAGTAAGCTATGGAGGGGCCTGATGCAATTGGGTTTGTCTGTTGGGAATCTGACATAAATAGTGACACTGATTTACTATCAATATCTTCTAGATTTCTTCACAATACTCAGAGATTTGTATAATATATTCGGTCTGTTATTTCATCATGCGCCATACTACGGGGACTTCCTGGGTCATCCTGCAGATATTTCTCTTAACTCATTCATCTCTGACAAATGATTCATTAGTAAACCAATGGCAGTCATGGAGCAATGCACACGTCAGCCTCCCTTCCCTTTACCAACGACATAGGTCCCATCTATTTAACCCAGTGCCAGGCCTGGTAACGATTTAAGAGCTGGAAAGGTTAAAGCACCAATTACAGTCCATAAGGTTTGGTCTGCTGAATGAGGAGGAACTAGCAAGCTTGACCTTTTAGATGTATGCTAACATGTAGATCACCAGGATCCACTTAGTCACAGACCTTTTCTGAACCACTTCAAATAACAGCATCTCCCACCACAAGCAAATAGATCTTTTTTTCAATCTACAGAAACAGGTTCAAAGCACACACACATATACATATTAATATATATTAACATATACATATATCAAGCCTGTAATCCCAGCACTTTGGGAGGCCGAGACGGGCAGATCACAAGGTCAGCAGATTGAGACCATCCTGGCTAACACGGTGAAACCCCGTCTCTACTAAAAAATACAAAAAACTAGCCGGGCGAGATGGCGGGCGCCTGTAGTCCCAGCTACTTGGGAGGCTGAGGCAGGAGAATGGCGTGAACCCGGGAGGCGGAGCTTGCAGTGAGCTGAGATCCAGCCACTGTACTCCAGCCTGGGCGGCAGAGCGAGACTCTGCCTCAAAAAAAAAAAAAAACAAAAACAAAAACAAAAAAACATATACATATAATGTTAAAAGTTCTCTTTCCTGGCAATATGTGGGGGATTCTTAAAAGAAGGGAAATGGAGTAATATTATACAAGATGACAACATTATTAAGGGCGGGCTCTAAGAGGCTATTTGGCTAAAATGGTATGGTGTGTCTACGGCCATACCACCCTAAACGCGCCCATTCTTGTCTAAGATGGAATGGTGTTTACAACATATCTTTTATTTAACACTATTCCACAGATATTTTCATCAATTTTCCTTCTTCGTTTTTTTTCTTTTCTTTTTTAGAGATAGGGTCTCGCTCTGTCGCCCAGGCTAGAGTGCAGTGATGTGAATGTAGCTCACTGCAGCCTCAAACTCCTGGGCTCAAGCCATCCTCTTGCCTCAGCCCCCTGAGTGGCTGGGACTACAGACACATGTTACTATGCCAGGATAATTTTTTAATCTTTTTTTCTTTTTTTGAGACAGGTTCTCACTACATTGCCCATTGAGAACTCCTGGTCTCTAGTGATCCTTCTGCGTTGGCCTCCCGAAGTTCTAGAATTCTAGAATTGCAGGCATGAGCCACCTCACCAGGCCAGTTTTCTATTGGATATTATATGTTTCGCCCCTGATGAAGCACTAGGGGAAATAAAATTCGATTCATTTGCCTTACAGAAGTCACTAGTCCCCTACCTAATGCCCACCCAAGGAGAATTTGCCCTGCCATTGTCATGTCTTCTCATTAAATATTCCTCGGGCCAGGCGCGGTGGCTCAGGTCTGTAATCTCAACACTTCAGGAGGCCAAGGCGGGAGGATCACTTGAGGTCAGGAGTTCAAGACCAGCCTGGCCAACACTGTGAAACCCAGTCTCTACTAAAATACAAAAATTAGCCAGGCATCATGGCAGGTGCGTGAAATCCCAGCTACTTGGGAAGTTGAGACAGGAGAATCACTTGAACCCGGGAGACAGTGGTTATGGTGAGCCGAGATCATGCTACTGCACTCCAGCCCGGGTGGCTGAATTTGACTCCATCTCAAAAAAAAAAAAAAATATATATATATATATATATATTTATTTATTTATTTATTTATTCATTCCTGGCACATTAAATCATTCCAAGTCACAGGCAAGGCCACTAAAATGACCCATCTTTGCCCTTTGGGATGCCATAGCTTACAGCATATGGAATTCATTAAAGTTTGAGTTCATCCACAGGAACGTCACCGAGCAGAAACCACAAGTAGCACAGAGCAGAGTCAGACTTCACGTTAGTACTCTGCCACTCTCACCATGAGAAAACGATGCTCTTTCTCTTTAAAGGCCTCCCAGTTAGCTTGCAAGCCCCTTCTATATCCCTGAGGGTGAATTACCCTTATAATTATGATCAGTATCGAATCTTTACTAAGTACCCACACTGGGTGAGATCATGAAGTTGTTTGACATGTATCTATGGCAGAAATATTCCAAGTGTATTTAGCCACCGTTAATGTTCTTCCAGAGTTGGAAATAGCAGAGAAGAGTGTACTTGACCTGAACTTTTGCATGTCGACTCCTTTAAGCCTAAACAGAACAGAAACCTTACAATCACAGAAGCGTTTGCAAAAGGGAGACCAGGTCAGCACATGAGCAGCAGATGGGGCTTGAGAGCCAAGAATGAAAATCCCAGGATGTAGCCAAACTCTGTAAATCATTATTGACTGAGCTCCATGCCGTCTCAATGGATTTTACTACCTCTTGGTTCCAATTCAAAGTGCATATTAAAGCAAGCAGCATTGCAAAGACCAGAGGGGCTAGAATAGTAAACTACCCATAGCTTAGTAATCATTATGCATTAATTATTCAGAAGCTGGAGCTCCTCTTTGCAAACATTAAAACCAGTGACAGCAAAGAAATATGCCCCTCTTTTGGAGGATGAGAAGGAGTAGTGCTATTTGGGGTTGATGCTGGCACGATATTTAGCAGAGCATGACAGCTTTAGTAGATAAAAAACGTGATGTAGTATCATACAAACTGTTAGCAATGTATTGGAAGACTCAAGTATTCCCCGTGGGGCATTTACATTGGATTTGCTATGATTGCAATATCTGCACAGTGATGCATTACGTGTTTTATTCTCTTTATTATATGTTTTCATTACTTTGTGTGTTAGAATGCAATAAAGAAAGCTGAAGCAATAAAGGTTGATTGATAATAATAATTCTGCAAAGATGCAACTTCCTTTCTAAAGCAGTTCCAGAGTTGGAGGAACCAATGGCATCTGATCATCTGTTCTTTTGTAAGATTTTATCCTCCTTTCTGATAAAGAACTAGAAATTGGTTTGGAAGCAGCTTTCAGTGACAGCTGGCACTGCATGGTAAAGGAGGAGAAAGGTAGGGAAGAATGTGTTCTATTTAGAAGGCTGAATCCTGCATGTGGTTCAACTCTGCTTCTCTCTTTTCTTTCATATTCTACAACTCAAAAATCAGATGTTCTCTTTTAAAGGAAAGAAAAAACATTTTTCAGGATCAGCACTGCTTGGGCTCTCTAACTGACAGCCTATCCTACTATCTAAAGTGTGTTTAAACCTCTTCTCTAGGATTCTTTTTAAACTGGGATCATTGAAATCAGGAACTTAACACATGGGTGTGTGTTGGGGTCCAGGCTCCCAACCTAAGCTTAAAATGAGCTTCAGACATGGCTGAGCATGTATGACGCACTGGTAAAATTATGCACTTAGAGTAGATTTTTCACAGTGGTTTTTTTTGGGGGGCTATTCACGTTCATCCAGGGAATTGATTGGACTGGAAACACAAGCTAGTGTGTGTCTGGGGTGTTGGAGTGAGGAGCTGCAAGCAGAAATTGAATGAAGTGGTTTCGCAAGAGGCTTTGGAGACCTAGGTAAATAAGAGTACTGACTAGGTGGAGAAAAAACACAACACAGAGTCAGGGCTAGCAGCACCCTTCCCACTTCTATGTCAAGCACAGAAGGGCTCCATCTGAGTCAGGATGCCTGGTGACACACTCCCAGCTTCCCGAGGATTTGTGGCTGTGGAGCACAGAGAGAGAGCACCTAGTCCTGGTCATGGATATCAGCAACTGTGGAAAGAAGGTCACAAGCCTTCCAGACATGGAGCAGCACAGCCTAAATGATTCCAAGGGCAACACGCATCAACCCATAGCATTGTGCAAGAAAGCAGGGCTAAGAGCACCTTCCAGGCACCTCCCAAGACCTCCCAGAAATACTTGGGGGAAATTACGTGGGGAACTGAGATCTTGGATTATGTCGGTGTGGGCATGAATCATGGAAATTTGGGTTATAGATATTAAGTGGCTTTATTTGTACCCACAAACAGATAAGGTTTTGGGGAAACAGAGGTCATATACGAAATTAAAAAAAAAAAACTCCATTTGTGATTGCAAAAGACAGTCACTCTCAGTATGTGATTTTCTGAAAGGCTCAAGCACTATAAGCAAGCATCAGTTAAGCACATTAATGGAACAGAGCAATGATCTACTCAGGTCAGGACAGTGAGTCCTCACATGTGGGAGAGTCATTGCAGAAGATGGCATAAAGCATAGAGGCACCTAAAGATTGACATCAAACTGGTAGGGCGTTACTTATAAAAACATTGACCATATGATTTGGGAGGTCAAGGTGGGCAAATCGTCTGAGGTCAGGAGTTCAAGACCAGCCTGGCCAACATGGTGAAATCCAATCTGTACTAAAAACACAAAAATTAGCTGGGCATGGTGGCTCACGCTTGTAGTCCCAGCTACTCAGGAGGCTGAGGCACAAGAATCACTTGTAAGCCAAGATCACACCACTGCACTCCAGCCTGGGCAACTGAGTGAGACTCCATCTCAAAGAAACAAAAATAAAACAAAACAAATACTGGCCACATGATAATCAAGTAGAAAGCTTGTTAAAGTGCAGATTACATGGGCTCTGATTCCCACGGGTTTTGACTCAGTCAGCTTAGTATTTTACAAACTCTACTCCCTCAAGGTAATCTTGATAGAAGTGGTCTTCAAATCCCTCTTGGGTAAGCACCATCGTGTTTAGGGCCATCTGGGTCTGCATTGTCAACCTAGAGGCTAAACCATTGTCAAGGAAGTCATGCACCAAGGCTGTGCCCAGAAGAGAGCGAATGCTGTAGAGGAAGACAGTGAAGTGAGGAAGGCAGAATGGGATGCTGTGACCAGCCTCAGGGGCAGAAAACAGGAAGTCGGGAGGAGGAGAGAAATGAACTGGGGGTGGGACAGGACCATGGAGACACAGGGCTATGGAGTCATGGCTCTTACACAGTGCCCTTGGGTTGATGTCAGAGGTTCCATGTTGGGGGGACAGTGATGAATAATCCTCAAGAGATAACTAACTGTGATCATTTATTTCAAGTGATTTTGTAGCCACTTTGTGTGGTGGGCATTTTTAGAGATGCCAAGTTGACTTAAGTATATTTTTTTTAGTTAGTAGAATTATTTGCTATTGAGTTACAGGTGTATTAGTATTCAAGTCCAGCTTTTGAAAAGCTCTTTATTTCTTCACAGATATCATTCCTCAGAGGTTACCTTATACTAGTATGGCAGAAAGAACATGTATTTTGGAGGCAGAAAGACTGAAATTCAGACCCTAACTCTACTCACAAACTGGGTGACATTGGACAAGTTATATGACCTCTTGGAGCATCAGTTCTCTTTTCTATAAAATGGAGATAATTATACCTAGCTCACAAGCTTTTTGTGGATTAAATAAAATGTATACACAGTACCCCTCACAGTGCTTGAGATTTAATAGTTAGTAAATAAATGGCTGCTGTTACTATTATTACCAGACTGGTTTATAACTGTGAATAGCTCATCTTTCTAAAATTGTGCTGCTTAGGTTACTATACTTTTCCAAATTTTAGGTAAAAAACTGAACTATTTTTCATAATACCTCAGCATAAACATTTACTTTTATATGTATTATATTACAATAGGATATATGATTAGTGTGAGTTTCGAAAAATATATCAACATTTGGGGAAGATTTTTTTTTCACAAGCTTAATTGATTTCTCGTTTTTCTTAAGCAAAATGTGTCCAGTACACTGACAATTCTTGATTTACATATGCCTGTTTTCTGTGCATTCTCCGGAAACAGATGTTCACCTAAGAACAGCAGACCCAGATAGACCACTCTGGAGTCACAGAAAAAAGAGCAAGGTGGGAAGTGACAGGAGTAAAGGTAGTAAATAGGAAGGGGAAAGTTCATCCCTATGGAGCCACTTTTTCTGGGTGTTCGCTATTCCAGTGTCTCGTAACGGATTACTAGAATGCTACTGGTACATTCTATAAAATGATGAATTTACAAGGTGCTTTAGGAGCACAGAAAAGAGAGCACAAATAAGAGGCAAGTTCAGGATGGCTTCAAAGAGAAAGTGATATTTGACTGGGTCTTGAGATTATAAAGGAGGAAGACAGTCAAGAATACTGCAGGCAGTGAGACTAGTACGAGCAGAGAAAAAAACAGCAAGTAGCATGTTGTTAAAACTGTGTGTGTGTGTGCGCGCGCGCGCGCGCGCGCACGCGCACGTTTGGAGGTGGTGATAGAAGACTGGAGATTAAGACCAGGTCAGGAATGGACAAGAAATCATTTTTAATCCAAGCTATGAAGTTAACACTTTATCCATAAGATTCAACTAGCTTTAAAAAAAGTGGTTCCAGTGCCACTATCTATATAAATTGTAAGGAACAAGAATAGAGGTGAGGAGACCAGTTAAAAGACTAAAGTCTACTGCATCATCTTTTACCTGTTAGTACTTCTTACACAGCACCCCCACTTCCCACAGTAACACAAAGTAGAGGTGATCCTACAACAGAAGAAAAGGGACATTGCCCTTAACTTAGATTATCAGTGACTCAAAATGAAATTCAGCCTTTGTTTATGCCCAGCTAAATTTCATTTAAGACCTAGAATTGTAGATTTTGCCAATTTAAAAGGCTTTTTACTTTTAAAACAAGTATGTTCCAGATTTGCAACTTATTCTATCAAAAATATTAGTTACGGGCCAGGCTTGGTCACTCATGCCTGTAATCTCAGAACTATGGGAGGCCAAAGCAGGTGGATCGCTTGAGCCTAAGAGTTCGAGACTAATCTGGGCAACATAGTGAGACCTCGTTTCTACATAAAATAAATAAAATTAGCCAGGCATGGTGGTGCATGCCTGTGGTCCCAGCTTCTCGGGGCTAAAGTGGGAGGATCGCTTGAGCCTGGGACGTAGAGGCTGCAGTGAGCTGTGATTGCACAACTGCACTCTAGTTTGGGTGAGAGAGTGAGACCCTACCTCACAAAAAGAAAATATGTGTGTGTGTGTGTGTGTGTGTGTGTGTGTGTGACCTAGACTTGCAAAACTCAGATTCTGAAGCTAGATTCAATCTGATTCTCACAATACATTCAAACTACTTAGAGCTCTTCTCAGAAGATCCACACTATCATGAAGTGGCCACAATTTGGACAAGGGGACATGACACTAGGTCTAGAAAGCTGCTGCTGTGACCTAAGGGAGAAGAAATGAGCATCTCAAAATTATGTAGAACCCACAGAAAATCAGACTGTTTGCACTTGATTTTCTTCAATCCCCCAATATAATTGCAGTTTCCTCCCTTCCCTTAAATCACATGACCTCTATAACTTTGGACAATTAATGATTAAAGTTTTATTTAACCAATCAATTTAGTCAAGTGTCATTTGATTTCCTTCAAATCCTAAACTAATTGCCAAAACTAGACTCAGTGATGCTGCAAAAGTTCTGAAGAAATTTTTGCCAAGTGAATTACTGAATAAAGCAAAACTTACTTAATAAAGCAATACTTCAAAAGAGAAATTCTGTTCTTTGATTTCTTTTGTGATTCATTGAAATGGACTTCTTAGGCCTTAGGTCTTCTATTGTCAGACGTGTTCAACAATTTTCTACATATCTTCCTACTTTTCAAGAAAATGGGCAAAATTATCATTCTTTTCTGTTTCAAATTACAGTTTCACGAGACTTTCATTTCATCGTGAGTGAAATACCATGAGCAATTTTAAAAAGGCTCCGTATTTAAATGCCACTTATGTAGTAGAAAACATCATCACCTTCTAATGAGAAAATCCATCAGAGAAACAAGAACAAAGAAAAAGTAGTTCAATTTCAAAACTCCATTCAACACCCATTTAAGGACAATAAAAGTTCTGACCTCAGCACATCTCACTGACTCTTCCTGGAAGCCCCCATCCTCCTTTGATGTCTTCTGTCATCTTCAGTTCTACATAGATGATAGACTCTCTATCTTGAAGACATCATGGAAACATGAAAGAATGATGAACTTGGGGTCCAGTTCCAGAAGATTTTGGTTCCAATCTAGTCTTTGCCACAGACTAGCTCTGTGACGTAAGGCTAGTCAATTAACCATTCTGGCTCAGTTTCCTTAGGCATAAAATAAAGGTAAAAATAGCCTACTTCCTATGGTGTGTGTGTGTCTGTGTATGTATATTGTGTATATTAAAACACCTTGATAATTTCCAGTTACCCTCAAGAGAAACATTTAAACTTATTAGTGCACAAAAGGAGTCTGCTCACACAAACTCACAAAAGAGGATGGAAGAAATGGATCCAAATGTATCAGTAATACAATTGATATAAATGAATTCAATCACTCAAAAGACAAAGAATGTTAAACTATGTATACTTATATATTGAATATTTTTAAAAATAATCCCACCTCGGCTGGGCCCTGTGGCTCACGCCTGTAATCCCAGCACTTTGGGAGGCTAAGGCAGGCAGTTCACCTGAGATCAGGGGCTCGAGACCAGCCTGACTAACACGGTGAAACCCCATCTTTACTAAAAACTACAAAAACTAACCAGGTGTGGTGGTAGGCGCCTGTATTTCCAGCAACTTGGGAGGCTGAGGCAGGAGAATCGCTGAACCTGGGAGGTGGAGGTTGCAGTAAGCTGAGATGGTGCCATTGCACTCCAGCCTGGGTGACAGAGTGAAACTCCCTCTCAAAAAAAAAAAAAAAAAAAAAAAAAAAAAGTCCCACCTTGAAAGAGAATTTACAGAAAGCATATTTAAAACAGAAATTTACAGAAGGATTAAAAGTATAGAAAAAATATATATTAGGGATTAAAGACCAGGCATGGTGGCTCACGCCTGTAATCCCAGCACCTTGGGAGACCAAGGCAGTGGATCACCTGAAGTCAGGAGTTTGAGACCAGCCTGGCCAACATGGTGAAACCCCATCTCTCTACTAAAAATACAAAATTAGCCAGGCATGGTGGCACATGCCTGTAATCCCAGTTACTTGGGAGGCTGAGGCAGGAGAATTGCTTGAACTCAGGAGGTGGAGATTGCAGTGAGCTGAGACTGTGCCATTGTACTCCAGCCAGGGCAACAACAGCGAAATTGACTCAAAAAGAAAAAGAAAAAAAAAAAAAGGAATTTAAAAACCTAGTACAGTTAAATTAATATCAGACAAAATATTGGCTTTAAGGGAAAAAAATTATTATATCAATGGAGAGAGCTTCTCCATATTAATAAAAAGGAAATTCTCCAGAAGAATACAAAAATTCTAAACATGTATGCATACAATAAAACATCTTTGAAACATATAAAACATAGTTATAAAATGGAAAGAAAAAAATGATAAATCCACCATTATGGTGAAAGATTCTAACATCTTTCAATAATTCATAGACCAAGCAAGCAAAGAATAAGTAAGTATATGGAATATTTAAGTAAACCAATGATTAACTCCTGCTTTAATGTACATTTATAGAACATTCTATTCAAGAATGCATGGAATGTCTATTAAAAACTGACTAAATAAGGAAAGGTTCAATAAATTTTAAAGACTCCTATCAGAATCTGCATTTGCTCATCTCAATGAGATTAAATTAGAAATCAATGTCACCCATATCCATAAAAGAAATTATGCCAATTTTAAAATTTTTCATAAAGGGAAACCCAGGATCAGACAGTTTTACATGGAAGTTCAAACAAATATTTAATAAACGAGTAATTCCAGAATCAAAATGTACTTCTTTTTGTGTGTTGGTCAAGAAATACTTTTTAACTATAAATGTTAGCTATTCTACATTTTCCTAGAAAAGTTGTGAAGTTTTGTCCATCATATTTAAATTGCTGTTACATTTGAAATTGATGTGAAGTATGGGTCTAATTTTCTAGTTTTTCATATCCTAATAATCTACAGTGCCATTTCTGCTCTGTATCAGATTTTCATATATAGTTTATCTGTTTCTAAGTTTCCTGTCTGCTGCATTGATTACTTACTACCACCATGCCAATATCTACTAACATAATTACCAGTTTTTAATGCTTGCAAGTAGCCAAGCCTCTTCTACCCTTAACTCTACACCTTGCCAACTTATGCTTCTTTAAGAGCATCTGGACTATTTATAACACTTTATTCTTTCTTGTAAATTTTAAAAATATACTTAGAAAGTTCTGTAAAAATTCTTGTTGAGATTTTGATTGAAATTTCTTTATAACTGCAAATGAATTTGGTGAGAACTGATATATTTACAACACTGGTACAAAACATGGTATTTCAACATGTTTTTCCATAGAAAAGTTCAGTGTTGTGAATATGTTCATTTCAACATTAAACTAAAATGTGTTCAACATTCATTTCTAGCTTCTTTAGGGTCTTTCAATAGAATTGCTATATTTTGTTCTTATTGGTCTTTTTACTTTATTTGCCTTATTCTTATACACTTTGTAATTTTACTGCTGCTAATTAAATACATATACTTTCTATTTAATAGAGCAATGTATATTGAGCTTTATCCAGCAAACTTATTGAGCTCCCTTACTCATTTTAATTTTTGTCCCTACATTCTTATGGGTTTTTCTACAATAATTTCATCTATAAGTAACAAAATTTTTGTTCCTGCTTCTCCAGTCTTTATAATTATCATTTCTTTTTCTTGTGAGTTTGCTTTCTGAAAATTTTACCAATACATTGCATCTAAGTAATAATAGTGGGTGTATTTGTCTTGCTGCTGTTTTTAAAAGAAATGTAACATTTTGCCATTGAGTTTCCTGTTGTTTCACGTTTATTTTAGATATGCTTTATCAGGTTAAGGAAGTTTCTTTCTACTTTTAGTTTCCTGATAGCATTATATCAAATGCTTTTTATGTATTTATTGAGAATGACTTTCATCTGTTAATATGGTGTTTACATAAGCTGTTGTTCTAATGCTGAATTTTGCTTTTCTGGTATGACCAACTTGGTCATACATTGTCTTTTTTACGGATTCCTGAATTCACATTGCTAATATTTTAGTTACTACTTTTGCATCTATGCTCATGAGCATAATTAGTCTGCAGAGTTTCTTTCTCATGTTCCCCTTGTCAGGTTTTGATATCAAGACTTTGCTAAAATATCAATGAGGTTCAGTAGCAAATAACAAACCACTCTAGCTATTTTAAGCAGAAAGAGAGTAAGATAGGCCGGGCGTAGTGGCTCACACCTGTAATCCCAGCACTTTGGGAGGCCGAGACGGGAGGATCACAAGGTCAGGAGTTTGAGGCCATCCTGGCTAACACGGTAAAACCCCGTCTCTACTAAAAATACAAAAAATTAGCCAGGTGCGGTGGCGGGCGCCTGTAGTCCCAGCTACACGGGAGGCTGAGGCAGGAGAATGGTGTGAACCCGGGAGGCGGAGCTTGCAGTGAGCCAAGATCATGCCACTGCACTCCAGCCTGGGCCACAGAGCCAGACTCCGTCTCAAAAAAAAAAAAAAAAAAAAAGAGAGTAAGATGCTTACAAATTTCTTAGATGAGCTGGCTGTCATAGCAGGTTCTAAGATGAAACTCCAGGATAGATTTCTAGAAGAATCCTGCTTAAGTGGCCCATCAAGTTCATTGTTATCTCTGCCACAGTCAGGAAACAAGATGTGATGGTTAATTTTATGTGTCAGTGTGGCTCAGCTGTGGTGCCCAGTTGTTTGGTCAAACACTAGTCTAGATATTGCTGTAAAGGTATTTTGTAGATGTGATTATATCTATAATCAGTTGACTTTAAAGAACATTACCTGTAAAAATAATGTGGGCACATATTATCTCATCAGGTGAAAGTGTTAAGAGCAAAAATTGGGATTGTCTAGAGAATGGAGAATTCCACCTCACCATTTTATTTATTTCACTTTTTGCCTCAACATTTTAATGTAAATCCTGCCTGAGTTTCCAGGTTGCCAGCCTGTCCTACAGATTTCAGACCTAAGACTACATCACTTTCTATCTCAGTTTCCAGCCTGCTGGCCTGTCCTACAAATTTTGGACTTGCCAGTCCCCAAAATCACTCAAGCCAATTCTTTAACATATATATCTTCTATTTTTTCTGTTTCTTTGGAGATTCTTGACTGATATATGAGGGAAGCAGGAAATCACTTTAGGATTACAGTAACTTATCTGTACTCTCTGCAATCTGGGAATTAGAAAGCTGCTAAGAGCTATGGGCTTTAACATGACTTTGCTTCTGCTAGACTCCAAAGAGTGAATGGTGCCTTCAGCACTGCTGCCACTAAAATTTGCATCGGGTTGGAAGTTAAAACATATTGAGATCCTTCAAAACAAGGATACCTGACAAAGGCTATATGGAAGAGCAGACGAGAATGAAATAGTACAGATGTCAAACAAGACAATCTACCAAGTCTGCCACATCAGCTTTACGTAATCAGGGGACAATATTCCTTTTATATTTATTCTTTAAAAAGGTTTGCATAAGTGTCATGAGGACTTGAGATTATATAAAGAAGACATTCTCACTTTGTTGAGACAGGCTTGAGCTGTCTTCAATTTAAGTAATTTAAAAAATGTGGCTAAATTTTCATTTGTCTATAAACAGATGAAGATGATATATCAACACTAAGAGTTCCAGGCAGTTATGTGGCAACAGCTATAGGCTTTTCTAATTGATGAGCCTGGGGGAGACCAGCATTAGACAGAAAGTAAAGGGAAGGTATGATGAGTGCCCCAAAAGACATGAGTTTGTTTCAGGAAATCTAGCCTGGGACAACTATCACACATTATATTTCACATACACACAGAAGCACACACACATACACAAGCACATACATTTCCCAAAGTTACCATGAATTTATAATTGAGTATTATAATGTTTCATCCAATATCCCACCAGAAAAAAAAAAAAAAATCAGAACAGGCAGAACTCCCAGACTGTCCAACTCATCAGGGCGCAAGATCTTATTTTTATCACAAAGAGAAAGTCATATTTCTTATCAAAATGAAGTTATGTGGCAGGATAGTTGTATGAACTTGGATAAGCCACTTACCCTCTCTAATCCCCAGTTTCTTCCAATTAAAATGAGGATAAACTAAATCACAAAAATTAATTATGTTCAAGCCTGTGGCATTTTTCTTAGAGGGAACCTAATAAATGTGAACTGAATTAAACTAAATTAAGCTGGGGCTATTTCCAGCATATAGAGGTTCATAGAGTCATCCTAGCTGTTATGAGTGAGGTCCTTTGAGGCCTTATAGGTATAGGGTCACAAGAAAAGACTCCTTGCATTTCTATGGGACATGCTGCACACAGATCACTTCCAGCTGGATTGCTTCTGTACCAAGATAAGCAGGTCAGGTGTCTCACACACCTGCTGAATGTTTAGAAAATCGACTTCTAGGTATAGACTTCCTCAGAGCCTGGTCACCCAGCCAGCAAAACAGCCCTCCCCAGGGCATAGTGTAAAGCCTTCTTACCACCTCCTTCCAGGACCTAGCTCACATCTGGAGCACCCAGATCCAATGAGAGACTAGCCTATTGTCCAACATCTCCAAGACAGAGTCTTAGTAACAACATATAAACAACCAACCAAACAAAGGAAACAACAGAATCCAAAAGAAAGCACATAAGAAGTTGGGTTGCACAAAGAAAACAAACAAGCCTTTGGGATTTAGTCACCTTCTTGGCTATAAAGCCTATTTCTTAATTGGGCACCTTCTCCAATGTTGATTAGAGGCAACTAGCATCTCTTCTATCCCACCTATGCCAAGGGTGAGGTCAACACTCAACAAATAAAAAAGAAAAATGACGGTAAAAACGTGAGGTTAAAAACCCTAGGCAACTCTTGGCCAACTCCTGCTTTTGAAATTCTAAATTGCAAGCTGAACCATGTGGTTCCACATACCTTCCTGACTAGTGACATCTCTCTTGGGAAATGACTCACATGTGCGTTTGTCTTTCTGGGAATGGCTGAGCTTTCTAAAAGCCCACTGTCCTCACAAGCCTACATACTCTTTGTTGAAGGAAAACCTTGTGAAAAGCAGAACATTGAAGAGTTATTAGTAGGCATACACATAAGCGTTCATACTTACCCACAGCCCTCTGAGCAGGCCTCCCTGTGGTTACGAAATTTTTTCTCTTGCTGCCATTTCCCAGCATGCTCTAGGATTATCAAGTAAAGCCAAATATTAAGAGGAAAATCTTGAAAATCCTTCAGTGCCCGGGGTGGAAACAAATCAGACAAGCTCTCCACTCTGGCACCAGCCGGCTGAGCCACAAATACTGACCTGTCCCATGCTGAGAAGACTCAATCACGAGTTTCTATTCATCAAGTTTCCAGAATACATTGCAGTCCCACAAATGGGGGAAATGAAGTATATAAAACAGTGGGAACATTTGCAGAAATAACAGTTAATATTTGTATCAGGCATTCATCGGTACATGGCAAAGCTGAGATGTTTTTCTCTGGGCATTTCTTTCTGCCTTCAAGGTCTTAGGTTGGATAGATTCTGAATTTCTTAATCATAGAAGCTATGCACCATGTTTCAACTTGCAACTCAACATAGCTTTTGTCAAAATAAGTGCCAAATCCAGAAAACAGTTGACATTAAAAATGAGAAAAGGCTGAGCTGGAGACAAAAACAGGAAAGCCTATATTTCTTGGTCAAATGAATTTTATCACAGTGTGTTTTTAGTATCTTTTAAATATATTCTACTTGGTTGCTCTGATTGTGAAAATTACAAAATAAAAATTAAGTGGCTGTGTAATATCTGACTTGTCAGCTTTTCCATCTGGCATTTTTTTCTCTTGCAGCATTGATTCACTGTCTCAAGGAGGAGATGCATGAAATGTGGAAAACCACCTGTCTCGTTTAGTGGAATGAGAAGTGTAATGGGCTGGAAGGGAACCCACCTCTACAACATTATGCTTTCTGTCCTTAAGCAAATACCTGGGCCCTACCTGTGTTTAAGCTTTTACAGGAAATGTCATTCTCAGTAAAGAAAACAGAGTCTAAGATGGTTGCCTCTGAAGGAGAATCTCTGAGCATGGAGGGACATGTTAGCCAAATACCCAAGTCTGAATAACCTGAATAACCCAAGTTTTTTTGTCAAGTAAAACTGGTGTTCATGGGAAAAGCTGCTAGTTTAGCTAGAACTCAGTTACATAGGTACTATTTTGTGTACTTCTGTATGTAACAGAAGTGCTTTATTTGTACTCCCCATAACATCACACACAATATTAAAAATACATGTAGTACTGAAGGATAAAGATTTAATAAATCATGTTGCTCCTTCATCAAGGTCATTCTTAAGTCCAATTCTTTTTATGTTTGTTTTCTGCCAGTCATGAAGATGAAGAATAAGATGTCTACTAGTGCAATTGCTGGTACTGCCATTTGTCCTAAGGTGTCAGCGGTTTTGCCTATCATTGCTTCTGCACTATTACTGCAAATGTCAACACAGTGAAAAGGGAAAATATGAGAATAGATTTGGCCTCCCCCTGTAAGAGTCTCAGGGAGCTCAAAGTGTCCATGAACAGTGCTTTGAGAACTGCTGTGTTAGTATACTAATATAAAGACATCATGGTAACACATCTGGCTTCAGTACAGCAGACACAGAAACAAGGAGAGAATGAAGGGGATCCGTTTTTTGAAATACAAAGTTTCATCGCTGAACCTAATAATCAGACATCTGCTTCTGTAGTGCAGATACCTTGTGTTACTCCCTTGATATTACCAAATTAGAGTACATTAGCTAATAAAACCATATTGGTATATGTATTTCTTTCCAAGCACTGCTATAACAAATTACCACTTCTGTGGCTTAAAGTAACAGAAATGTATTCACTCATAATTCTAGAGGCTAGAAGTCCAAAATCAAGGTGTCAGCAGGGCCATGTACCCTCTGAAGGCTCTAAGGAAGAATGCTCAATGCCTCTTTCTCGTTCCTTGGTGTTCCTTGGCTTGTAGCTGCATCGCTCTAATCTGTGTGCCTCATCGACACATGGTGCTCTTCTCTTTGTGTGTCTATCTGTGCATCCTCTCCTCTTCTTCCAATGACTCCAGTCATTGGACTTGGGGCTTCTGTATCTTACAGGCCGAAAAGTCTCTCTTTCCACATAAGATCACATTCACAGGTACCAGTGTCAGGACTTGAACGTATCTTTTTTGGGCATACAAAATGAAGGACGGAAATTGTTGTTCATTATTATTATGTAGTATCATAGGTTTAATCATGTCCCTTTAACTCACTACACTAAATAGTCATAATGAACTAACAGCAACTCCTGCTCCTCATTTTCTTTAGATCTTCAGAGAGTTAGAAATGGTGAGCAAGAAATGTTATTTTTAAAAACAGCTTAATTGGGGTATAATTGATATGTAATAAACTGTACATATTTATAGTGTACAATTTGATAAATTTTAACATATATATCCCCATGAAACCATCACCACAATCAAGGTAGTAAACATATCCATCAGCCTCAAAAATTTCCATGCGCCCCTCTGCAATCCTTTTTTCCTGCTCCTCTCTACCTCACCCCATGTCCACAGGCAATGTTGATCTACTTTCTGTCACTATGTTAAGTTTGCATTATATAGAGTTTTCTATAATGGAATCATAGAGTATGTACTCTTTTTTTTTTTTTTTGGCTTCTTTCCCTAAGCATAATTATTTCATAATTCATTTATGTTGTAACACATGTATCAATCATTCCTTCCTTTTAATTACTAAGTAGTATTCTATTGCACGGCTATACCACATTTGTTTATCCATTCACCTGCTCGTGGAAATGTGCTTTTTTTCTAAATTTATATTACAAATGAAGCTAAGCAAGAATTTTTAAATCTTCCAAAAGCTAAAACTTTACTTCAACAATATGTCATATGTTTTCTTTCTTTATGAACTAACAGAGCACTTGCTGCTGTAAGTCAAACTTAGCTCTTGTGCTTTCCAAGAAGGTGGATTCCTCTGGTATAAACTGTGAAAAGCCTTTTGGAGAGAGAGATGAATGATAAATCAGGAGCCAAACAAAATGATAATTTTCTACTCCATAATCCCACTCTTAGGACTTTTGCCTAAAAGATTAGTTTTTTTAAGCAAAGGTAAACTGGTGAAGATATTTCTATAGACCTCTCTAGAATAGTAAAACATTGGAAGCAACCTAAATATATGAGGAAATATTTTTAAAACATGAGAAAGTGCTTTAGAGAAAACATTTAGTTCTAAAACGCATAATATGAAATTATATCTAGACCATGATTGTAACCATATAAAATTCAGATGTGTGTGTGGATAATGGAACTAAAAACTATTAGTATGTTACAGTCATGAGATTGTGAATGATATTTCTCTTTATTTTCGTCATAAAATATACATAATAACAAACATCAGCAGGAAACAGTTGACTGCCCTAAAATGACTAAACCCATAGGCTTCTTGATGGTGTGCAAACCTGTATGTGTTCATTTGACCCATTCCCTATCACCAATGAAATAAATTAGGATATTGTCAGAGTTCCAGTCTAATTTGCCCTATATATATTGCTACACTTTGGACAGAACTTGGAGGATGGTATTAGAAAGTCTTCTGTACTCTGGGAATCTTCTTCAACCTGAAAGTTTCATATATATATGAAAATGAGGGAAACTATCAAGTGTTGGGGAGCGTGTGTGTCATCCAGAGCTTTCACACACTGATGGTGGGAGTTTGGTTTGGTACAACCACTTGGGAACTCTTCGGCATTATCTAATAAAGCAGGGTATATTGCATACACTGTGATCATAAATCCCCTTTCTAGGTGTACACCCAACAGAAATGCAGATGTATGTTCAGCAAAGGTATGTAGTAGAATGTTGACAGCAGCATTATCTATAATAGCTCCAAACTGGAAACTGCCCAAATGCTCATCAACATAGAATAGATAAATTGCAATGGAGACACACAATGGATGTAGCAATTCAAATGAACAATCTACAATTACATGTGTTCATATGATTGAACAGCATAAATATTGAGAGAAATAAGCCAGATGCAAGGAAGTATGTAGTGTATAATTCCACTTACTTTAGTACAAAGACAGGCAAAATAAATCTATGCTTTTAGGGATCAGGATAATGATTGTTCTTGGAGGAAGAAGGGCAGAGACTTACTGAAAGTAGCATAAAAAGGCTTCGGGTGTACTTATAATGGACTATTTATTGATCTAAGTTCTGGTTATATAAATGTGTTTGGTTTGTGGAAATTCATCAAGCTATACATTTCTGTTTAGTTTCCTGCAATGTATGTTATACCCCAATAAAAGTTTTTTTTTATAAAGTCTATAAGTATTATCAAATGCTTTAAGAATGTTACCAGGAAATTTCTTTTTTTATGTAGATATGAAAAGAGGGATAGTTGACAGCACAGTGTTGTGAATTTACAATGAACTAGAAAATCAGGATTATATAGCAGGGTACATCTGGGGAACTTTGTGGCCAGCCAGGAATAGTTATTGCTAGTTACAGAGCTGAAAGCTCTCAATAAAGTTTGTTTTCTCCATTGCACACTGCCTGATGATTGGCAAAGAATAAAATATAGAATCAAGAAGGCCAGGATGCCCTCTGCAAGAACAAAATGTGCTGCCAATATGGCACCCAGCATGATCTCCATCCACAGTTGTATGGAGCTTATGAAAGGTCCAAGCTGCTATATGACCTGGAGAGCTAGCATGCATCTCATTGCCAGGATCACAGTTAGAAAAAGTAAACAGAAAACATGTTTCTACCAAAATCCATAAGAGAAGAAAGGAAAACTGTTCTCCAACCAAAAGAGGAAGAAGGAGAGGGCATCATCTCTCATCTTGTTAAAGATAAGCTCCAGGAAGCAAAGGAGAATTCTCTACCCAACTGAATAAGGACATATTTCCCAAGAACCACTGGGTTGCCAGAATTTCTATTAAGAATTCCAAGCATTCTCATATTATTTTTCAATGTTACGTTTCTACTAATTGTATAAGGCCTATAGAAAGCTTCTTGAACCATGTTTTGCCATCTTCAATATGCCTTTGCAATTGAAAGGCAGGATATAGCAAAACCAGACGCTAAGTGAATGCCAGCAAGGGAAAATGGTTAAATATTTCATGGTATGTCATGGAGTGCCATAGAATCATTAAAAAGATAATAAATTAACTTCTAGAATCAAGATTATGTTCTCTAAATGCCATTTCTCACTAAGGAACCAGTCCACTTTAGAGAAATGGCTCAATCTACATCTAGTGTAGAAAGTGTCCTGGGTAAGTCGAGGATATTCTATTTACCAGAAATCAAAGAAGTCATCATAAAGTACTGGGATCTTGTTAAAAGAGGACCAAAGCAGCAATTCTGTGGAGTGCCCACTGGCCAAGAATGAGATCATCTGAGTATCAAATGTAATAAAATTCCATAATCTAAAACACATTTAATACATAAAAATATCTGAGTCCAACAATGTTATTGATCACCATTGGAGGTTGCTAAAGCACCATTTCATTATTCAGAAAATTGACAACCAAAAACAAAATCAACCTTTATTATGCCTCTCCTATACAAACTGTTATTCAGGATTACCAATGATTGACAAGAGAGAGTTCTTCATAGAATTCCAGCCAATAAAGGCTGGAAAGATTAATAGATTTAGAAAATTATCATTTTACAACTCTGAGTGAAATAATGAATGTAGGTAATGTTCATTACTTCATGCTAAAACTGTTAAGTCAGGGTTGATGAGGAAGTTTATACCGGAAAGATAAAGCTGACCACACCTGACCGCACTGACCAATTTCAGCATCACTTAAAGTGGGCTGGCCAATGTTGTATTCCTCCTATTCCACACCTCTGTGATGCAACAGAAAGTACACAGCACCAACTATTAAGTATTCTAGCCAAATGAATTGAGCCAGAAATCTAGTCAATCCTCTATATTCAACTAAGTATGTAAAGGAAGCACAGGGTAGGTGTTAAGTGACACCATGAGAATGAAATAAGACAAATCTAGAAGGTGGGAAATTCTACAAGAAAAATAACCTTGTTTCTTTAACAAATAGAAGCATTAACAGAGAAGGGGAAGGGAAAATCATTGTAAATTTTAGAGACATATCAGGCAAATGCAATGTTTGGCATTTGAATCCTCATTCAAACAAACCAACTGTAAAAAGATGTTTTTGAGGCAATCAGGGATATTTGAACATGAACTGGGTATTAGGTGATTTTAAATAACTGTTATAAATTTTATTATAGGTGATATTAGTATAATTGGTTACGTTCTTAAAAATACCTATCTGTTAGTGATGAATACTTAAGTGTTTACTGGATATAAACAACATAAAGTCTGGGATTTGCCTTAAAATATTGAATAATAAGAAGTAAAGGATACACAATAGTGGTATGAATCCATTTTCATAAATAGTGACCTGGTTTTGTAAAATACACACGTACATTTATTTTTAGGTAGATGTTTAGATATACACATACATGAATGTTTACATATGATTTTAGGAGCACTGAGAATTATTTGGAAGAGCACATGCTACACTGTAAATATAGACTAGCTAAGGGTAGAGGATGATATGGATAGGGACAGATTAAGTAAGGGCAAATTTTTAAAAAGATTTCATTTTTAAAAGGTAGGATGATGTGCCCCAATATGTGGATTTATATAAAATAATCAAAATATCTATATTTCTACATATGTAAAGAAGACTGTTTTTAATCTTTAAAAAATTGCAAAATCTGTCCACATTTCTGAAACAGAAACAGTGCTGGTTTCCTAGCACTGAAGCCTGGTAACTGCAGTACATTTCTGCTGGTGTGCCCATAAGCAGAGTGATAACACACTAGCAGCTCTCAGGTAGCAGCGAGCGGTGAGCTGAAGTGAAGCAAATAGAAGTGGGTGTGTGGTAGGGTCTTTGGGATGGGGGCTGACTGGAAATCGCTACTTCAAAAATGCACTGCAACACTCACCACAGCGGTGTGTTAGCATGGATAGCAAGGAAACAAAATGAAACGTCAGCTGAGTATACCACAGAGAATGAATGTCTTTCTCAGAGCCCAAGTAGCAGGCAGAATGCTCACCAGCATGAGGCAGCCATGGGACAGAAGAAAAGCACTAACCCAGGAGTCAGAGGAGGTTTAGGTCATACCTCGGCTCAACCACACACCAATTGCATGACCTTGAGAAAGAAACTTGACCTCCTGGCCTCCATATGTAAAACGAGAATAAAAATAACATCTCAGCTGTCATGATCATCACATGTACTTTACAAAGAGGTAAACTAAGAAGCGCTATGCATGTAAAAGTGTCAGAAAGGTTGCTGCCTGCCCCCATGAGCACGTGTGCAGACACCGCCACACACATCTCACTGTTCATATATATATTAGCACATAGAAATATATACCATTCTCATATAGAAATGCTATATATGAGTTTGACAGCAAAACAACCCTCCTCCCAGCTTGTAGATGGGAAAATCAAAGCTTAAAGAACTTAAAAAGCTAATGGTTACATAGAATTCAGTTATAATAATGTTGGAATTTAGCAGAGGTATATGTGTTTAAAAATAGCTCATTCAAGGCCAGGCATGGTGGCTCATGCCTGTAATCTCAGCACCTTGGGAGGCCAAGATGGGAGGATCACTTGAGGCAAGGAGTTCAAGACCAGCCTGAGCAACACAGCGAGACCTCATCACCAAAAACATTTTTTTTAAATTAGCAAGGCCTGGTGGCCTGAGCCTGCAGTCCTAGCTACTAAAGGGGCTGAGGCAGGAGGATCTCTTGAGTTCAGGAGCTGGAGGTTACAGTGAGCCGTGATCATACCACTGCACTCTATCCTGGGTGACAAATCAGGACCCCGTCTCAGAATAAAATAAAACAGTCTCATTCATGGTTGCTAAATATGATTTCTGATTTATGGAAAGTTCTGACCTGGAAAAATTACAAAGCCAGTTGCTATGGACTGAATCGTATACATGAAATTCATATGCTGAAGCCCTACTCTTCCAGGTGATGGTATTTGGAGGTGTGGCCTTTGGGAGGTAATCAGGGTAGGATGAGGTCATGAAGCTGGGGCTCTCATGCTGGGATTAGTGCCCTTATTAGAAAAGACACCGAAGAGCTCATTCTCTCTCTCTCTCCTCACTATGTGAGCAATTAACTAAAAGGCAGCTGTCTATAAGACAGCAAAACAGTCCTTAACCCAAAGTGAACACTGCTGGACCTTGATCTTGGACTTTGCACCCTTCAGAACTCTGAGAAAATAAAGGTCTGTAGTTTAAGCCACTCAGTCTATGAAATTTTGTTACAGCAGACCAAGCTGGCTCAGGTACTGGGGTCAAGAGCCTCTACTTCATGTTCTTACAATATCCTGAACTTCCTGTATCATAACATGCATCATTTTATTGTTAGCATTGTTAGTTCTACTTCCCAGCTACATGCCCTGGGGCAATTTACTTAAAATTTCCCTCTGCCTCTGTTTTCTTTTCCAGACAATGGGGTTAATAATGGAATCTTTCTCCTAGGACCTTCCTGCATCTGTGTAATGATTATCTTATCATAATAATTTGGCAGTTGAATACCTGACTTCACTGAGAACAGTATCTGGCAAAATAGAAAATACTTAATAGGGATGACAAGAGGATGTTCTTGTTGTTTTTGCTGTTGTCTATTTGACCAACTTATAAACTTCATAAGGGCCCAGAGACCTCTATTATCTTGCTAACAATTGTTACCCTATGAACAAACTAGCATGGCACATAAATAAATATTTGCTAACAACTAGGTGATAAGAAAGGAGAAAATGATTCAGTGAGATGGCAAACATTTTCAGGAACCTATAAATAGAAACAAAAGCTATTTTCTTAGATATTTTAACCAGTAATTTATAAGTTGCAATTTAATTGATTCAACACACAGCCAAGAAGATGAGGAAAGAATGGTATAGTATAATATTCTTTGAACAGTTTTCCTGTGCATAGTAAAATACCCATGGAAGAATTGTCGGGGGTGTGCTCCATTCTAAAGCTCATTAAAGCTGCTTGAACAGCCATTGCACAGGTTTTGCTTTTTCATTTAATTTTAATAAAATATTTTACTGGAGGAAACTTTGGGGTGTAATAGCAATGAAGTATGTCTACTGCTTTAGGTGACATTTCATTTCATTTGTGGACACCTGTGGAGATGAATAGACTAATCTCAATGCCTGGGAATTTGGGTTGCTGGTTGTCCGAAAATGAAATGTCATGTACAGAAACTTATTTTTTATTGTTTAATTTCCAACTGTCTGCTAAGCAAATCAGAATGACAAAGACAACAGCTATTTCAAGATAAGGCACCACATGCATTATAGAAAATGCATCTCATTTGGAACTTTAGTCCTGTTCTTGATGAAAGACCAATGAACATGTGAAATTTAAAATATTCCCCATTGCTTCCCGAGCACGGGTGATAATGAGCCTTTAATTTTGTTTTGACTGAAATCGTAAAGCAAACCCGTGGATATATTGTACAGTTGCGCCTCATACTCCACATAAACAATCCACATCTCTAGGCAAACCTTTTATAGCCTAAATAAGTCTGGGAGACAATGAGAGCAGTAAGTAAGTTAGATTTAAACATGAGATCGTGATCTGTAGCTGGAGGAAGCCAGAGCAGACAGAGAGCCTGTTCATTCTATTACCAGAACCACAATTGACTGTTTTTCAACCTTATCGTATATCTCAAAACATCAGAGCATAATTCCCACCTTGGACTAAATCATCTGAAGAGATTTGGCAATGTTGCCCTGTTCCTCTGAAGGATAAGGAAGCTTCCTAATTCTATGAGTTGTCTTCCCAAAATGAGAAGGGAAAAAATTCTTTTCTGGTCTATTCTCAGTAGCCTCCAGGGCTACTTACAAGATAAAGCTTCTCAGAGATTTAGATCACAGCTATTTTTATTAGATAATATCCATGTGTCATCTGTGTCAGAACCCACCACACTCGCTCCCATGGACAAGAAGGAAAGAACTAATATGTATGAAATCACTCTGTATGTTTGTTTGGGCAGGTCAAGTAAGGTTAGAGAGAGAACCAATAAATTTTATTTATATTATATTGTGCAAATCCACAGCACCCATCACTAGAGTCTCCATGCATCGAACCTCTGACTGGCAAAAGCAAAAGTTAAGGTAATTAGGTAAATTTCTGATAATGTTGCTCAATTTCTTCATGTAAAGCCCTTCCCTCATTGTACATGTATTCATTCAGTGGCATTATCCAGTAGCTCTGACTGTACCACATTGGAGATTGTTTCACAAGATGTATTGCCTTGTTTTGTCTTTTCTTTTTTTTTTTTTTTTTTTTTTTTTGAGACGCAGTCTTGCTCTGTCACCCAGGCTGGAGTGCAGCAGGGCAATCTCAGCTCACTGAAAGCTCTGCCTTCCTGGGTTCACGCCATTCTCCAACCTCCGTCTCCTGAGTAGCTAGGACTATAGGCACCCACCACCATGCTAGCTAATTTTTTGTATTTTTAGTAGAGACAGGGTTTCACCTTGTTAGCCAGGATGATCTCGATCTCCTGACCTCATGATCCACCCACCTCAGCCTCCCAAAGTGTTGGGATTACAGGCGTGAGCCACTGTGCCCTGCCTGTCTTGTCTTTTCTAACAATATTTTCCTCTTCCCCTGGGTGCTACCATCTACTAGTGTGGCTTTAAATATTATCTCTATGCAGATGACACTTAAGCTTATATCTCTCTGACTTCTGCTTGAGTTCCAGACTTAAATATCCTTACTTGATTTATTCATTAGGATAAAGAATAAAAATCTTAAACATAAATATTTTCAAAACAGAACTCCTGATTTCCATCTCACACCTATTTCTCTTACAAGCATCCACTCACTTGCTCAAGCCCCAAATCTACAATTCATCCTTGATCATTTATTTCCCCATCAGCAATCCCTGTTAGCCTGGCCTCTGAAATAAACAAGTAAAAACACAAATTAAAAGTATAATTAACATAGTGACATGTGCCATGTAGACTATGACATGTTGTGAGGGTGTTATGAGAGGGAGGGAGTGACAGGGTGATCAGGAAAACCCTTTTTGGGAAGGTGATATGATTTGGCTGTGCCCCCACCTGAAGCTCATCTTGAGTTCCCAGGTGTAGTGGGAGGGACCCGGTGAGAGGTAATTGAATCATGCGGGCATGATTTCCCTTGCTGTTCTCATGGCAGTGAATAAGTCTCATGAGATCTGATGACTTTATAAGGTGGAGTTTCCCTGCACAAGTTCTCTCTTTGCCTGCTGCCATCCATGTAAGATGTGACTTGCTCCTCCTTGCCTTTCACCATTATTGTGAGGCCTCCCCAGCCATGTGGAAGTGTGAGTTCATTAAACCTTTTTCCTGTATAAATTATCCAGTCTTTATCAGCAGCATGAAAACGGAGTAATACAGAAGGTGACAATTCTGTGTTCTGGATGTCAGAATGCACATGTCCATGCAAAGATCTAGGGACAATTTCAGGTAGAAGGAACAGCTAGAACAATGACTCTAAAGCAAGAAAGAAAGCGGTTTGAATGATGCAGGGAAAAGCTTAAGCCCTGGTTAGATGGGGAGATAGGGGTCAACTCGTATAAGACATATAAAGCCAAAAGGAGTTTGGAGTTTAAATGCAATAGCAAGTCACTGAAATGATTTAACCTGCAGAGTGATATGATTTATTTCATTCTTCAAAGATCATTCAAGATCCTTGGGCAACATGAACAAACACCAACATGGCACATGTATACATATGTAACCTGCACGTTATGCACATGTACCCTAGAACTTAAAGTATAATAAAAAAAAATAATAATAATAATTTACATCCTTCCACCAACACCACTACTACACCCAGATACGATTGATCCTATTGAAAACACATAGGAATGCTGGGTTAAAGTATGGAGCAATAATATAGAATAAAATTCTATACTCAGAAGAAGGAAGGAAGAAAAAAATAAAAGGAAAGAGAGGAAAGGAGGAAATCTTTGAGAAATCAGAATAAAAAAATAACTCAAAACAAGACTGGTAATTCTCACAACTGATGAGAGAAGAATCTCAGAGAGTGTGAGTAGGACATCAGCTCTGAATGGGATTTACACCATACATAAGCAATGCAAGCAAAGGAGACGTGGGTCTGGGGCACTGAGAGGCAAGAAGCTGGAAATAAGAAACTGGAAAACCGTCTAGAGAGAGGTTCCTCAAAGGACTGCTCTGTCTGGATAAAGAAAACTGTAAACACTCTACCCACCAGCTGAGGGAAGGGAAAAGGAATCACAGGCAATCTAAATGGAAAACAAAATCTCCTGTGAAATTGAAAGCCCACAGCCAGATACGGTATCAGAAGTTACAAAGTCTAACCAGTTTAATAAACTCAAACCAAGAGAATATTCTAAAAACTGCTCCTGCAGTAGAGAAACCCTAAAATTTACTTGCAAAAGCAAATGCAAAATTGAGCCATGAGGGAGGGCATGATTTACATAGGAAAACAACCCCAGTTTAGCAAGTGCTAACAGTAAAAACTACAAACAGCACAAGAAATGAAACCACTTGGAGGAGAATCAGCAGGCACAACAATCAGGAGGTGCAACACTGAATTCCGAAGTAGCTGATCAAACAATCTGAAAGAAATTATCAAATAAGTATGGAAACTAAAATGAAAGAGCTGGGCTATGAATAAAGGAGAGGCAAGTCAAAAATAAAAACAAAACACATGACTGTAGGTAATTAACATTAAAACTATCATTAAAATGTAAAAACTCAATGAGTAGGTTAAGTAGCAAATAAAAACCAGCTCTAGAGAAAATTAGTAAACTACAAGATGTCTTTGAGGAAGTAACACAAAATGCAATACAATCCAGTACAAAGAAATATGAAATAGGCAACGGGGATTAAGGAAGGGGAAGAATAGAAGAAAATATTCAACATGTATTCAACAGAATAGGAAGAAGTAGAGAATAGTGAAAATATACAGTACAGTACACCGCTGGGCACAGTAGCTCACGCCTATAATCCCAGCACTTTGACAGGCCGAGGTGGGTGGATCACGAGGTCAGGAGATCGAGACCATCCTGGCTAACATGGTGAAACCCTGTCTATACTAAAAATACAAAACATTAGCTGGGCGTGGTGGCGGGCACCTGTAGCCCCAGCTACTCAGGAGGCTGAGGCAGAAGAATGGCGTGAACCTGCAAGATGGAGCTTGCAGTGAGCCGAGATCACCACTGCACTCCAGACTGGGAGAGAACGAGACTCTATCTCCAAAAAAAAAAAAAAAAAAAAAAAAAACTACAGTATTTAGGTCTGCCTAATCACAGTATTCTGCAATCCTGGACATAAGGTTTGGTCCAAAGGTGAACACATATCCAAACAAGTCCAAATAAAATCCTCCCACCACCCCCCAGGAGAGATACGTGATGTTGGGAGCCTTAAGATCTTTTCACTCGGCCAGGCTCAGTGGCTCATACCTGTAATCCCAGTGCTTTGGGAGGCCGAGATGGGAGGATCACTTGAGGCTAAGAGTTCAAGACCAACCTGGGCAACATAGTGAGATTCTCTCTATTCTTAAAAAAGAAAATTCATAAATAAAAGTTTAATAAGGATCTTTTCACTGGGTTGCTGAACTTTGTGGTAAGATACAAAGTCAGGCCGGGCGCGGTGGCTCAAGCCTGTAATCCCAGCACTTTGGGAGGCCGAGACGGGCGGATCACGAGGTCAGGAGTTCGAGACCATCCTGGCTAACACGGTGAAACCCCGTCTCTACTAAAAAATACAAAAAGCTAGCCGGGCGAGGTGGCAGGCGCCTGTAGTCCCAGCTACTCAGGAGGCTGAGGCAGGAGAATGGCATAAACCCGGGAGGTAGAGCTTGCAGTGAGCTGAGATCCGGCCACTGCACTCCAGCCTGGGCGACAGAACAAGACTCCATCTCAAAAAAAAAAAAAAAAAAAAAAGATACAAAGTCAGGGAAAGGGTCTTGTGCTTTGGGTAGTGGGGTTAGAGAAAGGAACACCGCACCATGGAATGAAAAACTTTTCTAGCTCCTTAGCGTTTCCCCCTACACACACTCATTTTCTTCATTCCTTATGCAAGCCATGTCCCGGGAGAAAGGAAAACATTTTTTCTTAGCACCCACTCAACCAGACACTTTCCTAGGCAGTAGCAATGATAACCTGAATAAGACCTGATCCATGGCGAACCTGAGTGCCAGGGGCTGCGAGGGGCCGGACGGGGCTGGACCCCAGGTCTCCTGATGTCAAATCCAGGGCTTCTCCTGCTCTCTTCTTCCCTCCTCATTTTACAGCACTGTGTACCAGGTGCGACAGTGATTGAGAGCTAAGTAAAGGCATTTTAACCTTCAAAAGACCCTGGTTGGAGTTCAAAATGAAATGAAATGCACCAGCCTCCCTCTGGTAGCCTGGCCGTGCTCTTGTAGCAGAAGCTTCTCATTTGGAACAGCTCGGACTCCCTGGGCTCTTTGAAAGGATTGGTGGGGATGAGTTTCTATGTTTTGCAGTTGTGAAAAAAATCCTCTGCTCACAGCCTAAGGGAGAGTGAAGTGGAGTTCGGGTTGAGGGCCAAATAATCATGCACGGGACACGCAGCCAGAGTGCCTGGGAAGCCAGAGGGGGGCCTGCTGAGTGATTAGGACAGGGCAGCAGACACAGTGATTCAATGGAGAGAAGGGGTTGCTGAAAATGAAAGAAAATGCTGCCACGTGCAAAAGCACGGCCATGCTACACCACAGACAGAATGGATTAAATAATCAACGTAAATCCTTTTGCATCTGGGTGAAACCCAAGTGAAACCAAGTAAATTAGCTCAAAAGGTTTCTGGACCAGCAACTTACCTTCAAGGCTGTTCAATATAAGTTGTTCTTTCTCCCTTAACTTCACTAGAGACAGGGTAACTTTTTCCTGATTCACTTAGGACAGTCCCAGCTTACACTTTCTGTCTCAGTATCTTATCTCTTTCAGCATTTGTCCGAGATTTTTAAAGGAAAGTATTATGGTGAATAGTTGCAGTACTGTTAGCCAGAATGGGTTCAGCAGACTTCTGGAGCGGATGCTGTGATGTCATCCCAGAGCCTCCTCAAGACTGAAGGACTACTCCACCAGCTGCAGCGAGGGCTTCTGGCAGAGAGCCCCAGCTGTCCGCCCTCATCGGAATTGCTTCAAATGAAGAGTGTCATCTCACCCACGGCCATGCCTTCTTCCCAGGGTGCCCACACCCAAGAACTGGTTTGCAGGGAGGTATAAAAGTCTGGCCCCTAGTTTGTCTAGAGCTGGCCATGTGGTTGGTCTCTGTTGAGGCTGAATCATAGGCTGTGATGGTTAATATTGAGTGTCAACTTGATTGAAGGATGCAAAGTATTGTTCCCAGGTGTGTCTGGGAGGGTGTTGTCAAAGGAGATCAACATGTGAGTCAGTGGACTGGGAGAGGCAGACCCACCCTCAATCTGGGTGGGCACCATCTAATCAGCTGCTAGAATAAAGCAGGCCGAAAAAGGTGGAAAGAACAGACTTGCTGAGTCTTCCGGCCTTCATCTTTCTCTCATGTTGAATGCTTCCTGCCCTTGAACCTCAGACTCCAAGCTCTTCAGCTTTTGGACTCTTGGACTTAGACCAGGGGTTTGCGAGGGACTCTCGAGCCTTCGGCCACAGACTGAAGGCTACATTGTCAACTTCCATACTTTTGAGGTTTGGGGACTTGAACTGGCTTCTTTGCTCCTCAGCTTGCAGACAGCCTATTGCGGGACTTCACCTTTCGATCTTGTGAGTTCATTCTCCCTAATAAACTCCCCTTCATATATACATCTATCCTATTAGTTCTTTCCCTCTAGCAAACCCTGACTAATGCATAAGACAACTTCTCTTCCTGCCCCATCCTTCTTCCCTTCCCCTTCCAGAGGTGGTATTCCCAAGACCACTCCCTAACAAACCTCCTGTCCACCACTCTCCATCTCCACGTCTGCTTCCTGAGTAGGCCACAGCCTGTGACAATTGCCACTTGGTGCCTTTTTTTTTTTTTTTTTTTTTTTTGAGACAGGCTCTCAATCTGTTGCCCAGGCTGAAGTGCATTGGTGTGATCACAGCTCACTGCAGCCTCGGCCTCGTGGGTTAAGTGATCCTCCTCCCTCAACCTCCTGAGCAGATGGCACTATAGGTGTACACCACTACACCTGGCTAATTTTCTAAATTTTTGTAGAGACAGGATCTCGCTATGTTGCCCAGGCTGGTCTGAAACTCCTGGCCTCAAGCGATCCTCCTGCCTCACTCTCCCTAAATACTAGAAATACAGGCATGAGTCACTGTTCCTGGTGGTGCTTTCACTTTCTGTTGTGAACTTGTCTAGTGGTATATGAAACAAGAGCAGTCAACTGAGTTCCCACTCTTGTTAAACAAGAGGATGCCCAGGGATAACCCACCTCACTTTTCCCAACCTTATCTAGACATACTATGTGGTAGACAACGATGTGATGTCCAGCTACCTCTTCATAGGAGGACTTGAGGAGGAGGCTGAGGCAGGAGGATCGCCTGAGCCTGGGAGGCCGAGGTTGCAGTGAGCTATCATCATGTCACTGCATGGCACATACCCCACTGTGAGTGGTACGGAGACAGCCTCTGGCCAAGACTTTGTCATGCCCATATCACCGCCGGACATCTTTTGCTGCCCAACCCTGCTTCTTCTCTCTTCCACAGGTATTGGTGCCAAATAAACCTCTTGGGCCCCATATTTCTCAGCATCTGCCTCCGGAGAATCCAACCTGCAACACAACTTAACTAACACTTTCTTTTCCAGGACAGTTTATGGGGTGCTCTCTTAGCAGAGAAAGTGTGCTAGCAACTACAGGCAGCACACTCTTTTTATCTGGGATAATGGTGAGAGAAGATGTGGTGCTGTGGCCCCTGCTGGTCCCTTGATGTACCAGTCAACTGTAGTGACTTCAATTTGAGATGCCTGAAGACAGCAGGCTGCCATTCAGTGCTGTCAGTGGAAAACACAGGACATTTTAGTCTAGCTATGTATACAATATTTATGGGAAATAGAGGTCGAGCATTCCTCCCACAGAGCATATGAAAAAGAGTCTAAACGCTCTTGCAACAGCAGTTTTAATATTAATGGTATGCTGTATAAATCGACAACTATTAAATAATGTTATTTGGTAACACGTTTTAACTTTGCAAAAAAATGTTTTGGCATTAATGGGCTCAAAAAGTGAAAGGAAATGTGTAATGGAAAATCAAATACTTTGTTCATGAGAATGTTAACGACAAACCTATAAATTCCAAAATGTTTATCAACACTTACCCTGGGGGCCATATGACATCACTGACCACATGAAAAATAGAAGACACGAATCTGCTGAAGTATTAATATCTACTCTCAAATACTGTGCATGAACGCGAGGACTTGACACATGCAGACGAAGAAAGTATCCTGTGAAGCATGGCTTTTCATTTGGATCAAATGACTGCCTCTATAAATCTGCACTCTGTGTCTCTTGTACACAAACAAAAAGTGAAGTTGATGGGGTTCAGGGCATGCTACTCCAAAATATGGCTTCTTAGCATACTGAATATTTTAAACTGAAGAAATCTGAGGAAAACAGCAGGAGCAGGAAGGTGTCTGACTTTCCCCCAGCCTTCTTCCCTGACGTGGTTCATAAAACCTAGGAAAGATTTTCTGACCTTCCTCTGAAAGAGGTCATAGACTCTCATGTAAGACGTGCCCTCCCTATGCCAGGAAGAAAGGAACATCCTTATCTCTGAAAACAAAAGGTCACAGAAGGGAAATTGAACAAACCGGCCTTGCTAAGTTTCCCCAGTTTATAATGATTATGTCATACTCTTCACCCTATTATATTTCTCTATGAGTCTCCTCTCTTCATCAAACCCAGCATAAAAATACACAGGTTTAAAAAATACACAAGTTTAACTGTTTCTTCAGGTATTTCTTTCCTTACGAAAGCTCCTATTTCATGTAAAATGTATGTTAAATAAACATGTAAGCTTTCCTCTGGTTCATCTGTCTTTCGTTATAGGGGCCTCAGCCATGAACGTAAGCTGTAGAGAGGAAAAGCAGGTCTCCTCCCCTGCAAAGCGATAGATGGTAAGGTGCTGGATCCAACGGCAGAAAAGAAGTTTCAAACAATTAAATGATGCCACTTTTATAGAAATGGAGTCAGATGCTTCAAATTGGAAAACAGTTATTTTCAACAATGATTCCTTTTTTTTCATCCAATTCATGGTATCAAAGTAAAACATTTGGAATTTTATTTTGCTGATGGTAAAAACATCCGACATTACTAGAGTGAGATGTCATTGTAAATCCAGTTAAATGAATCAGTGCTATCGTAAATTGTTTTTAAAATTTCAAACTAAACTTATCTTTGCATCGTAATTAAGTACAAATTTTGGTATAGCACAGTGTCATTGTAAAAGCATGTTTTTTCTAAAGAATTATGGAGCAGAAATGTACTTGGAATTAGATGTTGTGCAACATGATTTGTACTTGTACTCAAACAAGTAGTGATAATCTACCAATCAAAATGGTAGCAGTCACTAAGAATTTATCAATAATATATATACATATACACTTAAAATATCTAAACTATAGTTTTTGCAAAAATATGATTTTAAATATAAGGCAGTATCATGTGTTTTTCTCTCTTTGCTGTCTGCCATAAGGAGAATTTCAGAAATATTTGAGCCTTTGAAGAAATAATTTGTAAATCAATCAAAGTATCTTTTTGTTGAATTCTTTTTAAAAATTAGCTCTCTAAATCTGGGCCGAATTTGTCCAAATCAGTTAGAAATCTTTTATCAACATTTTCAATCAATGGAATTTCAAAAAACTTTAGCTTTCCACATGTTTAGACAATTGGGATTATTAGTAGCAAGTCTTAAAAACAAGAAGACACCAAAGTGTATCCCCACCAAACATGAAGAAACTAAACAAATAAAGTACGTTAAAGAGAGTATATATTCTCAATCTTGATATGGTCTACAGAGAAGGTTCCTTTCAAATGTATTAGTCATTAAATGCAAATTTGAAGAAAATACTGGACAATTTTATTTAAAATTTTAACATAGCAAGACCATATAAGGAAAAGAAAACATTCTTTAGAAAAAGAGAGTGACATGGTATTCGAGACAAATGTGTTTTTAAAAAATGACTAAAGGGGTAATTATTCTGATTACATTATTTTAAAAGTTCTACTTTTTAATATATGTAAAGAAGTTTCAAAAATTTTCTTTGGTGTACATAGATGTATATTATTCTACTTTCTAGAAAAAAATGTTTTTGAAATAGTGTTTAAATATAATCATTTGGTAGATCCATCAATACAATAAAAATGTATTTGTCAATTAGTAAATAAATATTTCAAAAAAGATACCAGGATTTTTAGCGCTTCCTTTCACTCTTAAAATTGTCCTGATTGGAAAGATGAATTCTATGGTATCAACTTAAAAATCACAAATTGAGAAAAGAGACTTTATTTGTTATAAAGAGTCACAGCCTGCAGTGTGGCCATTCTGACAGGCTGCGAACTGTAGCTTCTGTGAGAGGCCTCTGTCGGTTAGCAGGTACTTTGAGGGAGGGAAGGATGAGACATACATGTTGTTGAATAGGTTGGCCAAATATATGTATATATTCAACAGGTTATAGGAGCAGCTATACAGTCTTTCATCCAGATATTCATGAAGGGGGAACAAGGCATGCATACTGAATAAACATGCATGTTACATGCATCTCATGTTTCCCCTGGGTGGAGACTTAACATTGAAATATATTACAATAAGCCCTATGTGTCAAAAGGTGAAGCAGGGAAGGAAGGCACTCAAATGCACAGCATCTGTAACCCGTAGGTGGTCTCTTATCAGAAGAAAGATACTGAAACCAGTCTTTCATTCAATCAAAGCTGTAGTTCTGGCTTGTGGAGCAGGGGGCCTCAGTCAGCTCTGCTGGTGGATGAGCTGCAATTTTTTAATATTGCTTATCTCAAGGCCAGTGCCTGTTTAGCTGCTAGAGAAAAAGAAAAACCTTGTGGCAGTTGGAACATAGTTTCTTCTTTAACTGTAGGAGTCCATGACTTAACCATGGCCTTCGGTCCTGTTTATAATGTGGTATCTCATTGTGAACAAAGAGTCTGTTCTGACATTCTTGTGATCTCTATTTTAACATTAAATGCTGGTCAGATGTTGTGTCTAGACCACAAAAGGGAGGGAAGATAAAGAGGTGAGTCTGACCTCTTGTCCTGTGATGGCCAGAAACTCAGTTTTTAAAAGGTTTCTCTGGGGTCCTCTTGGCCAAGAGGCAGCCTGTTCAGTCGACTGGGGGGCTTAGGACTTTAGTTTCAGTTCTCAATAATCATCCTAGTTATACAGTCATCAGACTCACCACACCCCAAAGAAAATGAATGTTCTGTGGTTCCCCTTTCTAGGGTCTCATAGGAGCAAAGTTTCCCCAGGTTGAAAGGGCTCTCAAAAAAAGGTACGTTAACTCTCTTGAAGTTTCCAAATTTCAGTGTACCTGGGAATTTCCTTGAGGGCCTGTTATGCAAATTCGTGGTCCCTGGTGACAAGATTTGTGATGTAAGTCAAGGATGGGGCCCAGGAGTCTGTATTTTTTCCAAGACCTCACCCTCTTCCCAAGGGATTTCTTTAGAGATGTACCTGGTCAATTCTGAAATCAACTTCTATAAGCTTTTCTTGGCATAGAGTAGAAACCTATATCCCTAAAGTACCACCCTCTAGTTCTAACAGTCACATAGAAAAAAATGGATTTCTCTTCCCCATGATAGACCTTTAAGTATGGGAGATGACTGTCATCATTTCCAGAGTTTTATTTTATTCAGCCTAATACTTCAGTCATTTCAACTCTTCTTCAATACACAACACATACACACACATAAACTCATACAAGGTTACTGAGGATAAAACGTATGCCAGCAAATACAGATTAGGGTGATATGACTCAGGAACAATGTGTGTGAAAAAGTTTAAAGATTTTAGCAGATAGTAAACTCAGTATGCGTCAACAGTATGAATCATTACAAGAAGAGTAGGAGAAGGAGCAGGAAAGGAGGACAAAGAAGACAGAAAAAGGAAGAACAAGAAAAAAAATCTCTGCCTCTGGTTGTTGATGGTATCAAATGAGATGTTGATTATGCAGACTTCCCCTAATGTACTCTGCTGTCATGTATATTTCTTTGATCAAATATCTTCCACTTCCCAGAATACCAGCTCCACTCCTCCCCTAAAGCAATGAGCTATTTTCGAAATCATTTATCTTTCAAGATTCAGCTCAAACATCAGGTCCTCAACTGCCCCGGGATAACTTACCTCTCTCTCCTTTAAACTCCCAGTGTTCCTTACAAAGCTCATCATACTCAATTGTTTACACATGGCTTACTGCACCTACGCCTTCTAATATGCTGCCTGCATGATTTCCTCAGATATTATTCTTATTGTTTTGTGTCTATCTGTCCTAGAATATGAGCTTCATGAGGGCAGCTTCTGTCTTTTTTAATGTTATATCTCTGGTGCCTGGAGGAGTGCCTGGCACACAGTGAGCACTCCTGGGGAAAGATAATTAAAAATGAAACGTCCTCCTAACCCAGAAAAGCTTTCTACCAAGGTAAAAGGAAAACAGTTTTATTATTAAATAAGCATTAAACCAGAAAGTGATGCACATTACAGGCAATCTGCTAAAGAAATGGCAAAGACCAGAAAGAATTCTCACTCTTGTATAGCTAAATGGATACAACCCATTACCGTTAGTTAGGCTTTGCAATTTGGAGTCAGATAACAACTGAAGTTAGACCCCTCTCCTCTTAGGAAACCAGAAGCTAAAGCCTTAGCTTCCTTGATGATTACATTTAGAAGAGATGACACCCAGGTCCTTGAGGAAACACTCCAGATTGTGAGGTAGCCCAGAGGTTTGTTTAGCCACTAAAAAGATTCACTTACATAGAAAAGGGCAGGGAAACCATTCTGAAACAGAAAAAAGGAGTGGAGAAATTTCTTCACTCATTTTCGACAGGAAGATTTAAGCTTCTCATCCTACATTTTTATTTGCTCTTTCTGCACTTAATCACTACATGTTGAAAAAGTAAAAACTAAAATCAGATGGTTTTCCCTGTAATTAACTATAAACACCTAAGGGCAAGAGCTATGTCTTATTTTCCTATACAACACCAATAGAGTGTGCACTCAACAAATGTCTGTGGAAAGAAGGAAAGAAAAGGAAAGAAAGAAAAGAGAGAAGGAAGGAAGGAAGGAAGGAAGGAAGGAAGAAAGGAAGGAAGGAAGGAGGGAAGGAAGGAAGGAAGGAAGGAGAAAGATGATTTTGACAACTGTAAAATGATCTCCACATTAAGGACTAAGCATTAAGGGAAGAGACTCAAATACCAGACAGATAAGCTGGGCCTATCATAAGAATCATTGACTCTTTGTAAACCATCTCTACATGTACATTTAGTTATGCATTGGGTAATGGCTGAAGTAGATATCTAGGGTCCTTTCCAAAACTGGATTCTACAATTCCCGGGTCATGGACTTGGCTTATCTCCAGTTGGCCTGCTTTTGTAATTGCCCAGTGGGTTCTTCTTGGGCACTGCCCAGATACAGCTGATTTGTGAAGGCAGGGGAATTGCAATAGAGAAAGAATTTTACACACGTAGAGCCAGCTAAACAGGACACAGGAATTTATTATTACTCAAATCAGTCTCCTTGAAAATTCAAAGGCTAGGGTTTTTCAAGGATAAAGAGATGGGGACACAGTTAGGCAATGGGTGCTTGCTGCTGATTGGTTGGGGGTACAATCATAAAAGTGTGGGAAATGGTCCTCATGCACTGAGTCACTTCTGGGTGGGGCCACAGGAGCAGTTAGTGGGTCCAAGTGGAGCCAACAGTGTCAGACATGCATAAAGCTTGAAAAGACATCTCAAAAGCCAATCTTAGTTCGACAATAGTGATGTTGTCTGCAGGAGTAACTGGGAAGTTGCATATCCTGTGACCTCTGGAATAACGGCTGGCAATTGTTTATGTCTACACCTTAGCAGAATTCAGGCTCCTATCCTCCTCCTAGCCTGGTGGTCTCTCATTAGCTTTACAAAGGTGGTTAAGTTTGCAAGGAAGGTATTATCATTTAACCTATAAACTAAATGTCTCCCAAAGCTAGGTAGACCCAAGCCCAGGAATAGTTAAGGGAAGTTTAAAGGCTAAAGGCAAGATGGGGGTTGGTTAAGTCAGATCTCTTTCACTGCCATAATTTTCTCACCGTTACAATGTTTGCAAGGGAGGTTTCACTTTTCTCTCCTTCTCCACCTCCAAAGTTCCCCCCTCTTAAGCAGGGAGAATTCATTCGCACGTTTTTCAGAGCTCTGCACTGTAATTCATTCAGAGCCAGAACTTTCGGCTCATTTACAGCAGATGCATGCTCTCGCATAATCTCTACACCCATCTTGGGCTTCAATTTTCTCTTAACAATGTTCATTCTACCCTATTCAGTCCAAAGATCACTCTCCTTGACAGAGAAGACAGGACTAAATGGGAGGAAAGGAGTTCTGTTTTCTTCACGTCATCCATCAACATCACACCACTGGCCTCAGGCAGCGAGCCTCTTCCTCCCTTATTCTTGCTCTAAATTTAAGAGCCCTCCGTCGTCTTTACTTTTTCTTTTCTCTAAGCCTCAGCTCACTCTGGTCTTTGGTCCTTCTGATCTATTACTGGTCCTTGCCTTTCTTTCACATAATCTTTGGCAGCGTGCCTCTTTCCACTTTTTGGCACGTCTTTTTAAAATTCCGAGTTTCTCAGTGGGAGTGTGTAGCCACCTTGGCTCTGAATGTCTTTTCCTTTTGTCTGCAGCATGAACAACATGTGTGATTGCAAAGATAGAATTATAATTTTGAAAGCTTACCAATTCTTTTGAGTTTCCTCTTGAGAAATAGAATTAAAACAATCTTTTCTTGAATTCATTAAAACCTGCCTTCTCCAATTGTTGAGTACCTATCTTAGCATTCCAAGCCTTCTCCCTGCTTGGCTAGCACAAACCTTAAAAAGACACACTCACTTCCTCAAAAGATTTCTTTGTACCATAGAAGTGAAGTGCAGGAGGCAAAAAGACCCAATGGTTTTTTCTGACAATGGTCTCTGTAAAACATCTCAAGAAACCAATTAAAGAGAATGGTAGTAAACTTGAAATAAGAGGGAAAGTTTCTAAAGGTATTGTGGTGGTAGAATTGATAATCCCTGCCAATCAATTATGCAGGGATAATTACAAGAAGAGAGGAAGACTGTTGAGGTCTGCAAGTATACATGGCCAGGTGATCTAGAAAATGGTGATCAGGTAGGAAGAAAGAAGGACCAACATTTTTAGTAATGAAGAGAGGAGTTGAGAACGTATCGTTTCATTTAAAAAGAATATAGCATTTCCTTGCTACTCTCCTACCTTGCATTCACATTTACCTTTTAAGAGCACTTATCCCATCAGTTTGTCTACCACCCATCCTATGAAGTAACATGGAGATAAGAGGTTTGTCCAAGGTTTCAACATTAGTGAGTGGCAGAGCTCAATTCTCATATTTTCCAGAAACCCAGTAGTTCCCCCTTTCCAAAATGCTATGGCTCATGGCATTGCTAACCATCTGCAGAGATTAAAGGACAGGCATTGCCGACTCCCTTTTTGCCTGTAAAGGGGCAAAGCCAGCCCTTTGGTTTGCATCAGCAGCTGCTGTTGGCGGGGCTTGGGGTTATTCATAACTGATTAGCTTAATATGATATCCTTATCCCAAGAATCTTTCTATCCTCGATTACCACACCTGAGGTTGGGCAATTAACTGGGACAAATTCCAAAACATTGAGAGAAGTTCTGTTCCAGGGTGTTTCTCCTCTCCTATATCTCATCTCCCACTTCTGAGCAGCAACCACACTAGTCTTCTCTCTCTCTCTCTCTCTCTCCCTCTCCCTCTCTCTCTCTCTGTCTCTCTGTGCGTGTGCGTGTGTGTGTGTGTGTGTGTGTGTGTGTTCTGAGGTGAGCAGGCCTATAAAAACCTACTCCCAAAGGCCAAGGAAGGTGAGGAGCTGAAGAAAGAAGCTGACAAATCCAGATTCTCAGAATGAAATAATAGGATTTATGAACAGAAGCCATATCTCAAGTGGCTGCGAATGGTGGATCCCTACACTACACTGTTACGCCACAGACCCAGGGCTTACAAATCACAGGGAATTTGCCTAAGGGGAAAATGTATGTGTTTACGATAACATGAAGGTTATTTTGACCTAAGGGCAGGAATTATTGGTAATTACACACTCTTAACAGTAGATAAAATAGAAATTTTAGAGGCATTTTCAGAACTGGGGTTAATCAGAAGTCAACATATCAGATTAGTATACAAGATGGAGTTACTCTAGCCTCTATATTCTCCCTCCTCAATGCCCCCTAAACACATGCTCACCACTATCACTGCACCACTGTGGCTTGCTTTAAATGTCCCTGCACCCAATCCTTCACCAACCACCACCATACTTATTTCTTTCCATCTGTAAAAAATTCCCCGCTTTTATCAAATCCATTCACTTACCAAATACTCACTGAATCACTACTATGTGCTAGGCACCGTTCACAGAACTGGGAATACAGCATTGAACAAAACAATGTCCCTGAGCTCATGGAATTTTATTGTATAGTCTTTGAAACTCTTTATTGACCACACCAAATCTCCCTTCCTCTGAAATACTACAAATTTTGTCTTTATGGCTACATCACCATCAATGTATTTACACAGACTAGAAATATGAAACTCATTTTTGATTCATCAGTCTCCATCTATATCTAGTCATTCACGAAGTCCCCTGTTTTTTAATATCCTGAGAATTCCACATGCTCATTCTTTTGTCCTCATCCATACTGTCATGGCTCTAGCTCAGGACTCTCATCATGGGTCACCTTGAACTGATGTAATCACCTCCAGCCTCCTAGCAGATTGCCCTGCTTCTGGGCTTTCCTCCCTCAAACCTATCTTTCTTGGGTCCACTCATGATTTATTTAAAATAAAAAGCTCAATCTAATCAGGTCCATGCCCTGCTTATAACCTTTTAAAAGTTCAAGCTACTTGATATGATACCAAAAGCTGTTTGTGTTATGTTTCTTGTCTCATTGCTTCGCATAGTTTCTATCTCATTTTTCCCACATTCTCTCTCTTTCTCTCTCTCTCCCTTTCTGTGTGTGTGTGTATGTGTGTGTGAGACTCATACTAGAGTTCTTTAGTGGCTGGTTTGTACAATATTGTAGTCTCCATGCCTAGCACAGTGCCTGGCCTATATTAGTTCCTTACTAGAGTTTGAATTGAACTGGGTTTTTGCTGTTGTTCTAAATTTGTGTCTTTGATCTTAAGCTTTCATATGTCTGTGTTTTCCTTCTTCAGCTGCAGAGTGTGTTCCTTGTGGGGATAATTAGGGTTATTTACAAATGTTCTTGTTCTCTTCCTCCTTTGTACATTGCAGAACATTGTAGGATTTTCTTTCCCACACTTTTAAAATTAGGAACAGCCACATGATTTGTTCTGGCCAATGACATGTGAACGGAAGTAGCATGTGTCATTTCCTGGAGAAAGCATTTCATTGCCTCGCACAGAATACTGCTGCTATCTCCTCCTCTTGGTGCATGGAAAGCATAAGAACAAACAGAGCCTTTCTCAGTCCTTGACTGACTAAGGTGAGCAGAGGTTTCTGCTGACCTGTGCATGAAGTGCAGCATGGGCAAGAAACAAGTGTTGCTAACCCAAGGAGAGGTGGGGGCTGCTTTTTGTGGTCACCATAACCTAGCCTGTTCCGACCGCTCCATTGCCTGAGGACAGGACCTGTACCACTTAACTTTGTGTCTTCATTGTGCCACATTTAAAACAAACTCTTGACATATATTTAAATGTTGACTTCTGATTTAAAAGTCACAATGTTCAATTTCAAATATCCCTCTCCCATCAGTTTCTGCTCTCTCCATACTAAAGCACAATTTCTACTCATTTTAGCTCAACTATAGTTTCTAAAACATAGAAATTTCTGATCAGTTCATAATCTGGTGGCGGTCACTGGTGTAACGTTTTGTAGAGAACAAAATGTCACCCCTCGATGACTGACGATGATTCCTCCAGCTCAGCTGTGGTCAGTGTCCTCCAGGGACGGTGAGAAGGACTGCTCAGAGCACATGCCCTGCAGCTGAGCAGCAAAGCAAAGGGGTTGTAATAAATCAGCTTCCTAGGGGAGGTGCGTGTTGCAGTACAGCTCTCCCTGTAGCCTCTGTCCCAGCAGATGGCACGACAACATGGCAATAAATGTCATGAAAATGCTTCTCCCATATGCCTTTATATGCCTTAAAAAAACCTTCACTTGAGTATGTAATTCTATAAACAGAAAAAAATAATAATCCTCTGTGATCCTTTTTAAACTCTATTGTTAAACAAGGGAATATTTTTAAAGGGAGGAAGGAATTCCAAATCAGAGCCCCATCCTTAAAGGAATGCCTAATACGTATTTATTCTCTCTGCAATCCTCATGGTAACTGGAGAGGCATATTCTTTCTCCACATATAAATTTTATTATACCTCACTCTGATATTATTTCATGCACATCAGCATGGCGCTAGTTTCTAGATGTGCTAGTCCACTGAGTTATTAAAAAAGAAGAGCCCAAAACCTTCTACTTTCTTCAACCTGCTGATAGTTCTAACACAATTCCTTTTCCTTCCTCTGGCAGCCACACTTCCAAACACGTCCTCTCATAGCTGGACAAACAAGTCCAGTTAATTACAACCTATCTGCTTAATACCCTGAAATTTAAAATTAAGCTTGTAGGCACTGTTTTTATGACTACATGTTTTTAAAAATTAGAAGTTTTCAGCCAGAGTTATCACAGAAATTTGAATTTTAACTTGAAATTTTCGGCTTTATAAATGTCAAGGATTTTACTTCAAAATGTGTCTACAATTACTATAACTACAATGTAATTTTTCTAAAGATACTTTCTGAAAGACAATCAAATCTCAAAATTAAATATGTGGCCTTCTTGATTTTTAAAAAATCAATCTAAAGAAAAAAATGCAATGTTTCCTTGGAACATAAAGTATTTAGGGACCACAAGAAATGTCTCTAGTGTGAAAACATACAAAATAAGTACAAAAAATGTGAGTTCTCAGGCCTATCCTGTGAATGGAATAAGATCTCCTGACCTGTATTATCTACAACTGTTAGCAGCAGTGAATCCCTACTGGTCTGCCCCCACCTCAATTCTTGCCTCCTCAGAAGAAATTCAACCAAGGGGCATAAGGCAGAGAGACTGAGACAAGTTTTAAAGCAGGAGTGAGAGTTGATTAAAAAATGTTAGAGGCCTGGTGCAGTGGCTCACGCCTGTAATCCCAGCACTTTGGGAGGCCGAGGCTGGCAGATCACCTGAGGTCAGGAGTTCAAGACCAGCCTGACCAACATGGAGAAACCCCGTCTCTACTAAAAATACAAAATTAGCTGGGCATGGTGGCACATGCCTGTAATCCCAGCTACTCAGGAGGCTGAAACAGGAGAATCACTTGAACCTGGGAGGCAGAGGTTGGGTGAGCTGAGATCGAGCTATTGCACTCTAGCCTGGGCAACAAAAGTAAAACTCCGTCTCAAAAAAAAAAAAAAAAATTAGAGCAGGAATGAAAGGAAGTCATGTACACTTGGAAGAAGGCCAAGTGAGCAACTTGGGAGATTGGTGCATGGTTTGGCCTTTGACTTGGGGTTTTATATGTTGGCAGTCTTCTGGCATCAACGATTTCCTTGGGGTGGGCTGTCTGCGTGCGCAGTGGCCGGCCAGCACTTGGGAGGCAATGCAAGCCCAATGTCTTTACTGGAGTCGTGCATATACTTACTTGAGGTGTTCTTCCCTTACCAGTTGAATGTTCCCGGAGGGTCATGTATCAGTTAAACGTTGCCATTTTGCCTCTTAATGCATATGCTTGAGCTTTCTCGCCCAAATCCTGAGATTTTTTCAGAAGCTGCTGACCACCAGTTTCAGGTGTTCCTATCTATTGGGAGACTGCCTTTCCCTGGCACTGGCTGCAACCAATTATTATTTTAAAGAATCAGCTTAACAACTGGCTGACTGGCCAGGTGCAGTGGCTCATGCCTCTAATCCTAGCACTTTGGGATGCTGAGGCGGGCGGATCACCTGAGGTCAGGAGTTTGAGACCAGCCTGGCCAACATGGCAAAACCCTGTCTCTACTGAAAATACAAAAATCAGCCGGGCGTGCTGGCGGGCGGGTGCCTGTAATTCCAGCTACTTGGGAGGCTGAGGCAGGAGAACTTCTTGAACCCGGGCGGCAGAGGTTGCAGTGAGCCGAGGTCGTGCCACTGCACTCCAGCCTGGGCAACAGAGTGAGACTCTGTCTCAAAAGAAAAGAAACAACAAAAAACACTTGACTGACCATCACCTGATGGTTTGTCTGACATTCCTGGTGATGGGGTGGGGGGGGGTCTCTCCTGGCCTGCTCCTATCTGCCTATCTACTATAATACAACTAAGCCCAGTAGTAGAGGAAATCCTTTATTTTGTTAAAATAGGGCCACTGGGTAGAGGTTGTTGCTTTGCTTTGCACATTTGAAGATCTATCAACATAATACCAAGAACAAACCACGAAGGAAAAACTGGTAAATCCAAACATAAAAGTGTTTAAAAGTTTATTAAATATTTTATTACACATCTGCATTGCCTACGGTTTCTATAACACACACCTTACATTGGAATGATCTGTTTCTTGTTTTTATTTTCTACCAAAAAAAAAAAGGACGTTAAAATTAAGTATAGAAATGGTGGAACTTTGGGATTTCCTGTCCAGAGTTATCTACGAGTCCGGTTTTATTCCAGCTGATTCAACATGGCAGATTAAATGTGAAAAGCAAAATGGTGGGCTCCCTCAGGCAGCAACTCTTACTTCTTTCCTGGTTACATCTGCCTACATAGATAATTGATCAAGAAAGATGTTTACACCCCCACACATATTCTAGATAGTTTTGGTCATGAAGTCATAAGCTTCCATATCTGTACAATTTTTAAAATATGGAACTACACATTTTCCAAACACAAAATCTTTGTTTGGGAGTGGGGGGTAGGCCAGGCAGTGGAGGAGAAACTGACACCAACTTCCCTGAGAGCTTCCAAAGTAAGAAAGCATCGCTTTTTCCTTCATCAACTCCTGGTTGCATGCTGGAAAATGCAGCAAGTGAGGCACACCAAGCATAGACACAAAAATCGGAACACAACGGTAAGGTAGCCAGGTTGGCAGGTGTAGGGCCAAAGTGGCTGCACACCACCACGGTAAAATGTCTGCTACAGCCGCACATTTACAATCACTTTGGTGATGTTTCCAACACAGGCTGGGGGATTGAGATTCCCCCATATAAGGCAATGACAAGGATTTCAAATGGACCAAACATTTTATATTAGTGTCAACAGCATTAACACAGCTTCATCTGGCAGAGGAGACGCAACCAAGAATATCTGCATTATTTACTCCAGAGACATTGCCTGACACCATCTGTTCTCTGTCACCCCCCACCCACCAATGTGGCGCTTTCCTAGCGCACCCTTGCCCAGCTCTGTGAACCCCTCAGTTATGTATTTTGGCCCAAGAATTTCAAATCCCCATGTTTTCCTGAATAGAGATTTGGAAAGTTCATTTCAACAGAGTGATTGGTAACACAGAAGATCTCTTAATGCCGCAAAGTATTATTAGTTGTCCAGCTGCAAAGACGATTTGTTGTGTTTACCTTTATTCTAGGATTGAATACAATGCTTTCGCTATACAACGTGGTGGCTGGGGGATGGTGAGGTGGAGGGGACAGAGGGATTGGGCTAGATTACACAGCATAGAAAATCAATACCCTTACACTCTAGGGTCTGGAACTGGTTCAAGGTCACAGAAGTGAATAAGAAAGCCAACTAACCAGCAGTAGGAAATAGGTTGCGCAGAGCAAAGAAAAAACAAATTTCTGAAACACCTACAAACCACATATGATGTCTATATTTGTGTCTAGCTGATTTGTATACAAACATTGACCTTTCTGGAGATAAACTGTGCCCCTCTGAAAATCACGGTAACACTATTAGTAAGTCAAGACCAAAACAAGAGCCAACAGTCATGACAGTACTATATTTCATCTATATGGCCGGGAAAGGGGAATTAAAATGAGGCCCTTCAAGAGAGAAAACCCCAATAACGTGTCATTAAAAATAAAAATGACCGATTTGTACAAGAGTAGTTCAAAATTTATTTATAAATTTGTTTAAAAGAATATAAGACTTTTTTTCTTTTGTGCATATTTGTACCGCAGATTAAGAAAGTAGGGATTAAAATCTAAAAAGACCCCCAAAGCTTTCCAAAACCTGATCTGAGAATTAGATAAGAATGTGTCACTTAGAAAGACAAGCCTAATGCTAGCATTAGGGATAGCATTAGGAGATATACCTAATGTAAGCGACGAGTTAATGGGTGCAGCACAACAACACGGCACATGTACACATATGTAACAAACCTGCACGTTGTGCACATGTACCCTACAACTTAAAGTATAATAAAAAACCAAAAAAATTTCATAAACAAAAGAATTCATGGGGCAGAAAATGTAAGGGGTTCTGGAAACAGAGAGTTTGAAAGTCCAGAAATGAGCTATAAATAAACTGTTGCTAAAAAAAAAAAAAAAAAAAAAAGGCAAGCCTGTAGCACCCATAGCTCTGATTAACCTGAAAGCATCAAGCGACTTCCTCTTTTTCTACCTTACCAACATTAATTATACTTCCAATTAGAAAAATAATGTAGCATTTCCCTGGCAGTAGAGATTACATGAGTTCAGTAATCAGCTCCTCCAAACATGCATAAATGAGGACAGGGAGAAGCCAGTCACTCCTGACTGCACCGTCAAGTGTGTGGGCAGTTGAAATCAAGGTAAAAACAGTGAGGCTGAACAAAATCACATTAAGAAAAAGCATCTCACGAGGCTTTTCGAGGTCAGTTGATGAAGGCCAGATAGGAGTCAATATTTTCTCATATACCCTGGAAGAAAAAGAAAACGAAAATTACCACAAGCAGCAAAATAAAATTCAAAGCCTTTGTAGTCAAAAATGAAGTTCCTGTAAAGAACGCTCTTACTGCATCAAGCTAAAATGACCATTTTTTAAAATTAACAACTTAAATGACCATTGAAACTATTTTCTTTCAAGTCACATTGCATTTGATTCCCAAAATAGTCTTGGCCAATGATGTAATGGTTTGTCAAGTGATGTCTTATTGGCTGTGTTCTTAGACTAACAGAGGTCACAAATAATATAGTTCGAAAATGTTGTCACCCACCTGCACAGTTACAGCAAGGACAGGATGAACACATGTGGAACAGAGCAATTTAAATGGAAATGTCTCAAGTAGGGTTATGTTGTATTATGCAGGAGAAAGGTGACTTCTTTTCTTTTTTCTTTCTTTTTTTTTCTGAGACGGAGTCTCGCTCTGTCGCCCAGGCTGGAGTGCAGTGGCGCAATCTCAGCTCACTGCAAGCTCCGCCTCCCGGGTTCACGCCATTCTCCTGCCTCAGCCTCCCGTGTAGCTGGGACTACAGGCGCCCGCCACCTCGCCCGGCTAGTTTTTTGTATTTTTTAGTAGAGACGGGGTTTCACCGTGTTAGCCAGGATGGTCTGGATCTCCTGACCTCGTGATCCACCCGTCTCGGCCTCCTAAAGTGCTGGGATTACAGGCTTGAGCCACCGCGCCCGGCCGAGAAAGGTGACTTCTAAGAGGACCTTGAGGTAGGGAGATAGACTAATGAGTCTCCACTCACACCATGTGCAAAGGGTCAAGAGACCTCCATCAAGCCTTCTGCAGTGCTGGGCCACGTTATGTATGGAATACACACTATTGGCTGTTTCTTCTAACACTTCAGGAAATTAAAATCTCAGGTTGCCTCATTGGTCATAGGAAATGCTGAACTGCCCTTGAAGACATAGGATTAAGAGTTTCCACAGCATCCCAAAGAGCCTCACCTGCTGTATCAGAGGAAATATCATTTAAAGGGATTTTTTTTAAGTGACCCACCTTAGGTGCCTCAAAAAAACTAATAGAGGACCCTAGAAAAATCAAAATGTACTTTTTTTACATACAAAAGCAATTATTGAAGAATAAATGTATATGTTAAGAAATATGAGAAGACTGATTTAAATTAACAATGATTAAAAAATAGTCCACCTAACATACACACTTATTGGGGGCCTACTGCTTAAGTGTCTATATGACATTTCAAGAAGCCGCTGCTTCTTTCCACGGCTTGGTTTTATCATAATTTCTGCCTTCCTCCTTTTTTTCTCTGGCTCTGACTTTTTACTGGTTCTGCTATTTCCTCCAAGCCTTTGTGAATTGAGGCATAACTTTCCTCTTTCATTCCTTGGAGGAGCTCAGTCCTCATCTATCAGTCTTTAAATGGTGACATATCCTTAATTTAATAGTAATTCTAATATATTAATATAAGTTGTTAATCTATATATTAATTGTGTCCACTTGTTATTTGCAAAACATGTCCTAAATAAAAGTTTAATTTATGTCCTCTCTTCTTACTTTTGTATGATATTCTTTTATGAACAGATGTTTTAAATTTTAATCTAGGTAAAGTTACTTTTTTGGTTTTTTTTTTTCTTGGTTTATACCTTGGGTCTTACAAAATCCTTTCTCAGTTCTATTTTATAAATAGCCTGTCTTATTTTCTAAAATGTAAAAGTCTTCCTTCCTATTTAGAAGCTTTAATCCACTTAGAAATGTTATGAATTATGTCGGGACCTAACTCCATGTAAGTACACAATGGTCCCAACAGCATTGGTTGAACGGTCTGTTTTCTCCCAGTGATATGCTCTACCCCTTCTGTCATACAAAAAAATTTAAAACTTCAGAAATGTTGGGTGTGCTGGTGCCAATTGCATACCGCACTAAATACACAATTAAGTTCCTGTCTATACTTCTTTACCTTTAGGAGTGAATTGGTTACTCTTGGTTCTTTGCTTTGATTACAATTTATTTGAATCTATAACTTATTTGAGAGCTCATTCCTATCTATTAACAAGGTATCACTCTTCATTTATTTATTCCACAGTATCTTTCTACAAAATTTTAGAATTTTTGTTCTTTTTTTCTTTTTTTTTTTTTTGAGAAGGAGTCTCGCTCTGCCACCCAGGCTGGAGTGTAGTGTAGCCATCTCAGCTCACTGCAAGCTCCGCCTCCCGGGTTCATGCCATTCTCCTGCTTCAGCCTCCCAAGTAGCTGGGACTACACCCGCCACCACGCCCGGCTAATTTTTTTTGAATTTTTAGTAGAGACAAGGTTTCACCATGTTAGCCAGGATCATCTCGATCTCCTGACCTCGTGATCTGCCCGCCTCAGCCTCCCAAAGTGCTGGGATTACAGGTGTGAACCACCGTGCCGAGCCAATTTTAGAATTTTTTAAAAAGGGTCATGCATATCTTTGGTTGGATCTTTTAATTAGATTTATTTATTCCTAATGTGTAGAAATGTAGTTTTTACATATTGATCTTACATCTACTAACATTGCCAAGTGTTTTTTCCTTCTAATAATTTGAATGTAAATTCTTTTGGATTTTTTATGTAAATAATTGTATCATCTATGATTTATAAAGGTTTTTTCCCCCTTTTCAATCTTTATATCTCTTATTTAACAGAAATGTTTTTAATTTTTTTTTATTATTATACAGTTTTGATCCCTTTATGAGGCAAAGAAATTTCCCTTCTATTCCTAGTTTGCTAGAAGACTTTACCATGAGTAGTGTAATTTAGCAAATGCTTTTTCTGTACTCATTGAGATGATCATATGGAGTTTCTTTTATAATTTATGAGGTGAATTATCTCAGTAGGTTTTTTGTTTTGTTTGCAATAAGCCAAGCTTGCAATTCTGGAATAAATCCTATCTCATCAGGACATGTTATGCTTTTTCATATTTATCCTGTCAAAATCTTGTGATTGTTTTGAATCTATGTTTACAAGTGATACTGAGTCTATTTTTTTCTATACAGTCTTTGTTTAATTTTAATTCAAAGTCACATTTACCTGCTTAATCATTTTGAATAATACTTCCTTCTTTTTAATCAGAAAAACTTTCTAGACATTTGGAATAATTTGTTCCTTGAAAGTTTAATAGAATTTTGCTCTAATATGTACAGGCCTGGTCTTTGTTTAATGGGAAGACAGAAAGACATTGCTGTTGATAGTGTTTGTATCACTTTGCGTGTCCACCAATGATGTGTAAAGCACCCTTTTCCCCACAGCCTTGCCGACAGAGTATATCGTCAATCTTTTAGGGTTCTTTTTGCCAAATAATTGATAAGAAATGGCATTTTGGTCTAATTCTTTTTCAAGTCTGCTTGGTTGTCTTTCATTGTCTCCTATTTTTTGCTCATTATTTCAAATCCAATTTTTATTTCATCAAATGTTTTTTAAATTCAGTATCTAATCATTTTAGCACCTGAAATCATCTGGCCCTCAGTCTGTCTGTTGTGTTTGTGATGTTGAATCACAACCACTTGTTTCCTTGCGTGTGCGGTAAGTTCCAGTTATTGTTTTATGCCTGGGATACGTCAGTGAACACAACAATCCAATGGCCCCGCCCTTGTAGAACGTGGAACATACATCAATCATCACAGGGAGAGGTGAAGAGTAAACAGTCAACAAAACGTACAAGGAAATTATGTTCTAAAAGTATGTTAGAAGTTGAAGAGTGCTATAGAAAAAGGGAGGGGAGCCTGGAAAGGGAACTGCAGGAGCCAGAGTGAGAGGACAGGCACCAGCTTTAACTAGGATGCCAAAGTAACCTCACTGAGACCGTGGAATTCAAGAAAGTAAATGAAGGAGGACAAACCATATGGATGTTATGGAGAATAGTATAGACAGAGCAGCCAGTGCTCTCAGCAAGAAAGCTGGTGTGGCTAGAGAGAAATGAAGAAGGAGAGCCAGAGGCCTAACAAGGGGTCTGGATCATGCAGCACCTGGTAGGCTGCTGGAAGGACTTCGGCTTTTACTAAAAGTGATTTGGGGGGTGGTGGAAGCCCTTGGAGGGGTATGCAGAGACAGAATCTGACTTCTGTCACTCTTGTATTGAGAACAGACTGTAGGTAAGTAATTGTGGAAGGAAGGAAACCATCTAGGAGACTACTGCAAGTATCTGGATGAGCACTGAGAGAGGCTGGAAGCAGGATAATGATGATGAGGATGGTGAGAAGCTGCTGAATTGGATGTATTGGGAAGGAAGAGTCAAGAGGATTTGTTGATGGCTAGCTGTGTGGGTGTGAGAGAGACATTGCACCATTACGGAAACAGAAAAATGTGCAGATAGAGCACTGGGGTAAAGGGGATCAAAGGTTAGGTTTTAGACATGTTAAGGCTGAAATGTGTATTACGTATCTTGGATAAGTAGAGATGTGTTGGGTAGGCAACTGGGTACACAAGTCTGGAGTTTGGAGGAAGGGGTCTGGGCTGGAAATAGAAACTTGGGAGTCATGAACATATAGCTAGCATCTAATTTCATAAGAATGAAAGAGGTCATCAAGGTATTAAGTGAACATCAGTTCAGAAAGTGGTCCAAAGCAGATCCCTGAGGCACTTCACTGTTGAGACGGCAGGAAGATGCAAGGAGTTCAGCAAAGAGGAATGAAAAGGGGTTATCACAGAGGTATATGAAAACCCAGGAGAGTACAGTGTCCCAGAAGCTAAGTAAAGAAACAGTTTCAAAGAAGAGAGAGTGATTCACCATGACGAAGAATGGCGAGCAGTCAAAAGATGAAGATTGAGAAATAATCATTGGATTTTGCAATGTGGACACTTCTAGTGACCACGAAAAGAACATTCTTTTTGATGAGTAGATTCTAAAACCTGATAAGAGTGGGTTTAAGAAAAAATAAAGAAATTAGGGATAGCAAGGGTAGGCAGCTTTTAATGTTTTACTCTGAAGGAGGACAGAGAAACAGGGCAGTAGCAAGAGTTCAGAAATGTGCTATCAACAGAATTGATAACTGATTTATATTTTATGCTGATGGAAGTGTTCTAGTTGAGATGGAACATTCAGCAATTCAGTAGAGAGGAGAGAGTATTATTAGAACAAAGTCCCCCAGGAGGTGGGGAAGATAAATCATAAAGCAAAGCAAGCACAGCAGTGCAGATGTCTGGAGGTCAATAGAGGTGAAGGTGGGAGCCTGAGGAACTTCTCAGATTTCTCTTGCTGCTTCTTTTAAGTAAGGAAAGCACTGATAAGCCCTTTGGACTTGGATATGCCCATCCTACTAAAAACTTCACCCAATCATCCTCGCTATTACATCATGAGAAAACAATGGTCCTCTCTTTGATCTGTGAGGAATCTAAGCAGAGATTTGTGGCTCACTAAGGCCTGCCAATAGCTATCGATGAGCCAGATTGCCACATCCTCACGTCCTCAGAAGCCTGTGTGAGATCCATTTATACCTTCCCATCATCTTCCCCTCTGCTCCAGATAGATACTTTATAAGTTTTAAGAGCGGTTCCATAGAGAAGGAATGACAACCATACAGTGTGTTTCCAAGCCCTGACAAAATCTAAATTCCAATCGTATTTCACAACTAAGTTATACAAGCTTGGATAATGTCTGCAACTCACAATGGCCTATTTTCCACATGACTCCTACTCACATATTGTTACAAGACAGTATGTGTACATTGCATCTCACAATGCAAAGATCCTGCGTTTCAGTTATTTTCTCTGTTCCATACTGTCCCTACTCTGAATGCCAGAGTGTAACAAATGAGCATATATTAGGGATAAATAGATGCATCCAGGAAGCGTTCTCTGCAAATTTGCTTACGTTCAATTATCTTAAATATGTATACATTTGTAAAATCCATTCATCAATTTAAACTACTAGATTACTAGATGTCTTTCAAAGGTACATGCTATAAGATTTCTAACAGATTGACTTCTCAAACATGATCGTTGGTCTGTCGAGTATTTATTAAAGGAAGATCTTCTCTAGACTTTCTAGGTCAGCAAGCACTTGACGATTTTGTTGTATTTTTTACCAGTTTACAGATTTCTATCTGATGTGTGTGTATATAAAGGGAGTGAATGTGAGAGAGAGAAGGCAGTTATGCACTTGGACTTCAATTAAACTGTAAGGCCTATGGTCTTTAGTTTTTGATTTTATACACATTGCAAACCTCACAATTATATATATTCCAAAGATCTGGTGCTCCTTCAATAATATATTGTGCACACAAAATACATTAAACACATATTACAACACAGTTGCAAGGTTTTCATCACAGAAATATGTAAGGATATTTCATTTTTTAAAAGTGCCTTTTGCTATAGGGTTTTTAAAAAATCATTTTGTAGTGAAAAATTAACTACTGATTTCTTTGATGTGTTAGTTTGACCAAAAGAATGTATTACTAGAGAATGCTTATTATTTTTATAACCATATTTCATTTAAAATCTTTCTGAAAAAAAAATGTTCATTTGTTTTTTTGTAGGTCTGGGCAAGGGATGATAAAAAGCCTTAGAGTCCAGGCAATCACGCTGAAAACAAAGGGCAGGTGTCATTTTTTATTGTGATTGGCCAGAGCTGAAATCAGGACTTTCTCCCTCTCTCAGAAGCTATTGTGGAATTTACAGTAATCCCCCTGGCTGACTGCCCATCACACTGCTGAACAGCATAACAACAACAAAAACATAATATCTGGGGAGAAGGCCAAAACATATATTAAAAATTCTCATTGTTTTTATTCTTCAACATTCAAAGATGATTTTTTTAAGAGAAAAGAAAAAACTCACCCAGCTGTTACCGCTATTCATATTCCAACAGCCTCCAGATTGCTCAAGGCCACCTGGTTGACTTTTGCCTTGGAGTCGGTCCAGAAAAGCATTATTTACCCTTTAAAACAATGAAAAATGTGTGTGAGTAGAAAACTTGCTGCAGGGCTGAGAGATTTCTGAGAACCTAATGTGTTGTATGAACTGACCCTGGGGATAGCTTCCTGGCTTCAGCTTACAAGAAATCTACAGATACTTCTCTTCATACTAACCATATGACATGCTATTAACCGCTCTTTACTGGAGATGGTGCCAATCTTGGTTCAAGTCAAAGGGGGTATGAGTTCTTAACCTGAGAGTTTCAGGCACTCATCTCCTACCAGTTCAGCAAGACCCTAGTTCAAGAAAGAAACTACAGCCCTCAGAGTCATACTAGGTATGAACCTCAGAGGCTGGAGGAAAGACAGAAGCCTCAGCACCAACCAAAACATGAAGAAGAACCAAAGATAGCTCTATGGCATTATTGCTGCAAGATAGATGTCCTTCCCATGTTCCCTGCACTCCAGTGCCAGTCTTGCTAAAGTAAACCCCACACATGAAAAGCAGAAATGGAAGGTAGTAGGGTGATGGTTATATTATTCTATTTCTGGAGCTCGCTACCTTGTTGTTCACTTTATAATTAACCATCATAAATATCTGCTTTATGGACCTTTCTGTGTTTCATATTACAATTTTTAAATTTAAAATGATAAATCACAGGTAACACCATGCTCTGAGTTGCCCACGGATGGCTGAATAGAGTCAGGGACTTGGAAGCTGAAGAAATGGCACTGCAATAGGTACCCTATGATATCAACAGATTATTTAGGAAGTGCAGAAATAAGACTATAAGCTTCTTGGAAGCAGAAACACAATGCCTGGTGCATAGCAGCAAATATACATTTATGGAAGGACGGAAGGCAGGGACCAGTCACATGACTCCTGTTCAGTCATGAAGATAAGCAGAATGTGGTCATGGTGAGTGGCTACAGGCCGGTGACTGGGGAGATTTGGGAACTTTGAGGAAAATAAAGGCTGGGTGGCAAAGTCAAAGGCTGGAGGGGGTTTTTGTCTGTCTGTGCTTGCTCAGTGCTAGCTAAGATGCCATCCTTGTGTGGGTTCAGTTGCTGTTTCTCAACAACTCTAGGTCCCATCGGGCTGTGGTTCTACCTCAGCTATTGTAAAGCTTCTTTCCTGTCTTACCATAAAATCCATCCAAGTGCCATATTCTAGTCAGCCTGTTTCACTGCCAAGCTCCATGTTTAAGTCACCTTCTCTGAATCTGTCAGCGTGCAATAGAAGAGTATCCAACTTCGCTGGAGACTCGACTCTCAAGAAAAGGAAAGTGACCCTGCTCCCCATTAAACAACACAACCACTGGTATCCTGGACTGCCTACATGCCTGGGGCTGTTCTTATCCAGTCTTTTTTGTCATTAGCAAAGATGGGTTTTCATTCAGCATCCTCCACCCCACACCCAAACCACTGGAAGGCTTGTTAGCTCTACCTCCTGAACACATCCTAAATTCATGCTTTCCTTTCCATGGATACCATTCTAGTTTAAATTACTATCTCCTCTTCACCTTGCTAGTGCTTTCACTCTCACCTTCCGTAATCTAGTCCCCATACAACAACCTTACTAGATTATGAAAGAAATCTTGTCTTCCTTTAGCTTAAAATTCTCCCAAGACTTCCCATTGGTCTTAGAATAAAACTGGCTTATAAAATGTTATCTTGCTCCTGCCTACCTTTCCTCCCTCACTGAGTATTATTCTCTTCTTCACTCACTATAATCCCATCGCATGGGGTGAGGTGTGGTGGCTCATGCCTGTAATCCCAGTGCTTTGGGAGGCCGAGGCGGGTGCTAGACTTGAGGTCAGGAGACTAGCCTGGCCAACCTGGCAAAACCCCTATCTCTACTAAAAATCCAAAAATTAGCCCAGCACTATGATGGACACCTGTAGTCTCAGCAACTCAGGAGGCTGAGGCAAGAGAATCACTTGAACCCGGGAGGCAGAGGTTGTAGTAAGTGGAGATGACATCACTACACTCCAGCCTGGGTGACAGAGCAAAACTCTGTCTAAAAAAATAATAAAAATCAAAAATAAAATAAAATAATAATAAAATCCCATCACTTGGGACTCAAAAAGTCCAAGCTCATTTGCACTTTAGAGCCTCTGTGCTTGCTTCTCCCCTGTTCGTAGGCCATCTAAGTCCGTGCATCTGCCCCCAGTCTCTCTGTGGCTAGTTCTTCCTTTTCCTTTGATGTCACCTCTGCAGTGAGGCCTTCCTAAGTAATCTATCACCTCCAATTTCTTCCTTACTATCCCCTTGTGATATGGTCCTCACAGTACACATCACCATCTGAAATAACAGTGCCTTTGATTGTGGACTTCCATTTCTCTCCTCCAGATTATAATTTCCACATGGTCAGGGACCCCTTCTGCCATGTTTTGCCCTATTCCCGGGACCTAGAACTAAACCTTTATGGAACGTGACCCGATAATGTAGTTACTGAATGAACAAATCTTCCTGGCACACGTTCTTCACCCCTGAAAACGACATGATGAGTGCAGACTGCAAAACAGCTCACTGGCAATTGCTCTCAATTCACTCAAACCCTGCGAAGACCGATGCCTCGTCACGAAGACATAAGGTAATGTGATTCACTTTTGAGCATCAGTTACTAAGAGGACATCAGAGTGGTTGAGCACTCTTTGATACTATAGGAGTGTCCTCAACTTGCCTATGTCCACGGCAGTGTGAGTCAGCCAGAGATAATGGGGGGGGGGGGGAAGAGTTCTTCTCTCAATTCCTATCAAGAATCTAAATGGGAGGGAAAAGAACCAATTTCTGTTTTTGTTTAATAGTTTTAGAAAGTACATACAAGCTACTGCGGTCAAAGTCGTGCTCTGGGTTTTCTTCTGAGGGTTAATTTGGATAAAAACTATTATTCAGGGATGGTTCAAGTTTGAATAAATCAATTCAGTTCATCTCAGTTTTCACCTCATGGCCCAAATCCTTTCAAGTCCTTGACCCCCATGCTCTTCATTTCTCTCCAGAGTTTCTACTTGTCTTCTCCTACTCAAATACTTACAATGGGTCAGGTCCAGGTGCACTCAAGCTCATTACAGGTTCATTGAAAAGCTTGTCAGGAATCTCAAAGCTTTCTATTATAACACTCAGAGTTGAGTTTTCTGCAATGTGAACTTTTAAACTGTAGAAAGCACGTTGTCTTTTTGATGCCAATAAAAGTGTGCCTCTGGAGAAAACCTAATTTACATCCCCTACACACATACTATATAGCTTGTGGTGTTCCCTTGAGTAAGAATGGACACAGCTATTTTATTCAGAGTTCACTGAATATGTATTCTCACATGATAACATGGGAAAGCTCATGGCACACTTTAAAGGCAATACAAATGTAAGCTCTTTTCAAAAATTGATGAGCATAAAATATATATTTAATAACTTGATCACAGACTTCAAAACTAATTACTGAGTTTATTATCTAGAAAAATCTCTTCTTGGATTAAATTTGGAGCTATACATTTATTGGATCTATTTAAGTAGAATCAAAAGAAAGAGAAAATAACATAGAAATTAAACAGCCCCACCAATATTTAGGTATTCAGTAATATGGAAATAAAGAATGAGAGCCAAGATTCCTATAACAAAAAAGTTATCTTTTCCACCTCTAATCAAATAGCTTAGGTGTTTATTAGGTGCCCATCAAAGATAAATATTTCAGCAATGGAGCCTATTAATGTGACACATCACTATGTTTAAGATGCTTAAAGTCTTACAGTTCAATTAATCCTCAGAAGTCCAGAGAAATAACTGGCTACTACTAGCAATCAGTTTATAAATACAATAGCAAGTGTTTTTTTAAACAGAAAGTATTTTAAAGAAAAAATAGGCCAGGTGCGGTGGCTCACGCCTGTAATCCCAGCACTTTGGGAAGCCAAGGTGGATGGATCACCTGAGGTCAGGAGTTCAAGACCAGCCTGGCCAGCAGGTGAAACCACATCTCCACTAAAAATACAAAAATTAGCCGGGCACGGAGGCATGGGCCTGTAATCCCAGCTACTCAGGAGGCTGAGGCAGAAGAATCACTTGAACCTGGGAGGCAGAGGTTGCAGTGAGCCAAGATCCCACCACTGCACTCCCGCCTAGGCAACAGAGACAAAATTGAGACTTTGTCTCAAATTAGAGAGAGAGAGAGAGAAGGAGGGAAGGAAGGAAAGAAAACAGTAACAAAATAACTAAATTATGGCCTACTTTGTAATAAATAGTTAGCATCCTTCCCCACCACCATCTTACCCAACAATGTAGCCTAACCAACATATCAGAGTTTTGATATTTCCTTAAATAAGAGAAAAAATATATAACTCACATTTGTAGTTTTAAAACTATTTTGACTGGACTATGGGAACAACATAGTCCAGTCAAATAAATGTGAGCCCACCGCCCACAGTCAGAGGCACCATCAGGATAGGGCACTTCCACCGAATGCTTTTTAAAGTCTCTCATTTAGAAAATGAAACCACCATAACTCAAAAACACACTTTAGTGACAGTGGGAAGGTTAAATACATAAAAGAAGCCATTCACTATCAAAATAATTTGTTCCTTTAAATTGTGAAAACCCTTACATTCTTCTCCAAGATACTCAAGTACACCCCTAATGAACTCGAACAACCCGTGTCCCCTGCTAGAAATCTTAGCATAATAATGGCAGACAATATGGTGCTTATTGGCACTGTCCCAACAGTAACATGATATTTTACTAGGTATTCTTAAGTCTGATATTAGGATTAAGATGGGGAGTGCTCAGACTGTTTGAAAATTACTTAATGGTTCTAAGATTTTTTTCTCTAATGTATTTGTCAATATTAAATAACTTTAATGAGTTTTTGTCTGAGCTTTTGTACTCAAGTATGGGTATCTGACCATCTATATTAACGTAATTATTCTAATTAAGTCTATAAATGGTACAGCATCATCTCAAATTAGGATGCTCTGTCCCATGGAAGGAAAATTAAACATACCTTAATTGAACACACAGCTTAAGAACATGATTCAGTTTCCTAATGTGAGTTTATGCCACCTAGCCAAGAAAATTGGATATTTGTGTGCCTGCGCATATGTACACGTGTGTGCTCATGTATGTAGCAGTTGGCATGCCTCATACATACATCACGTCTCAACAACAGATTTAAATGTAATGCACATTCCAAAACCATATTAATAATGTTACTGTAATGTTTTCCTAAAACGCTGTACAAACTTTGTAGGTAATTGATTTAACCGAGGATGCTTATTTTATTAGCCAGTTATACCTCCTGTGTTCAGTCTGGTGGATTTTGGCTCTTTCTTCCTCTTGCTGCTGCCGCTTAAGTTCCAGTAATTCACTCTAGGAACAATAAAAGTTTGAAAATATGGTTTTCAATTAACACGGTTGTACAGAAGATACCCAAATCAATTACATATTTAACCTCAACTGGTACAATATTTCATTTTTGAAACTTTTACTTAAGTACTATTTGGATGTGAAATTATTTTCTTATATACGTAAGTAGCCAATAACTGTGGCTTGGTCAAACAGAATTGCTCTGTGAGTATAAAATTGCTAGATTAAAAGCCAATATGCATGGTCAAGATACTAGACCAATAGGTACAACACAAACAGAGAAAAATACAATGTAACTCAAATTCATCTATGTCTTATAGAGAAAAACAAATCACATTAGTTCCTTCAGGAATATCACACAATACGATTTCTTGGTATTTCTCTAGCATTTCTTTCCTAATAAATTCATAGCATCTTACAAATAAACATTGGACTCAATCTTGTAGTGCAATTCTCTTAATAAAACATTCTCTATCCTGGAGAATAAGCAATCACCTATTATTGGTTAGTTACTTCTAATACCAGCAGAACTTTGAGATCTCTGGAGGAGATAGTTTGCTTCATATAAATCACATTATTATAACTAAATCTTTAGCTTCCAACAGTCTGCTTATCTTCTGGGAAGATGCAACTTAACTTCCAGACCCAGTTACTATGTTTACAGTATTATACCAAAGAACCAACCCCAGGATTTCTCTAATACCCAACTGTCTACCCTAAGGCAGAATAAATTTTAATCCCATTTCAAAGACAAAAAAATGCAAAGAGAAGAAAATCATTAGGCCCAAGTCATATACCAGTGCCTGAGTCAGAGAGACTTTCTGGTAGAGAAAATACTGTGTCTTAATCAACACATACCAATAAAAGGTTGCTATTGTTGTTTTAACTCCCAAACTTCCTGGATGAAAAGTATACAGAAAACTCAGAGTTCAGGTTGACATTTTATTAACTTTGTTCAAAGACCCTCTAATATTCCACAGTCCCCCAAAATAAAAAGACTTGTTTCTTATACTGTGATATTCCAAATAAATTCCTCATCAATCCCTAAAGCACACTGCTTAACTCTATTTCCTACGTAACACCAAGGGGAAATCATTGAATAATATTTGAGTTTCTGAAATCAGTGAATAACATCTGCCCACTCAATAAGCATTTATTATGCACCTAACTGCCAAGTTTTATGCTCAAGTCTCACTCTTGCACAACAGGATCGTTTTTTAGTCTACCAAGTATTAGTACTCCTTATCAGTACTACCAAGTATACTGATGTGAAAGAAGCTCCTGTCCTCTCCCTTGTCTCCACAATCATTTTCAATTCCTGCATGTGGTTTTGTCAGTAATTTTCTTCTTCTTAATAGTATGCACGTTTATTCATTTCTTCATGTTTAAAAAACTGTATCATCTTTTGACTACCTACAATGGAAAAAGATTGATGTCTCTCTATTACTACCTCCACCCCAATCCCAACTTCCTCTCATAGTACATCCCCAGCCTCATTCTCTTACAACATTTCTTTTTTTAACATTCAGTGTGGTGGGAGAGGGATCTAGAAATCCTATAGCTCCTCATTCAGGTTTCTAATTCATCCTCCTGTTTTCAAGTCTAGGCTTCAAAGGTACCAGGTGCCTCCAATTCCTGAACTTAACCAACTTCTGTCTTACTGCTTCTTGCAAATGAGTTCTGGCTTATCCTGCTCCACTAAATCAGTTGCCACTGACCACCTAGTTCCAGATTTAAATTTTTGGCTTGTATCTTTACTGCAGTCTACTAGTCTATTCTTTTGCTCTTGCTGGCTTATGACTTTTTAAAAAAATTCCTGTATTTTTAGTGGTATATGGGGAAAGAGTGATAAAACATAAGCAAATGAAATGCTTTTCATATGCAATGTTTAACCAGAAAACCTTAATATTTTCTAATATAAGCTTTACCAGAATTGTATTATTTGATCCCACTAACAACAACTGCAAAGGTAGGCAGGCAAACAAAGTATTATGTGATAAATGAATAAGCAATATCATCCTCACCTTACAGATGAGGAAACAGGATCAGAGACAAGTTTTAGTAACTTGTCAAGAGCTAAATAGCTTATTAGTAGCAAAATAAAGACTGGGGCTTACATTTTCTTGTATCTAATAATCTTTTGCATGATGCATTCAAAATAAATGGTTGGAATTGAGGATGTCTTCATGGTGGTTCATCATACTCAAGTATAAACAGTCACGTCCAGAACTATAAGACCCATTCACATTCAAAAGCTTTAGCAGAATATATGTTAACCCAAGCACAAATCTAAATCCTTCTTGCCAAAGGATGCTGATTATTTTCACATTCATTAACCCTATTTCTCCAAGGACCAACTTCTGGTATCTGGCCCATTGTGAGTTTAATACAATGAACTCTGAACAAACTTAACTCTCATTAGTTCTGGAGTATGACACAAAGACAAAAAAAGTATTATATATATATATATTTATATGCATATTATGACATGTTACTTTAAAATAATTTTTAAGGTAATTTTTTCAGACTTGGCAAAATGATCATGAAACTTGTCTGAGGGAAAAAAATGCAATCGTAGCCATAAAAAAATCCTGAAAAAGAAAACAAAAAAATGAGAAAGAACCAGCTTCATCAAACATTGAAAGACATCATATGAGAACACGTGGATGGGGACAACACATACTGGGACCTGTTGGAGTGGAGGATGTAGGGGGAGGGAGAGCTAATGGATGCTGGGCTTAAAACCTAGGTATTGGGTTGATCTGTGCAGCAAACCACCATGGCACACGTTTACCTATGTAACAAATCTGCACATCCTGCACCTGAACCCCTGAATTTAAAAGTTGAAGAAAAAACATATCATAAAACAATTCGAGTCTAAGAAGAGACGTGTTACATATGGAAATGTAGTTTATCATAGAGTTGTTGTGCTAAACCAATGCAGGAGACAGAGTTTCATGAATGATGATGGACTAGTCAACTACTGTAAGAAAGATCAAAACTGGATCCTTAACGTTGATTAAATAAATTTTATAGAAGTCTAAGATTTGAGCCTAGACGATGGGAATAGAAGGTTTCAAAGGCAGCACAGGTGAATTTATTTATAAACTTGGAGTGAGGAAGTTCCAGAAGTTATGAAAAGAAAAAGACTGACAAATTTGGCTGCATGAAAATTCAAATCTTTCATTTGGAAAAAATACCATAAAATTTAAAAATGAACTGTTAATGAATGTTTAAGATACACAAAGGCTAATTCCATTTTCATTTATTTATTCATTAAATATCTGAGTGTCTATTATGAGCCAGGCTTGCATCTACATAATAGGCTATAGTAGTGAACAAGATAGATGAGATCCTTGCTCTTTTAGAGTTTATGTTCTAGAGAAAGGCAACCCATAAACAAGTGAGAAAAATATCCAACCATAATCCCAGGCAGAGGATTAAAACACACTGATGTGAGATTCAGTGGCTCAGTGACTATTTTAGGTTGAGACTCAGGAAATGTCCCAGAAAGCGGGTAAGGACTTCACATAAACCAATAAGGAAAAAACAACCAAACAGAAGAAGGGCCAAGGGATAGGAGCAGGCAGTTCACAGATAAACTACAGATGCCTGTCCATTCAAAATGGTCATTATCTTCACTCAAAATCAAAGAAAAATTAAAACAATGAGATAAAATATTTCTATTGCATTGACAAAAATCAGAAAAGTTTGACAGAAAACACTCTGGTATAGCATCTAAATTAGTGAAACCTAATTTGGTTTTTGGAGGTCAATTTAGCAATAAGCATCAAAATGTAAGATGTATACATCCCTTGCAGAAGTGTTCAAAGATGTATGTATATGAATATTCAGTTATATTACTGAAACTGTAACAGTTCAGGGAAAAATGTTAATGCCCACCAACAAAAAACTCGCATGATAAGTGAGACCATCAGCACAATGGAATACAATGAAACAGTTACAAAGAATAAGATGGATGTTTTGTAAGGCAGAGCGGGGGGCCTACGGAGAGATCTCTAAGATACATTAAGTGAGAGGAGATAGGTTCAGAGCCGTTTTCTTGGGATGCTTCTACATAAATAGAAAACATATACATTCATTCATTTCGACTTTTATATGCTGGTGTGTATCCAAAACATTTAATGAAAAACTACACAAGAAAATGTTAACTGTAATTAACACTGGGTAGCGGTGCCTGAAGTGTGAATGGGCAAGAAAAGGATGCTTTACTATCTTACATAGGTTTTGTTTATTAACTTTTGAACCATCTGTATATATGATTTCCTCATACCATCAGTAGGAATTTATTATCAGTGTGAGAGGCCATTTCTGTTTCCTTATACTTTATTTAAAAATTCCAATAAATATGTAAATGTTAACACAGAGAGATATAAAAGAGCAAAAAACTACACATGAAGCGAAGAACTGTTAGGGAGGAAGAAAAGAAGATGGGAAGAGACCAACATACATCAACCTATTATGGAGGCAAGGAAAGGGGATAAGAGATGAAGACCAGGAGAGAAACGAGGACAGGAGCTGATGAGGCATCAGCTCCAGAACATTGCTCCAGATGGCCAAAGGGAAGGTTCTGGCATCGCTGCACTCAGGATTATTATCCTATAACTAGCAAAGCATATTTACTAAGGACAGGCTGGTTTTTCTTCCATACTAAGAAGGATAATTTCAGCTAATTAATTTGTTCTGCTGAACTGACAGCTACTGAGGATGTGTCTGCATGCCTTATAAGCATATTCTTGGTTCATTTACTGAGATCCCACACAGAAGTTCAATATCTAGAGTTAAGCAAATAAAAAATAAGTTGTTCTTGTTCCAAGGACCAAGCTTGGGACATGAAAAAGCATCAAAGCACTCTAAGCAGGAGGACAATGACAACTCAATGCATATTGTCACACGCCAACCATTTCCCAGATACCTGGGTTCATGCTAAAGGTACAGATACCAGCACAGCTCCACCCTGAAGTAAATCACAGTAAAATAAGGCAGACAGATCCAGGAACAGTTCTGATACAAGGTAAAAAGAAATGTGCTGCTAAACACAACTTTAAGCCACATGACATGGGAATACAAGGAAGGAATGCAAACAAGAGAAGGGTGTTCAACACTTAGTGTTCGTGCATTGTCTTATCACAGTGCTCTGCAAATCCCTACATCCATACGGAGCTGCACACAAAGGAAGGTATGTTGGTGATATGATAAGCAAAACACCATCTTAGAGATTGAAAGTGTGGAACTTCCTATAAACATCGGCCAAGTGGTACATGGTAAACGAGGACAACACTGCAAATAGCGCCACTGCCTTTGGCCACCCGATGCAGTGCTCACCCAGGAGGGCTGCTCTGCTGGGGAGCTGCAAGATGGCACCAATATCTCTGCTTGGAGCCCAAGCCAATAAGAAGAAGAAGAGGGGTCGCCATTTCCAGCAAGAGGTTGCAAACATCATTTCTCCGGGCTCCAATTGTCTGATGGTGCCCCTGTTCTACAGAAGGGTCAACTACACAACAGACAGCGGTGTGTAAGGCTGGATGCTTAAGAAACCTGACAACGTTAGGGGGAAAGCATGCTCCAAAGCAAAGTTTCAGTGTGGTAACTGAAGATGAACATGGGGTCATATTAAAACCATGTCTGAATCCCAGCAGAGTGTGTTCCGACACGGTTCAGCTTGATTGCTTTATGTAAACATGAAAATGCCATTGCCTGGCAGGACAAACTTCTCCCAGGAGAGCATGTTCTCGCAACACAACAAGAGGGAAAGGATAGTGGAAGCAGGAGAGTTGAGACCATGAAGTCATGAAGTTCAAGAATGCCTTCCTTTGAAGGTTTAACACAGAAGAGCTTTCAGGGGCGGGAGGAGAGTTTAAAGAAGTCCTGGTTCTCAGGCATCCACAGTAATACCTTTGCCTTGAAGGAGAAAGATGGCCTTGGTTATCAAGAATGGGGAGAAAAGGCACCAGCTACCACCCAAAATTTACAGAGCACTAACCAAATGAAGGCAAATAAATACTAATGGGTGAAGCAGAGCTTTAAAATAACACAAGTCATGTACACTCTCCTCTTACCAGCTGTTGTTAGATTTTAATTTTTAATTTTTTAATTGACAGTTTGTACATATTTATAGGATACAATTTGATATTTTGATACTATATATGTTGCAAAATGATCAAATCAGGGCACTTGGTGTGTACATGATCTCATGCATTTATCATTTATTTGTAGTGAGAATATTCCAAAGCCTCTTATCTAGCTATTTTGTAAGGCACACAGTCTCACTGTCAACCACAGTCACTCCACTGTATAACAGAACATCAAAATCAAAACGTATCCCTCTTATCTAATTGTAACTTTGTACTTGCTGTTGCTAGTTCTATCATTTTAACACAGAGAGAAATGAACTTCCAGTTACAATAATCATGGAATCACAGCTCTATGTCTCCCACCTAAAAATATTTCCTGCACAAAATGCAAGGAGGAGGTAGGTTTCAAAACTTATCTGCACTCTATTTTATGATCTTTGTTTTCATTTTCATATATGTGAGCATATTTCTATTATGTTATTAAAATGTGGTCATAATTGCTGCATGATATTTATTCCAAACTCCAAAAACTTCAAATCCTCTATCACTGAACGAACTGTTTCAAATTTCCCATTAATCTTCTGTTAAAAATAAACAACCTTGTACGTGTATCTTGTGTGCATCTCTCATTATTTCCTCAGAATACATGTATACCTTTAGATCTAACATTTTTACTTTTGGGAAACTCTTCAGAATTTGATGTTGCCAAAGTGCCTCTCAGTTTATCCTCTCACCAGTAACAGTACTTGAGTGTTTGTGGTATATATTGATACCGACTAGTGGAAGTTCTCCTTACCCCAACAAATACATAAATTATTATTCATGTTTTTCTAAAGTTTAAATTTCATTATTATTCTCTCAGTTGAAATTTAGAAACAGTATTTTCAAATTACCTCAAATTCCACTGAAATTTATTACTAGAATTGCATTAAACTTACAAGTAAATTTGGATATAACTATAGTTATTGAAATACTGAGTTTTAGCATTTGGGAATATTAGCCATCTCTGCTTTATTCAAGCTGACTTTTATGTATAATAACCAAAACAGCGTGGTACTGGCTTACAAACAAACATACAGACCAGTGGAACAGAATGGAGAGTCCAAAAATACATCCACACATGTAGAGCCAACTGATTTTTGGCAAAAGTACCAAGAACATAGGGGAAAGGACAGTCTCCTCAATGAACAGTAGTGGGAAAACTGAATATCCATATGCAGAAGGATGAAATTAAATCCTCTTCTCTCATCACATACCAAAAACAACTCAATCTGACAGTTTTCATAAAAGGCGTTAAAAAATAATCAACTCAAAATGGATTAAAGACTTTAAATGTAAGACCTGAAACTGGAAAAGTACTAGAAGAGAATATGGGGGAGGCTGGGCACGGTGGTTTATGTCTGTAATCCCCACACTTTGGGAGGCCGAGACAGGCAGATCACCGGAGGTTAGGAGTTCAAGACCAGCCTGGCCAATATGGCAAAGCCCCATCGCCACTGAAAATACAAAAATTAGCCAGGCACGGTGGCACACACCTGTAATCCCAGATACTTGGGAGGCTGAGTCACGAGAATTGTTTGAATCCCAAAGGCAGAGGTTGCAGTGAGCCGAGATGGTGACACTGCACTCCAGCCTGGGTGACAGACTCTGTTTCAAAAAAAAAAAGAAAGAAAAGAAAAAGAAAATATAGTGGAAAAGCTCCATGACATTGGTCTGGGCAAAGATTTTTTGGCTAAGACTTTAAAAGGACAGGCAACAAAAGCAAAAACAGACAAATGAGATTACATCAAACTAAAAAGTTTCTACACGGCAAAGGAAACAGTCAACAGACTAAAGAGACAATCTACAGAATGGGAGAAAATATTTGTAAACTATATATCTAATAGGGGGTCAGTACCCGAAATACATAAGGTACTCAACTCAATAGCAAGAGAACAAATAACCTAATTTTTAAAATAAGCAAAAAGGGCCAGGCACAGTGGCTCACGCCTATAATCCCTACACTTTGGAAGGCCGAGGTGGGTAGATCACCTGAGGTCAGGAGTTCAAGACCAGCCTGGTCAACATGGTGAAACCCTGTCTCTAATAAAAATACATTAAAAAAAAAAAATAGCTGGGTGTGGTGATGGGTGCCTGTAATCCCAGCTACTCAGGAGGCTGAGGCAGGAGAATCGCTTGAAAAAGAGAGGCAGAGGTTGCAGTGAGCCAAGATCATGCCATTGCACTCCAGCCTGGGCGACAAGAGCAAAACTCCATCTCAAAAATAATAATAAAAATACAATAAAATAGGCAAAAAGCTTGAGTAGCTGTTTCTCAAAAGAAAACATGCAAATGGCCAACGGGTATATGAAAAAAATGCTCAACATGACTAATCATCAGGAAAATGCAAACTAAAACCACGATGAGCTATTATCACACCCCCATTACAAGGGCTATCATCAAAAAGGACAAAAGATAACAAGCTCTGGCAAGAATATGGAGAAAAGGGAACCCTTACACGCTGCTTGTGGGGATGTAAATTAGTACAGCCATTATGAAAAGAGGTATTAGGTTTCCTCAAAAAAATTAAAAACAGAAGTACCATACGATCCAGCAATCCCACTACTGGGTGTCTATCCAAAGGAAATAAAACGAGTATGTCAAAGAGATATCTGCACCCCCATGTTTATTGCAGCACTGTTCACAATAGCCAAGATATGGAATCAACCTAAGTAAGTGTCCATCAATGGATGAACGGATAAAGAAAATGTGAGATATATACACAATGGAATATTATTCCACCATAAAAAGAAGGAAATCTTGTCATTTGCAACAGCATGGATGAACCTGGAGGACATTATGTTAAATGAAATAAGCCAGGCACAGAAAGACAAATACCACATGATTTCATTTACACATGGACTTTAAAAAGCTGATCTCGTAGAAATAGAGTAGAATCGTAGTTACCAGAGGCTGGGGTGGTTAGGAGGAAATGGTGGGGTACGGGGAGATATTGGTCAAAGGATATGTAATTACAGTTAGATATGGGGAATAAATTCAAGAGGTCTATTGCATGATAAAGTTAATGACAACAGTTATAGTTAATGACAATAATGATCATTTATTATATTCTTGAAAACGCAAAGAATGTTAAGTGCTCTCACCACAAAAATGGTAACTGTGAGGTAATGCATTTGTTAATTAGCTAGACTTAGCCATTTCACAATGTTTAAATACTTCAATATATTATGTTGTACATTATAAATACAAATAATGTTTTGTCAATTAAAAATGGACTTTTGTGGATTCCAGGAAAGTTTTTAATTTTTTTTTTAGCTGTTGAACAATTATTTATATAGTTGCTTTTTGATTAGATCTTTTTGTCCCATAATGTATTTTCTAATTAATTTTTGCTTGTATTTGAGAAAGTTGTTGATTCTTGTATATATTTTGTAACCAACTCTCTTCTTCTTTTTTTTTTGAGACAGAGCTTCACTCTTGTTGCCCAGGGTAGAGTGCAATAGTGCAATCTTGGCTTACTGCACCCTCCGGCTCCCAGGTTCAAGCGCTTTTCATTCCTCAGCCTCCCAAATAGCTAGGATTACAGGTGCCTGCCACCATGCTCGGCTAATTTTTAGTAGAGATGGGGTTTCACCACATTGGCCAGGCTGGTCTCGAACTCCTGACCTCAGGTGATCCACCTGCCTCGGCCTCCCAAAGTGCTGGGATTACAGAAGTGAGCCACCACGCCCAGCCCAACTATTTCATTAAACTCCATTCGTTCTCATCATTTTTCAGTTGATTCTCTTAGTTTACACAGGCAAATTGCTCCCATCCATAAATAACAACCTACTTGCAATAATTAGAAAAGCTCCTTTATTGTTGGTTTAAAAATATCCAAACCTTGTTCCATTCAGTAAAAATAGGGTTTTTTTTTTTTATTTTTATTTTTTAGTTAAAAAAGTAAGGGGTTGCAAACATCCATATGTTGTTGATAGTTTTAGTATTTCACCACTGAATATAATGTTGGTTATTGGTTTATAAGACTACATGTTTGTTAATAAAATATTATTTTTAGTTTACTGAAGTGTTTTTTAATTGATAGTAAAAATTAAAATTTATCAATGTCTTTTTGTGTAACTAAAGAGATAGCCAAATATTCTTGTCACATGACCTATCCTATTGCAGTGATAAGATATAAAAAGTTTGAATACACAGCTAGTTATCTTTGCACTCCTGGAATAAACTCCACTTTGCCTTGGTAAATTGCTATTGAAAGAAAAATTTCATTAACTAGAATTTTCTTTCAGATGTTAATCTCCATCTTTATGATTGGTCTTCCTGTAAGACAGCAAGAGAGAGGGAGAGGGAGAGCGTGTGTGCGCACATGCGTGAGTGTGCACATGCTTCCTTTATCAGATTGTGACATCATGGGGATAGTGAAATAAAATTCTAAAATGTTTCGTCTTTTTTCTACTCTGAAATAATTTGTAAAGCACAGGGAAACAAATCTGTTCCTTGAAAATTTGAAGAAACTTGCCTCTAAAATTATCCAAGTTCAGCCTCCTGGGGGAAGTAATTCTCAGAAAACTTCAGAAATCACTTGCATTTTCATTGGTCTTTATGAATAGAGTTATATATTTTCCTAGAAAATCATTCACTTAATTCAAATTTTTAATTTATTAGCACAGCATTGTCTACAGTAACACAGTTTTAATCTTTTCCAAATCTATGGTTCTAGTCCCTCATTTCTAATGCTGTGTATTTGCATTTTTACTAACCTCTTCTTGATTAGACTTACCAAAGATGTGTTCATTTGTTGACCTTATCAAAGAACAAGCTGTTGGATTTTTATAACAGCTGTTTCTTAGAGTTTTATTATTAATTTCTCTTCTTAATTACTTTCTTCAGAATCATTTATTGCTTTTGTTCTAAATTCTTGGATTAGATGCTTAATTCATTTTTTTTTTTTAGTATTGAATGGATTAAAATGTTGTCATTTTCTTTGAGTACAGCTTTACATGAATTTCCTATAAAAGGCTCTCCCTATAATTTTGTATGTGTTCTACAGTAATAATTTCCTTTGTCACCCAATCGTTTATTTTCTGACTTTCAGTATTTTACTGATTCTTGTATATATTTTGACTATAAAATCAATGACTTTCTAAATGACTATAAAAACAATAACCATGCACAATCAATAAGTGCAATCAGCTTATCAGCTATTTTAAGACATTTCTGAAAGAGAGAAAGAGACAGGTTACATTACAAGGGAAAATCAATGTGCAGGATAAATTAGAGCTAAGACCATCTGCTTCTGAAGGAGCTCCAGGAGGGAATACTGGGACAGTCATTAAGATGATCAGTTAGGGCCGGGCGTGGTGGCTCAAGCCTGTAATCCCAGCACTTTGGGAGGCCGAGACGGGCGGATCACGAGGTCAGGAGATCAAGACCATCCTGGCTAACACGGTGAAACCCCGTCTCTACTAAAAAATACAAAAAAAAAAAAAAAAAAAACTAGCCAGGCAAGGTGGTGGGCGCCTATAGTCCCAACTACTCGAGAGGCTGAGGCAGGAGAATGGCATGAACTCGGGAGGCGGAGCTTGCAGTAAGCCGAGATCCGTCCACTGCACTCCAGCCTGTGTGACAGAGCCGGACTCCATCTTAAAAAAAAAAAAAAAAAAAAAAAAAGGTGATCAGTTAGGAAACTGCACTGAGAGCAGCTTGGTGGTGGGTTCTTTCCCCTCCCACACTTGCACTACATAGTAGGCAGCACCATCATGGCCCATAAGGTAAGAAGTGAACGGGAGAGCCATGGCTGGGCTCAGGGAAACAGGGCAACGGCCCAAGTACCTACTGACTATAAGAGAACACGAGGCTACTCCACATAGAAGACAAGCTCCTACATACCTCACTCAGCAGCATATCCAAATATATATATAAGGAGATAAGAAAAACCAAACATTTGAGAAAGAATTCCATGGGAGATAAAGATTAAAATAGAAAGAAAAAAAAAACAGTTAATATGGTAAATAGAAAACTTTAACGTTTGTATAGTTACAAACATACAAACATTAAGTAAAATGAGATGAGAAAGAATACTGCACTTACAAAGCAGAACACCGCTACTTACCAAATCAGCAATCGTGGTAAATAAACATACTCAATATGTGCCAAATAATCAGAATGAAAAGTCAAGAAAAAAATTTAGTGAGCAGGATGATCTAGCTAAAGCTTTCTTCCAGAATCCAATTAAAAAAAAAAAAAGGCCAAAGGGATAAGAAGTATAAGAAAACAACGAAGGTATACACACAATAGATATGAAATGTCCAAAGTCCATTTGATAGATGTCCCAGAAATGGAGAACAAAGACAATATGGGTAAAGAGACATGGAAGAAAAAAGGAAAACTGAAGAGAGACATGTATTTTCAGATTAAAAGAGACAACCAAAGGCTATGCAAGATTAGAAACAAAAATAGAAACACTGAAATTTCTTATAGTACAGGAAGGGGGAGTGGAGAGAAGAAAAAAACGGTAAATAAATGAAACAGAAAATTCAGTGTCAGTATAAAAAAGAAAACATAACTAATAAAAAGTAAATCATGTAGTAAGAATACAAATACATGCAAATGTGCTAGTAATCATAATAAATGAGAACACATCAAATCTACCCATTAAAAGATATTCTGAAACTAAGTAAAAGGAAAACCAGACTTTTTTTTTCCACTCAAAATCTACTTGAAACCATGACACAGAGATGTTAAAATTAAGTGATTAAAGAAATGTCATGTAAATGCTAACAACAACAACAAAAAAAAACTGGTAGAGGAATTATTAGAATCAGACAAAACAGTCAAAAAAGAAATCAAGCTGACAAATCATTAAATGCAAAAAGTAGTATACTTCATATTGATAAAATCTATCCTCAAAGGTAGGTTCCCCTTAGTCTCATTGGTCAAAACTGTATCACATGTCCACAGCGAAACCAATCGCAGGCAAGGAGAATGGAATTCTCATGAAGAGTTAGACCACTTTGGGAATGAATCCTGGAGCTGGGGTAGAACCTGCCTTTTCTGAAACACAGTTCATGCAAAGTAGAACGGATATTTGAAGAAAAATCAGAACTGTAGAGAGGCAGGCAATCAACAATATTTGATACATCACTCTGAAATTATCACAACACATAATTTATTTCCTTGCAGCATTAGGGTTATGGTTTGGCTCTGTGTCCCCAGCCAAATCTCATGTTGAATTATAATCCCCAATTTTGGGGGAGGGACCTGGTGTGAGGTGATTAGATCATGGAGGCAGGTTGCCTCCCTGTGTTCTCATGATAGCGAGTTCTCAGGAAATCTGTTTGTTTAAAAGTATATAGCACATCCACCTTTGCTCTCTCTCCTGTTGGCCATGTGAAGATGTGCTTCCTTCCCCTTTGGCTTCCATCATGATTCTAAGTTTCCTGAGGCCTTCCCAGCCACGTTTTCTGTATAGCCTGCAGAACTGTGAGCCAATTAAACCTCTTTTCTTTATAAATTACCCAGTCTCAGATAGTTCTTTATAGTAATGAGATAACTGACTAACACAATTAGTTACTACAAATAACTACAAGGTGATGAATTACTATAAAATTTACAAGTATAATATTGTATTTGTTTGTCTCCTTTTAATTGTCTACCTCCTCCATTAGAATGTAAATTTCAGGAGAGCTGGAAACTTGTCTATCCTGATCTTAATTATAGCTTCAGCAACTTGCACAAGGCTCAGTATATAACAGGAACTCAATACATATTTGCCGATAGAATGAATGAATGAGTGCTGGGAGAGATTACTCTGAGACAGATCAACCAGAAAAATACAGTTGAAAAAAAAAAAAAAAAAGCCAGAAAAGGAAAGCTTTAAAGTGGTGTTAGTGTAATAGAGTTCAGGGAGAAGATAGGAATTACAAAAAGACCACTAAACTGTATGTTCAGAAGGGATTTTACATTTAGGAAGCAATTTCAGTAACAGCATTTGTGAATATAAACCAGATCATAAGGAATTAAGGATGAAGTGAGTAATAAAGCAGTGGTTACAGTAAAATTACCTTTGTCTTTTTTTAAATTTGCTAGAAGCAGTAAAGGTAATATCTCTGAGGATAGCAAAATCAAGGAAGGGGTTAGCTGGTTTATTTTAGAATGGTGAAATGAGATGAGAAGTTCACATGTGCTCTATCATCTTCTTCATGACCTACTGGCACCAACCATGGCATATTTCTGACAAAAAAAGGAACTATCCAATGGAGAAGAATGTATTGAAGATATAGAAAAAAGAGGAATTACAAATAAATTTCTAGAAGAAGGAAGTGAATCACATGTAAGATATTTAGAGTTTAAGCTGAGGAGGCTCTTTTTGTCCCCCAGAGCCAAGAGCAATTAAAAATGTGAAAGTCAGAGAGACACATAGAACATAACTCATGTGCTATCACCTAAACTTAACCTAGATTATTTACCTAAGAATTATTCCACAGTAGATATCCAATAAATATTTGTTGAATGAATGGAATAAACAAACACATAAATGGGTGCAATGATAAAAATGTATTGTGTTTTGTATCTTCTTATAGTAAACATGATCTTCCCATTTTCTTAAGGTAAATAATTCAAGTGATAAGGAATGAAAGGTTCTACAAAGAAAGAAATGCCTTAGGCTGGGTGTGGTGGCTCACGCCTGTAATCCCAACACTTTGGGAGGCCAAGGCGGGTGGATCATTTGAGGTCAGGAGTTCGAGACCAGCCTGGCCAACGTGGTGAAACCCCGTTTCTACTAAATACACAAAAATTAGCTGGGTGTTAGTGGCATGCGCCTGTAATCCCAGCTACTTGGGAGGCTGAGGCAGGAGGATCACTTGAGCCTGGGAGGCGGAGGTTGTCATGAGCCGAGATCACACCACTACACTCCAGTCTGGGTGACAGGGAGACCCGGTCTCAAAAAAAAGGAAATGCCTTCAATGAACATTTCCCAACAACAACACGTCAGCAAAACAAGAGAGAAGCAAAAGTAAGGTAGAATAGATGGATGAATATCCTTGTGTAGTCTACTGTTACTGAAATCCCTAATGATGGAATTATTTATATATTAAAGTTATTCATTTTACTGAAAGCTACAGTAAGGAAATCATTTATGTAAAAGGATATATAATAAAAATATGGTCAATGAACAACCAGAAAATATGTATATATCAATATTTATCTAAGCCTAGGATAAAAACAAGATTAAGAAATTAAAAGTTTGATTTTCACTATTTAAAATAACTGTTCAACCTGAAAATTAAATCCCAGATCTAGTATTCTAATTTGTTAAGTATTCTCTTTGTCAAATGTTCTACTTTTAATAGTTTTTATGTTCCAAATACATATACCAAACTTTTAAAAACGCTATTTAAAATCCACTAGAAGTTATTTAAAAATAAATCATATCTACAACTGACTTTGCAACATTCACCTTAGTGTGCTACGTACATCACAATTTTATGTTAAGTTAAAAGCTCATAGAAACAGATGAACACCTTTATGTCGTTTGGCAGACCACTAAAAGTACAACATGACTATGTACCAGATTTAGCTTTTACTTGTTAACCACTAGAATCTTACCATAACATTGCCTATTCAATTGTAGATTTCAAGATTAGGATCTTGTCAAGACAAAAAGATATTTATTAAAAGAAAAAAAGGGATAAAAGTGTTTCATGGTTCGTCTTTGCTTACATACGAGCTAAATAAGTAAATTTACAACTGACATGATTTCTTTCAATGATTTAATGATGACCTGTGATGCACAAAACACCCAAGTGACACATTTATACCATATGCTGGGTGAAACTATGAATGAGAAAGGGGTTCCACACTATTGGGAAGAAGATAGCGCTCAAAAGGGTCAAATTCTAGCAACATCAGTTAGTACAAATAGTTCATTTTTCAATGGAATTTTTACACACAATTGTTGTAATAAATTACCTTGTTGGGGAAAGACAAAGAAAAAATAAATTAAACCAAATCAAGGAAATCAAAATGGGAGCTAGAATTCTAGTTAATTATAGAATTGAAGACATAGATTTGAGAAATGTTCTATAAGAAATAGTGACAGGATTTGTCAACCACTAGTATGGCAAGAGGAAAAGTTGGAAAATAAGAATGTTGGGAAAGATAAATTATTTCATTAGTTGCAGCCCCACCCCACTCCCTTTCTTTCTTGTTTAAAGGATCTGAAATAAAGTGGCACTTTGGAGCTAACCATGGGTCTTTCTCGTCATTCTCATTTCATGCTGAGGAGCTTCTGGCCTATTAAAAGCAGGTATGACCGTCAAGTATGCCACTGACTATTTTCAGTTACCATACCAGAAATTTCATATTGTAATGAAGATTATTCTTTAAGCACTTTTCTTAGAACACTGTGCATTCATTTCACTGATTTCCATTGCTCAAAACATATGGAATGCCTCACATATTTTTATACCTGTGTAGTGTAACTTTGTTTTAATGTATGTGTATAACTATTTTTAGTGAATATTTATGCCAGTTTCATAACTTTGCATCCCTACTCTCTTATACATTATCATATTCTCTGGATGCCATCTCTAATTTTATGTATCTTTGGTTTAAAAATAGCAATGATGGTGGTGGTGTTTTGTTTTGCAGATGAGAAGTTCACCAGTGCTCTATCATCTTCTTTGTGACCTACTGGCACCAACTATGGCAGATCCCCTGTGACTCCACGAGGCTAGGTACCATGAAAGTTTTGACCAGAAGGAGCTACCACCATACTCTTAAGACACATCCAGAAACTCACCTTTTACCTTCAATGCTTGTATTCTTGTTTTCAGGATTTTCATGTTTCTAAATCTTTCTGTTCAGAAATTCTTCAGAATTATCTAGTACCGCAAATAAACAGTTAGCAATAACTAGTAGGGGCTTGTAAGTACCTTTTGATGTTGTTCATCCTTCATCTTTTGCAATTTTCTGTTTTCTTCTGCCCTTAGAGAATCCCTATAAGCCCAGCTTCTGGCCTGTAAAGGTACAGAGAGAGAGAGGGAAAAAAACCAACTTGATAGGATAAAGTGTTGTCACAGTACACCAAGCTGCCTACTATGGGCCTGGCGCTAATAACTCAACCTCTGTACTGAGCATATAGTAAGCTCTCCATACACACTTGGTTATTGATTTATGCAAATGTCTGAAAATGTCCCTTGGGATATACAAAAAGAAAACAAGTGTAAGCACAATCATCCTGCACATTTGAAAGGATGATCTAAATGTTTAATTAAGCTTTAAAAATATCCCCTCAGAGATCATCAACATAGTTTATTCCTTCTAGTGGAAAGTTTAGGACATTTTCCAGAATATTCCAACTAATTGATCAGTCAATATTAAAGACAAGCAATAGTGGCACTGTCTTTAGAAGAACTGGCATGTCTACTGCTCATTAATGATATCTGATTAAGCAGCTTGTCAACTAGTGGTTGATACCATATAATTTCAAGGATGCATATTTTCTAAGTGCTTGCATCCCTCATCTGAATGAAGCTTATTTCTATTTCTGAAAAGCAAAACAAAGCCTGTTCAGGAACACATGACACCAAAGCCTTTGGCAAGCCAGCACATGCGGGAGAATTCAGTGTCTCTGACCCACCACACCAGAGTTCCACACCCGGGCATAGTGACCGTGTGTTCTGAAATTTATGGCATTTCAAGTGTTCTGTTTATTTGTCATATGCTTTCTCTCCTTCAATTGATCTGCATCCCCAGCTTCTGTAAGGCAAAGAGCTAATGCTTAGGAAATTACGTGGATCTCATAAAAAACTACCAGCAGCATCATGGCAGCAGGTTACATATTTCAGATCTAGTTCTCAGGACTAATAACCCATAAAGTTCAGGTAGGCTGGTTCCCCCTTTTTCCAACCTACATGAACTTTCTTATAACTTTTCTCAAGCACTTCTTAGTCCACTCCCCCATTTCTGTCACTATAAAAACCCACATACCATCAAATAGTAAGAACCACTTCCCAGAAAAAGGGAGAAGCTTTCAAAATAGTATCATCTATAGCAGTGCCAGCTGGAAAACTGGAGCTTCATGTGTTCAGAAATCCCAAACCCTGCTGCATTGGGCAGGTAAACATACATCCTATGACTTTCTCTTATTTGCATCCTAAACTCAAGGGGACTGTGCTAAGACATAGAAGGGGAAAAGTGATTCTCTGACAATCCCTTCTTTTTATTTCTGATAACCCCTTCTTTTTATATTAGAGAAGGCTAGTCTTTATCACAAATATTCCATACAAGACCTAGTGAGGAAGGGAGGAAGGGAGGGAGGGAAGGAGGGTGGGAAGAGAGGACAGGAAGACGGCAGCAGTGGACAAATGCCAGGCAGAGAATGAAATGACTCTATAAAGTACTGCATACTGACCAGTGAGCCTCTGAGTCCCTCTCTTTGAAGTTTTCTTCTGTTTCCTGTACTGTTTCTTCTGAGAGGTAAGAAATTATATATATATATTTTTAAGTAACAAAGAAAAAAGGAGGAGTTTGGAGAATTTTTTAAAAAATCTCCCCTGCTTCCCCCAAAAAAACCCAAATCAGTAAAATATTTAGAAGATAAAGTCAAGAAAATACGCCAAAATATAGAAAAAAGATAGTCAAAGATAACTTACAGGAGAAAATCTCTAAAGTTAGAAGATAAACCCGGGAAGTCTACAATTTGAATAATAGAAATTCCAAAAAGAGAAAATGAAGGGATATAAATCAAACAGATAACACAAGAAAATCATCTAGAACTACAGATGAATTTCTAGATTGAAAATCAATTTAAAAAAGACTTTCACACTAAATCACATCATTACAGAATGCCAGAAAAAGAAAAGATGATACTAAAGTATTTTCAGGGGAAACAGAGAAAATCCCCCACATAAAGTCTGAAATTCACATGGCCTTGGATTTCTCAGGAACCAGTACCCAAAGTTAGAAGAGCAATGCCTCAAAATTCTGGAGGAAAAATATGTCCAGTTTGGAATAGTCATCAATAAAAATGCAAGCAAAGTGTGAGAGTCGAATAAAGATAGTTTCAGACATGGAAGGACCTGAACATGTTTACCTTCCATGTGTCTTCTCTTGGGAAGCTACTAAGTAATATGCTCCACCAAAACAAAGAAATAAAGCAAGAAAATAGAAGAAATGAGGCCCAGAAATCAGAAAACCCAACTTAGGAAAGCAATAAAAGCAATTCCCAAGATAACTTTAAAACAGTGATTCTCAACCTTGGCTGCACATTAGAATCACCCGGGGAGCTTTTTGAAACCCTGAGGCCCAGGCCACAATACAGCAGGCTCTCTGGAGGTGTAACCCAGGTGTCTGTGATTTTTAAAGCTCCCTAGGTGACTCCAGTGTGCAGAGGAGGCTGAGAACTATAGTGTTAAAGGAAATTCCCAGAACAACAGCTGTGCACCAGGCCTACAAACACCCAGGACAGGTTAAAGCAGGAGGAAAGAGGGATCCAGGAGGGACAGAAAAAATAAATCGACAAGTTATCTGACAGGTGTAAGTTGGAAAAGTGTTTAGAAATCTGCATCAAGAGGCATTTTGTAGAACAGTCACAAAAGCTGTCAGAAGACAGTCAAATGTTCAAAGGAAACTAAGAAAACGCTAAAATAAAATATGTTCAAAGAGTTTTACAGGAAGATATAACCAGAGTATACCAACTGGCTTGGCAGTGAGAAAATGTTTATGTAGTCATAAAAGGGAAAGCTCAAATTACTGAATAATTATAAGAATGAGAGGAAGAAATGAGTTAATAAGGTCTAAAATTGATTAGTCAAGACATACCAACACATATTAACAGATATTCAGAGCTAACTAAGAAAAGAAACAAGTGGTGGGTTGCATAATGGCCCCCCAAAGATGTCCCAATCCCTGGAATCTGTGAATGTTTCTTTATATGACAAAAGGGACTTTGCAGAAATTAAGGATCTTGAAATGGAGAGATTAGCCTGGATGGTCCAGGTGGGCCCATTGTAATCACAAGGGTTATTATAAGAGGAAGCCAAGAAGGTCAGGGAGGGTGTAGAAGGTTGGGTGAGATGGAAGCTAAATTGGAGCAATGCAGCTATGTGCCAAGGGTTTGGGGGGACAGGGGACAGATGCCCCCTGGAGCCTCCAAAAGAAACCATCCCTGTTAATAACCTCATTTTAGCATTTTAAAACTCATTTTTATTTCTGATCTCCGGAAGTGTAAGAGAATAAATGTTTGTTCTATTAGGTCACTACATTTGTGGTAATTTGTTACAGCAGCAATGGGAAATGCTAAGTGTTCCAAGTGTTGGGGTGGAAGCGGAATTCAAGTGGAGCAAAGGGACACATAGTAAGTATTTTATTTGACTTCTTAATGAATGAGCATGTGACACATAGATAAAAATTACAATAACCAACCCGCACTGAGTGCTCACAGTAGTGTGAGAGAGGACAGCTGGAGAGGCATGAGCTATAGAGCTCCGGCTCTCAGACATCAACATGCACACACATCTCCCATGGATGGTGTTAAACGCAAGCTCTGATTCAGGAGGTCTGCAGTGGAGCCTGAGATCGGTCTGCATCTAAATCTTTGCTCCTAAATCTTTGCTCCTGATTTCAAAACCTTTGCTTCCCCTTGCCTTGCTTGCAAAAGCTTGGCTTCCTCTTACCCCTTTGCAGAAGCAAAGATTTAGACTCGAGGCCACTCCTCCAGACCCTAGAGGACTAAAAAGGGGCCATTCTAAAGAAAGAGACAGAATCTAGAATTGAAGGAGAGAGGGAGGGACAGAGAGAGGAAAGAGGTTTGTGCCTAAGCTAAGACATTTTGATTTTATCCTTGAAGATATGGGGGACCACTGAATGAGTTGGGGAAGTGAAACACCAGGATGAGATTTTTTCACATCGTTATTCTTTGTTGAGGAAGTAGAGGCATAAGGCCGGGTGTAGTGGCTCGCACCTGTAATCCCAGTACTTTGGGAGGCCAAGGGGTGGATCATTTCAGCCCAGGAGTTTGAGATCACCCTGTGCAATGTGGCAAAACCCTGTCTCTACAAAGACTACAAAAGTTAGCGGGGCATGGGGGTGCGTGCCTGTGGTCCCAGCTACTCAGGAGGCTGAGGTGGCAGGATGGCTTGAGCCTGGGAGGTGGAGGTTGCAGTGAGCCAGATCACACTACTGCACTCCAGCCTGGGTGACAGAGTGAGACCCTGTCTACCAAAATTTAAAAACTAAAAGATAAAAAAAGTAGGGGCAGCAAACCAGAGACTAGAAACCATTTCACATTTAACTAGAAATATGCAGTGATGGTCGCTGAGGGAGGTCTGATGATGCTGGGACTTCTGCCTACTCACACAATACAGAGAACTGCATTAATCCACATGTAAAAGTGAACCCTGTAAATATCTCTTGTCTGAAGTCCTAAGCCAAAAGGAACTTTCTTATAACTACTAAAGGATTTTTCTTGTAATCTTTTACATTGATGTAATTTTCCAGTATTTATTAAATCCCAATCTGCCAATGGCAGATCCACTTTTAAAGGAGAAAAGTACAAGAGGAAAAATCTTAGGAAAGTTACATTAGGTAGTAAAATTAAAGTATTAAAAATATATATATAAATTCCTCCAACTCATCACACCCCATATAGATGGGAATCACACAGCGTTCACATTCTATACGTTGACCATAGCTAAAGTAAACTGCAGGTGTCCTCTTTTTCCAAAGAAATGTTCTTCACAGAAGTGCAATGTACATATTTGATTTTCCTAAAGCATTAGAAATGGTTCTGCAAAGCATTCTCAGAAGAATTCTATGCATATGGATTAGACAGAATGAGAAAAGTATAATATGGGTAAAAAGTCAATTAAATATACTGAACACTGAAACCGTATTAACAGTTTGGGGTCAAAATCAGAGCAGCTATTGCATGCAGTTTATAAGGAACCAGCCCGGGTCCAATCCCACTTCATATTTTCTATTAATAGCTCTGAGGATCCTATGACAAATGCGCTAATCAATCCACAGAAAATGCAGCTCTGGGAAACATTGCTAATGCTTTGGATGACAATATTAAAATTCAGGATGATCTTGTTAAATTGAAGAAATGAGCCAAAATCAATAGAGCAGCACACGCAGTTCTACCAGGTGTTCCACATCATAGGACACAGGGAGCCCTCAAACGGAAAGGAAGACCAGCCTGGTAGGCGAAAATCCAGTTGGTAAAGCTATCCAACTCCTGTTCTCCCTCTCCCTCCCTCACAGCCACAAGGATATCCAGACGGGTGTTTAGGGTTGCCATCTACGCATGATTTAACTCCACTGCCTACAGCTCTCAACTCTTTCCCCCAGAGCCCTGCAGTGAGGGAAGAGATGATGGATTTCCTTTAATATAACTTGTAGGGCCCACACTCACTCATTTAGACTTTAGAACATCACATTAGAAGCAGAAAAAAAATAATAGGAAACAACTAAAGGTTTCTAAGTAGGAGTATAATGACCTCTTCCTAAGGAGTGTCATAATATCTTCCTGACATTTAAAAACACGGTCCCTATTGAGAAAGGGGTAAGGGGAGATGAAGATGAGGGTTGTTTAACAACTGATTTAGCTACCCAAACCCTGAGAAACCTGAGACTTTAAGAAACTTAAATTCATCTTTCCTTTCAGCTATAACCCTTACCCAGAGTCATCCTTAATAACACTTACTTTCTTGTCCCCAATTAGCAAGTCAATAACCAAGCCTTGCTGCTTTCACCTTCTGAGCAGTTTTCCGACCTGCACTCTCTTCTCCATCCTCTCCCCTGCTGTCCTGGCTGAAGTCTTCATCATCCTTCACCCAGACTGACACAGAAGTCTCGGGGGGCCTCTCTGCTTCTCTATTCCTTTAGAGCCCTGCTTCGCAATGCTACCAATGTGATCCAGAATGAAAACACAAATCCGGGGCCTATCATGGGGAGGGGGGAGGGGGGAGGGATTGCATTGGGGAGTTATACCTGATATAAATGATGAATTGATGGGTGCTGACGAGTTGATGGGTGCAGCACACCAACATGGCACAGGTATACATATGTAACAAACCTGCACGTTATGCATATGTACCCTAGAACTTAAAGTATAATAAAAAAATAAAAAAATAAAAAAAAGAATATCATTAAAAATAAATTTTGAAGTAATTCAAAAAAAAAAATAAAGTCATATAAAAATTAGCTCCTAATAGTTTATTAAGAAAAAAAAAAAAAAAAAGAAAACACAAATCCAACCTTGAGATTTCCCTGTTTAAAAATTTTCAATACCTTCAGTACTCACAGAATGAGGTTTAGGTTTTCCAAGGTGGCATGCAAATTTCTGTGGTGGTTTTCTACCAGGAGCACCACGAGCACGCAGTATGCAGGTATTTCTACATGTCTCATTGGTAAGCACTGTGTGGGGGCATTTCCAGATGTCTCAGTGTCTGGGTGGCGCTACTAGCCCTTCATGCCCAGGGGCTAGGGATACTAAACATCCTGCAGGATTCAAGACAACTCACACAATGAACTGTCCCATCTGAATTTCCAGAGGTAACACCATTGGGAAAGGGTCCTCATGGTTCCTGCTCACTTCTATATCCTACTAGCTCACTTTTCTGCACTGCGGCTACATAACTCTTCTTCTGCAACACAAGCCATACTTATTTCTTGCATTTATACCTTAACTCTTGCTCTATGTATCTTTATTAATTCTGATACCTGGAAAGACTCATCACTTTACTGATTCATAGTTTAAGCTTCTGCTCTGGTGTCATTTCCCAGGAAGCATCTAACACACATGGTCTGACTTAGATGCTTCTTCCTGATAAGGCAGTAGTGCTCTCTTACTGTGATATGCTCTGTGCTCAGCAGTTTGCTTTAAAACAATGGTGTTCTCCTTTACTAAGTTTCACTGGGCAGAAACTGTAGGCACTCAGTAGGCCTTACATAGACCTATGAATTTAAAGAATGGAAGGATGGAAGGATGGAAGGATGGAAGGATGGATGGATGGATGGGTGGATGGGTGGATGGGTGGGTAAATGAATGATTGGGTGACAGGAAGGACTTCTCTGAGGTTGTTTTAGTCTAGGTCCCCATAAAATAATACAAGCATTATTTTATAGCTCAGGCAACAGTTGAGGTCAAAGTTTCGGATCAGGTCATCTGTCTTTAGTTCCAGCATTCTGTGATGTACAAGTCACTCTATATCCCTAATCTTCAGTCACTAAATACCTCTATAAAATGTGCCAGGCAGCACCCTGCATAGCATTTCACTTACCCATGTTGAGGATTGTGGGCCACAAACAGCACTTTGACAGGCACTTCTGTCTGGTGATTCTACGTTCAGTTTGCTCAAGAACTCAGTGGTTTTGCTACCAGGAACACAAACAGGTGTTAGTGCCTTCACAAAAATATGAATATAATTCTTTATTGTTCCTTTGGATACTAACCTAGACTTATTTGGGTGATGACTAAATTTGTCCTCGGCAGAACAGAAAATTACGCTGAGAATAAGGTGTAGTAGAAATCAAAACAGAA
>NC_045447.1:105885307-105916168 GCF_002776525.5 Piliocolobus tephrosceles
ACACACACACACACACACACACACACACAGAGTCCTTTGCATTTTGTTTCAGAGAGGGGAAAAAGCCTCCATAGAGGTTAAAAAGTGCTGCTGATTCTAGACTGCATTTCTAATATCTCTTTTTAGCTCTGAAAAATTGACCTAGAAATGTCCTCAGTTTAAATAAGAAGCTCTCTGTTTTTACCTTAAAAATCCAAACCACCACCCCAATTTTCCCTCTCACTTATGCCAAGCATAGAACACTGGAATTATTTCCCAGCCCTTACCCTCAGTGCCTGGCCTGTTCTGCCTACCCTTGATTAATTTCTACCCCTTTGTCCTTTTCTCATGTAATTTGTGGGATTTTTATCTCTTCATTGCACATTCACAGCCACATACCTCATTGAGCACTGACTTATATTGCACCAGACTTGTGCAGCCCGCTCCCATCTCCCTCCCTCCCTCCTGCTAGCCCTCTGCTTCCCCCTAACATTTTAAGCCCAATGCTAAGATCTGATTCATCAAGTACTTAGGACATGGGCATCAAAGGAAATGCAAAGTATCTGGTAAGAACAAATGGCATCCAGTGTAGGGGGAAAACAAGGAATTAGAAATTAAACAGGTGCCAACATCACTTCAAATAATTACTTAGGTAAAACATGGCATTTGAAAAAGGTCAGAAGCTTGATCTGGGGAAGGAAGAAATAAAAGTGAAGCAAGGTACAGAACCCTGAGAAACATTCACCAGTTGAGACGAGCAGCCTTTTCATTTGTCTTGGATTACTTATCTTGCCCAGAATAGACAAGGAGACTAATGAAGTTGCAGGGTCTGGAAGCTGCCCCACTGTCTGGGGCTTTATGAAGTCATCAGTCAAAAGTATAAAAAGGAGAGTGATGCCAGAAGTTTGGATGAGATCTCTGAATATCCTGAGTGCAGACCATAGGAGAAAGCAGTGAAAAAGAAACACTGTGACAAGCGAGGAGGAAACTTCAGACCAAGCTGACAGGCAGCCCCTCAGTTTACTGACTGCTGCATCTTACCTGCCAACACCAAGCACAAAGCTGTCTGCATAGCTAGCCTCTAGCTGTGGCCCTTGTGCCAATTATCACTACCCCACTCATGCTGCAGGATCTAAAGCAGAGCGACAGGTCACAGGACTGCCAGAGGAATACAGGTAGGGGCCTGCAGAGGATGTGGATTACTGTCAAATGATCGACTATACAAAGGAAGTCCCATTTTACTACACTAACTCGTATTTTTCTACTATTAGCATTAGTCCCTGGTATATAATAAAATTTCCACATATTGGCTGAACTGAAGTGGGATCCCTGTAGGTAACTGTGGTTATATTTAACAAAAGTAAGACGTAGAACCTGTTTGAGGGGCAAACGAAGGAAAACCATCCTCGTGGGAAGTCCAACTGGACTAAGAACCCTGGACTCTAGCACTATTTTCACTTTGCTCTTCGGGTTTCTTGGTATTAGAACTACTGTGACTCTGCAGCCTGTTGGAGAGGGGTGGTCCTCTTCCACTTTGTCACTCTGATTCAAGCATAAAAGATTTCTTCCTCTATTCTCCATAGAACAAAATAAAATTTACTCATGTCCAACTTAGGAGTTTTAAGGCTCCTTCCTGCTCATTCTTACGTTGATTTATATGGCACATCCTCAAAGGTCTCTTCAAGAAAATCTTGCCTCAACAGAATACAGTTGTAGCAGAGACTGCTAAATGGTCATGAAAATTTACATTCTCCTCTTCTGGCCACACAACTTGGCTACATTTCCTAGCCTCCCTTGCAGCTAAGATTGGCTATATGATTGAGTCTTGACCATTGGAATGTGAGAAGTGATGAATGCCACATCCAGTACTAACTTATTAGATAATTCCCATGCATGTGCCTCCATATGTTGTTCTCCTGGCTGGAACAGAGACAGCCCTCAAGGAAATGTTGGAAGTTGTGCATTGAAGGTGGTGGAGTCTCTATCAGTTTTGGTTCCTAAATACATGAGTGGAGGAGGCTGCCTTTCAAATCATGATACAATGATATTTTAAAAGGCAGTCTATGCCTTTTGCGAATTCACTTATAGGTAGTAAAATTAGAAGCACTTGCCAAGTGAGAAGAGCAGCTCCTGGCATCTAGGAATTGATCTGATGCTCACGTCTAAATCTCAGTGTTATTATAAACTGATCTGATCCGACACTGAAGTTAAGCCTTGTTCCACTGTTGGATGTAAATAGTCACACAGAATATCCACTTCACACAAGGTCATCATGCAATCCACAAAGTACCAAACATCATCTCCTCTAAGTGAATGACTGCTACTTCTTCACTAATTACAGCTTCGTAGTCACTCTAGGTCCTTCCCATAGGTAAGATTTATTGAGATGCCCAATCATAACATTGTCCCCACATTCTGATGGTGCCCAACCCAGAGCAACTCCCTGCCTCCGTAGACCTCCCCAAAATTACCCAGCCAAAACACAAATCCTATGGTAGGGTCTTTCTAACACTTTCTCACTGAGATAACTCACCATTCCCTATGATATGCATTTTCTTTTGCTGCAATGAGTAATAAACCTAACTTGTTCAACTACAGGTATATTCCTGGTAGTTTTTGGTTAAAGCACATTGACAAATGTTACATACCAGGACAGTGGTTATTGCTAGGGAAAGACAGAGAAGGAAAGGATGAGGGTGGAGGGATAGCTGTCTCTGTAATGTTTATTTTTTTAATTAACCAAATATAGGCAATATCTTAACAATATGGCCTTAGTGGTTGATACATATTTTCGGTGTGTTTGAAATGTTTCTCAAATAAAAAGGGAAAAAAAACCACACAGACTATGGTGGTGTTTACTAGGGAGACTTGGCAGATCCCATTCCAGATTTCATAGAACAATAGTTTCCAGAATGCCAGTGGGAAGACCAGTGTGGCGCTGGCTACATGAGAATCACCTGTGGTGCTTCCTAGAAATTACTGGACTTAAGCCTTTGACTCTAATTCAGCACGTCTGGAGTGGGATCCGGGAATCTGCATTTCTTAAAAGCACCCCTGGTGATGGTAAGAACTACTACAGTAGTACAGATCGATATTCAATGTGCATAATTAAGTCTACATGATTCTGACTTATGAATAATTCATGTTATATAACACATTTGGAAATAAAACCTCAGTGTGCCTTAGGAACTGTACAATCTAATAATGCATTCTACATGTACTTTGCAATAGCTTCACAAACCTGAACTTTACCACCATGAGGTTTAGGTAAGTAATCATTCGTACAGGCATGCATGTATTCATGCAGGCAACAAATATTTCCTGAATCTCTGCCATGTGCTTAGCAATATGGGTTATAGGACAATCTAAAGAAGTATTATTTTGCTCGAGTCAGTTTCACATAACTGGGTATGAGCAAATGACATTCACACACCTACAAGCACTCACAGAGCCTATGTAAGTAAGAGAGTGAGAGAAAACTATTGGGATACACAAAACCCGTTTAAGAGATCACAAGAACAAGATTTACAAAACAAAACATGAAAGTGAGTAGTAATGCTGGGAGAACTTTGTACTTAATCAAAGTAATCAACCTATTACATAAACTTTAAGGAATTCTTTCCCTTCATTTATCTGGTCTTTAATAATTTAATTTTTAGTTGCACAAGTAATACATAAATACGAGTCAGAAAATAGAATAGAAATTAGACAAAAATATAAAGAAAAAAGTGAAGGTCCTATTTAACATCTCTGTCAACCTGACTCCTTTCCCCAAAGGACATCATGAATTGTCAAGTATGTATCCTGATTATTTTCTATTAATTGATAAATATCTATTTAAAATTACATACAAATGAACAGTGATTTACCTTGGGGGAGGGTAATTAGGATAAGGCAGAGAAGGCTGGCTGTTCTCTAAAATGTGTTTGTCTGCTTCCTGGATATATAGCTCGACTACATTTCCCAGCTCCCACACAATTAGATGTGACCTAGGAGCATATATCTGCATTCTGGTCAATGAAATGTGAGTAAATGTATGGGCCAGGCTGAAGTGATCCACATCAATAACCTCTCACAGGATTCTTAATACTCTTTCCTCCTTCTAACTGAAGATGGTGAGTTTGCAAGGCATTTGCAAAAGATAGTAGAGTCACCTTTTGCCTGAAGCTTTTAATGCCGGGAGCAAAAGCTAATCCGACTCAAACATCAGCCCCGGATCATTCCACAAGAAAGATATAAACTTCTTGTTCTTTAAGTCACCGAAATTTTGGTGTTTACGTTTTTTAACTACAGCTTTTCCTACCCTAACAGATTTTTTTCTTTAAGTGGGATACTATATTTTGTTCTGAAAATAGATGTTTGTCATCTAACCACATCTTCGAGATTTTTCCATACTTATAAATATCTATCTTATTCCTTTTGGCAGCTGACTGGCATTTTATGATATGGGTATAATACATGTAACATTCTTATGGATGGATATTTATGGTTTTTTCCAGTGAGCATCCTGGTATATGCATCTTGTTCAAATACATAAATACTTTTCTAGGATATAAACCTAGAAGTAGAATTTTATTCTAATATAGGTTCACATAAATAGATATACAAATTTTTGTTTTTGTTTTTTGAGACAGGGTCTCACACTTTTGCCCAGGCTGGACAGCAGCCTTGACCTCCTGGGTTCAAGTGATCCTCCTACATCAACCTCCCAAATAGTTGGACTACAGGAGCACACCACCATGCCCAGCTAATATTTTTTTAGAGGTGGGGTCTTGCTGTGTTGCCCAGGCTGATCACTTCTGGCCTCAAGTGATCCTCCCACCTCAGCCTCCCAAAGTATTGGGATTACAGGCATGAGCCACTGCACTCAGCCTATGCATGATTAAACCATGCTTAATAGTGCCAAGCTGATCTACACAAATTTATATATATTCACCTAAAGTTAACTTTATGAAAGTGCCAATTCAGAACCAAGGATAACCTCCTTTAAGTACTAGTCCTATCCTGTCTTGCACATTCCTATTTATCTCAGTCACCTCCAAGTGTCCCAGTCTCACCCATTATTCAATATCACTCAATTTCTCAATCCCACACTGCCCCATATGTCTGCCACTTAAGCCCCCACACCTCCCTCTAGCCTTCCAAACCTTTCCAAGGGGGCAAAAATCTCTTTATCTTTAACCAAGAGTTAACAGCTCAGGATTCTCAACCTCATGTCAGAAAGTCTCCCTCAAATACAAAATGACTATTAGGCAAACACCCAGGTAAAAATAAATGTTGGCAAGATCCATTTACAAATGCTAAAATCACTGGGCAAAGGTTTGCAGATAACAGGATATTAGTATAGTCTTAAAGTATCTCTCCCAAGACATTCATCAACTGCAAAGAGAAAAATGATAACTTAACAGTGGAGACCACCTTACCAAATGATCCAAGTAAATACCACCAGTGATAAGGATATTGACCATCACGTACCCTCTGACGTGATACACTGAGAAGGACACGGCATCACTTCTGTAATTTTCCTGTTGGAAATTATAACTTCAAGCTATTCATGAGAAAACATCAAACAAACCCAAATTGGGGGACATTCTACAAAGTAATTATCCAGTACCCACTGAAAGTGTTAAGGTCATGAAAGAGAAGGGGAAAAAAATGAGGTACTGTCACATATTGGAGGAAATTAAGTAATCATAATGACTGGATGTTTTATGTGATCCTGAATTGGATCCTGAAATAGAAAAGGAGCACTGGAGGGAAACTGATGGAATGTGACTAAGGTCTGTAGTTTATTTTAATAGTATTGTACCAATGTTAATTTTCTGATTTTGATCATTGTACTATGGCTATATAAGATATTAATGTTAGCCAGATGAAGGTTTTATTGGAAACTATTTTTCTACTATTTTTGTATCTACTATTTTTGTATTTATCTACTATTTTTGTAAGTTGGAAATTATTTCAACATAAGAAGTTTAAAAAAAAAGAGTCGGCCTCACTTTCCCACATTGTCTGAAACCTGACCACCTCTTGAGAACAGTACTTCCCCCGACCCCCGGATATGGAGCTATTTTACTTCTCATATACATATTCCTTGGTGCCTGAAAGGGAAGCAGACATCCTGTTTGCTCCCAATCTACTTCCAGACCATTACTTCCCCCATCACCTGCAAAACATGTTTGCTCCTGTAGTTCTCACAACACAGAATATACCATCCTCTTTGCCATTGTCATCCTTCAACCTTCTGGTCAACCATCTCTCAGTTGTTTAAGATTTCAGCCTTTGGGGCACCCAGGAGGCGTGGGCATCACGTAATTGGCAGTTGGTCAAGGCTGGTGCCAGACCCAGCCTCCTGAAGGAAGCATGTTCTGCAGCTTTGGGTGCTACTCGCCATGTCAGGCAGACACCGCTGCCCAAGAGGAGCTGCTTTTTGAATTCTCTGTGAATGTTGGAAGGAGGAACACCAGAGCTGCTGGCTGAAAATTATCCAAACGAGAGGAACACCCCCCAGCATGGACTTCCTGGTTCTCTTCCTGCTCTACTGGCTTTGGTGCTAGTTGGTTATGTTATGACCTGTTTTTTGCTAGAAAACCCATGATTTGAAATGCCTGGTCAGGGCAGGAGCATAGATATTTTCCTGTATAATTCCAGAATGTGTTCAGAAAGCCATGTAAAGATTGCTTCATTACCTTTTCCATACATGAAACCATACCTTCATTATCCTTCACCTGGTCTTGCAAGGAATGGTGAATACTGAATATACCTGGGAAATACTTGGCTACCATCAAAAGCTAGTTCTCCTGTATTACCTTCTTCTGCCCTATCTGCTTCTGATTGTAGACCCGTTTATTTCCACCCTAACTTGTGTAACTGATTCTGGCATTATAACAAAAGCAAATGAATTATTTCTTCAAGTTTATAAATTCAATGAAGTGATGTTTCTAAAGAGGTGAGGTGCTCTACTTATGATTTATGAACACCAGCTTGATCTAAGCACTGACTGCCGTGTGTGCACCGTTTTGATCATCATTGGGTTTGGGTGAACAACTACATCTGGGCTTGGAGCGCCAGTTATTAATACTTTCTCATCTACCTCTTGATGTTGATGGCCTCGGCTGCTGCCATGGCCATTGTGAGCAATGTGTTTCTGGTCAACTTGGTGGTATTGTTGGATTTGCACTAGACTTACACTGATGACCTTGGACACTTCCAGTTTATGGACTTGATTTTTCTTATTCAGTACCTGTTCCGGACCTTTCCAACAATTGTCTTCATGCTGGGGTTGTGGTTGGGGAGGATGTTGTAATGGTCCTGAGCTTCCTCCTGGGTGCTTTGCTCTATACCTGGTTGCCACCAACCAGACTGCTAATGAGTAGTACAGAGGGGACTGGGTCCCATGCCAGCATTGCCCCCTCACGGCCTGGCCCCCATCAGGAAAGCCCTAAATCTACCAGAACAGTCACTCCCATGGGCTCTGGAGCAATCTTTGAGAGATCTTTCTACCTGCCATTCCATACTATGAGAGAAACAAGAAAGAAGAATGGAAGGAGTGTTACTGCCTTTTAAATATAGTATGCATTTATTTATTTTTAAAAAACCCTTCAGCCTTCCTCCTTATCTTGACTACTGTTAACATGGATATCCTATGTGCTCTCCCCAACCACAAGCTGTGTTTCTTGATTTCTGTGTTTCTTGATTTCTTGGTCTCCGGTAGCTCTTTTTCACTCTACCTCAGCCACACTGCCAGGGCCGTACCCTTGTCATGGTTGTCATGAATAAATGTCCTCTCTCCAAACTATCTGATAAGTTCCATTCCTGAATACAACTTTGTCAGTCCATGTTCTTCTTTCAAGTACTATCAATATAACAACATTTCAGTCTTCTGGGATTTCCAAACCACTGATTCCCCACCTCTTTCTAACCATCAGTTCCCATCTATTTTAATTCTTGTGCAGCTTAGAGCCCATAGTCCAATTTTTAAATCTTTCCCTTACAAATTCCTTTCTCTCTTTTCTCCCTGCTTCCATCATATATGTCTGGAAAAATCTCAAACTTAGATCAAGCCAACCATCTGCCTTCTCTGAGTCTGCACCAGAATAAACAAACAAACAAACAAACAAACAAACAAATAAACCAATCAATCAAACTTGGGAAAAATAACATATCTGGTGTTTTGGGATGGGAGGTATGAAGAAGGATGCAGTGGTGATGTAGACTGGCTTCAAATGAAGTCCATTAACTCCAGCTTCATCCTACTGAATTCTACTACTCCTACTCCATTTCACTCATAAATTCTTTTTTTTTTTAATTTTTTTTTTTTTCTTGAGATGGAGTTTTGCTCCTGTTGCCCAGGCTGGAGTGTAATGGCATGATCTCGGCTCACTGCAACCTCCGCCTCCTGGGTTCAAGTGATTCTCCTGCCTTAGCCTCCCGAGTAGCTGGGATTACAGGCACCTGCCACCATACCTGGCTAATTTTTTGTATTTTTAGTAGAGACAGGGTTTCACCATTTGCTCAGGTTGGTCTCAAACTCCTGACCTCAAGTGATCCACCTGCCTCAGCCTCCCAAAGTGCTGAGATTACAAGCATGAGCCACCATGCCCAGCCTACTCATTAATTCTTCTCCTGTACCTTTTGTTTGTTCTCAGTTCTCAGCTGACAATCTTCTCATATTTCATTGAGAATAGAGAAATAAGTCTTTCATCTTGCCAACACAAAATCTTTAAGTCTTCCTATATCTATACCTATCTTCCTTTAACAAAAATGTAAAGAGTGCTTCCTCAATTATAATAGGGGAAGTACTCTCCTTTTAATCACTGACTAATCATTAAGCATTGGTTATGTATACTCAGGAACCTATTCATATATTCTTTCTCAAGTTTTTTTCTTCTGTCATTCCCTTGTGTCTAGTTTTCCCCTCCTCTTCTGGATCATTTCTATCAGCATACAAACATGACCCATTTAAGACAACTTTTGATTCCACAGCCTCATCCAGTTACTGCCTCATTTCATTGTTCTCACTTTCAAATTATTCAAGAGTTATTGCTAAATGTCAAATCTATTCCCATATCTCCATTTACTCATGAGTCCAATTCAATCAAGCTTCAGCCCCATCATCATACCCAAATCATTCCTGTCAAGATCACAGCCATCGTCACTGGTCCTCCTCTCATTTGACCTTTCAACACTGGTGGAGAATTGACTAATTTCTCCTTTCAGAAACATGTCTGTCCTGTTTTCCATGATACCACACTCTTGATTTGCCCAACCTCTCAGATGTCCTTTAGTATCTACCTGAACTCTACATGATAGAGCTCCTCTGTATTTGGTCCTGGGCCCTCTTCTCAAACCTGCAATTTCATCTTAAGTGACTTTATCCATTTTCATGGCTTTATATTTACATGCTAATAATTCCTAAATTTATGTTTCCCACACATCTGCTCAGTGAGACCAAATTCATGTGTACAACTGCCCATTTGATATCTCCAAGCCATCTCAAACTTAAACTCTTGATATTCTTCTAAATATATAAGCTTAAACTTAACTTAAACTCTTGATTTTTTCTTCCCAAACCTTGGTTTTCACCTAGTAACCCCCATCTCAGTACATGGCATAACTACACCTCCAATACTTCAAGTCAGAAACTTGGGAGTCATCCTTGATTCTTCCTTCTTCTTCATCCCCAATATCAATATGTCCTATTGAACTTACATACAATATGTAGGTATAGTCATATGTCAGAGATACTGTGAGTTTGCTTCCAGACCACTACAAAAAAGCAAATCAAATATTGCAATAAATTGAGTCACATAAATGTTTTTGTTACACTGTATTGTAGTCTGTTAGCTGTGCAATAGCATTAGGTCTGTAAAAATGTACACCTTAATTTAAAAATACTTTATTGCTAAAAAATACTAACATCTGAGCCTTGGGTGAGTTGTAACATTTTTGCTGGTAGAGGCTCTTGTTGATACCTGCTGACTAATTAGGGTGGTAGTTGCTAAAGGCCAGAGTTGCTGTGGCAATTTCTTAAAATAAGACATTGAAGTTTGCCACATCAATTGACTCTTTCTTTCATGAAAGATTTGTGTGTGGCATGCAATGCTGTTTGACAGCATTTTACCCATAACAGAACTTCATTCAAAATGGAAGTCAATCTCTTAAACCCTGCCACCACTTTATCAGCTAGGTTTATACAATATTCTAAATTTTAAGTCATTTAGTCAGTGTTCACAGCATCTTCATCAGGAGTAGTTCCCATCTCAAGAAATCCCTTTCTTTGCTCATCCATAAAAAGCAACTCCTCATCCATCGATGTTTGATCATAAGATTGCAACAATTCAGTCCCATCTTCAGGCTCCATTTCTAATTCTAGTTCTCTTGCTATTTCCACATCTGCAGTGACTTCCTCCACTGAAGTCTTGAGTCCATCAATGTCATCCATGAGAGCTGGGATCAACCTCTGCCATATTCCTGTTAATGATATTTTGACCTCCTCCCATGAATCACAAGTGTTCTTGATGGCATCTAGAATGGTAAATCCCTTCTAGAAGGTTTTCAATTTAGTTTGCCCAGATCCGTCAGAAGAATCACCATCTATAGCCTTAAAAAAATCAATTTCTTAAATGATAAGATGTGAACATCAAATTTCTTCCTTGATCCATAGGCTGCAGAATGGAGACTGCATTAGCAGGCATGAAAACATTAATCTCCTTGTATATCTTCCAGGCATCTCAAACTTAGCATTTCTGTCCTTGAACTTTTGATATTCTTCTTCCCAAACCTTGGTTCTTGGTTTTGATATTTGGTTTAGAAATACTGCCAAATATCCTAATAGGTATTAGAACCAAGGTCTGGGAAGAAAAGTATCAAAAGTTTAAGTTTAGATATGCTAACTTTAAAGGTCTGGAAAATATACAAGGAAATTAATGTTGTTTTCATGGGTGATTAGGTGCATTGTCAACGAGCAGCAATATTTTGAAAGGAATCTTTTCTTCTGAGCAGGTCTTATTAGCGGGCTTAAAATATTCAGTAAACCATGTTGTAAACAGAGGTGCTGTCATCTAGGCTCTGTTATTCCATTCATAGAGCATACACACAATTTAGCACACTTTTTTAAGGGCCCTAGGATTTTCAGAATGGCAAATGAGTATTGGCTTCAACTTAAAGTCACCATCTGCATTAGCCCCTAACAAAAGTTAGCCTGTCCTTTGAAGTAGGTATTGATGTCTCCTCTCTACCTATGAAAGTCCTACATGGCATTTTCTTCCAATAGAAGGCCATTTCATCTACATTAAAAATCTGTTGTTAGGCTGGATGCAGTGGCTCAACCCCTGTAATCTCAGCACTTTGGGAGGCTGAGGTGGGCGGATCACCTGAGGTCAGGAGTCCAAGACAAGCCTGGCCAATATGGTGAAACCCCTTCTCTACTAAAATACAAGAAATTAGCCAGACATGGTGGCGCGCGCGCGCCTGTAATCCCAGCAACTCGGGAGGCTGAGGCAGGAGAATCACTTGAACCTGGGAGGCGGAGGTTGCAGTGAGCCGAGATGGCACCACTGCACTCCAGCCTGGGAGACAGAGCAAGACTCGGTCCAAAAAAAAAAAAAATCTGTTGTTTAGCATACACATCTTCATCAGTGATCTTAACTAGATCTTCTGGATATCTTGCAGTTTCTACGTCAGCACATTCTACTTCACATTGCATGTTTATATTATATTATGGAGCAGGCTTTTCCTTAAACCTCATGAACCAACCTCTGCTAGTTTCTAACTTTTCTTCTGCAGCTTCCTCATCTCTCTCAGCTTTCATAGAATTAAAGAGTGTTAGGGCCTTGCCCTAGCTTAGGCTTTGACTTAAGAGAATGTTTTGGCTGGTCTGATGTTCTATCCAGACCACTTGAACTTTCTCCATATTAGCAATACAGCTACTTTGCCTACTTATCATTCACATGTTCACTGGAGTAGCATTTTTAATTTCCTTTGAGAACTTTTCCTTTGCATTCACAACTTGGCTAACAAGTGCAAGAGGTCTAGCTTTTGGCCTATCTTGGTTTTCAACATGCCTCCGCACTGAACTTAGTCATTTCTAGCTTTTGATTTAATTAGCATGATTACCAGGAGCACTTTCTGGGCCCCAGGGCCTTCTTAGTGAATCTTATGCATCAAGAAGAGGTTCTCAGGCTCTATCACTGGGGGTCAAGACTGAAGTTGGCTGCTCACTTTCCCTAAGTTTTTCCTCTGCTGTCCTTGTTGGAGTTACATTGTATTCAGCATCTCTTTCCAAACACTATCCTAGATCTCTTACGTGCATTGTATCAATTAATCTTCTTCTGAGTTAGCAGCTATTGTTACCCCCTACCCCAGGCTATATGTGAGGAAACAAGGCCCCAAGAGGTTAAATAATGTTCTATTAATGAGGAAAAATGTTGTAATTTAAACTCAGGCAGTCTAACCCCCAGATACCCTGCCCTCCCAAAAGGAAAACATGGATGGTACTAGGTTCCAGTGATAAGAAAACCAAGTGAAACTATTTTGTAAAAAAGGAACTAGTCAACTTTTATTTTTTACCAATTATTAATTGCATACAGAGAAAGACAAAAACTGGTCTGGCCAACCTACAGAACAGGAGAAAATTGTTGCAATCTATCCACCTGACAAAGGGCTAATAACCAGAATCTACAAAGAATTTAAACAAATTTACAAGAAAAAAACAATCCCATCAAAAAGTGGGCAAAACATACGAACAGACACTTCTCAAAAGAAGACATTATGCAACCAACAAACAATGATGCAGCCAACAAACAAACAATGAGCTTTTATGAATAAAAGCTCACTATCATTGGTTATTAGAGAAATGCAAATCAAAATCACAATGAGATACCATCTCATGCCAGTTAGAATGGCGATCATTAAAAAGTCAGGAAAAGGCCGGGCATGGTGGCTCAAGCCTGTAATCCCAGCACTTTGGGAGGCCGAGACGGGCGGATCACGAGGTCAGGAGATCGGGACCATCCTGGCTAACACGGTGAAACCCCATCTCTACTAAAAATACAAAAAACTAGCCGGGTGAGGTGGCGGGCACCTGTAATCCCAGCTACTTGGGAGGCTGAGGCAGGAGAATGGCGTGAACCCGGGAGGCGGAGCTTGCAGTGAGCTGAGATCCGGCCACTGCACTCCAGCCTGGGTGACAGAGCGAGACTCCGTCTCAAAAAAAAAAAAAAAAAAAAAGTCAGGAAAAAACAGTCACTGGAGAGGATGTGGAGAAATAGGAACACTTTTACACTGTTGGTGGGAATGTAAATTAGTTCAACTATTGTAGAAGACAGTGTGGCGATTCCTCAAGAAACAGAAATATCATTTGACCCAGCAATCCCATTACTGGGTATATACCCAAAGGATTATAAGTCATTCTACTGTAAAGACACATGCACACATATATTTATTGCAGCATTGTTCACAATAGCAAAGACTTGGAAGTGACCCAAATGCCCATCAATGTTGGGGTGGATAAAGAAAATGTGGCACATATATACCATGGAATACTATGCAGATATAAAAAAAGGATGAGTTCATGTCCTTTGCAGAGACATGAATGAAGCTGGAAACCATCATTCTCAGAAAACTAACACAGGAACAGAAAACCAAACACCGCATGTTCTCATTCATAAGTGGGAGCTGAACAATGAGAACACATGGACACAGGGAGGGGAATATCACACACCAGGGCCTGTAAGGGGGTGGCGGGCTAGGGGAGGAACAGCATTAGAAGAAATACCTAATGTAGATGATGAATTGATGGGTGCAGCAAACCACCATGGCACGTGTATACCCATGTAACAAACCCGCACATTCTTCACATGTATCTCAGAAATTAAAGTATAATAAAAAATAAAATAAAAAATAAAAAACTGGTCTGGCACTCACAGCTAGGCCTTGGTGTTCTCCTGTTGAAAGTAACCAATGTCACATAATGTCAACATCAGAAGAAGTCATTATGACTATAATAGCTCGTAACAAAAACAAGATCACTCTATAACATGTCTGAACACAGAAAAATACATGGACCTTGTACAAACTACAAGAGTGACCAAACATCCCAAAATTACGGCTAATATGAGTGACTGCTGCTTTTTTATCAATTACAGCATGAGTCTCACTCTGGTCTTCCTTCCTTCTAGATGGGATTGATTAAGATATCTCATCATAGACCTATCCTTGCTTCCTGATAACATTCAATACAGAGCAAAGTTCTGCTTCCTTAAACCTTCCCCTAAATCACCTATGTGTTAGTCCATTCTCACACTGCTAATAAAGACATACCTGAGACTGGGTAACTTATAAAGAAAAAGAAGTTTAATTGACTCACAGTTCCACATGGCTGGGGAGGCCTCACAATCATGGCGGAAAGTGAAGGAGGAGCAAAGACACATCTTACATGGCAGCAGGCAAGAGAGAGTGGGTGCAGGGGAACTGCCCTTTATAAAACCACCAGATCTCATAAGACGTATTCAGTATCACAAGAACAGCAATGGCAAAGATCCACTCCCATAATTCAATTACCTCCGACCAGGTCCCTCCCACAACACATGGGAATTATGGGAGCTACAATTCAAGATGAGATATGGGTGGGGACACAGCCAAACCACATCAACATGACACAGACCCAAATGCTATAAGTCCTTTCTGACATCTAAGATGGCCCATGGTTCGCCATGGTGTGGCTAAGGAGTCTGGAATTCATTTTATAGGCAGCAGGAATAGGAGATAATCAAATCTGTTTGACCAGTAGAGTGACATGAACAAAGCTATGTTTTAGAAAACTAAACTTGACAAAACATGTAAGACAATGAAGAGACTGGTTGCAAAGATAGTAACAAAGTCATTACAGTAGTTCAGGGAAGACAAGGAATCACAAAAGACACAGGCCATGATTCAAGTGGCATGTGGTAATACTGACATCAGGGCAGTGGCAGTAGGAATGAAAACGAAGTAACATACACTAGGATATCTGCAGGGAGAATTGATAGTGGGTAGAGATTTTGACATGGTTTTAACCATCAATGTAATTTTACATTCAATAGGAATTCCTCTGACCAGATTTTTCATAAGCTGCTCAGTCTTATTCTGAACAAAATAGATATGAGATTTTTGTGTCTATAAGTTCACTTTATTAGCATAAGATAGAAAGTTATGAATAGGATGACTTTCTATTCACCTTACCTGGATTATAAAATTCAAGGTTGGATTTAAGCCTACCATATGGATAAGGGATCAACTGAGCCCTTAAGTGTCTTTCAGAAGCTCCCATGAAGGGCATTAGAAGTTTTGTGAGCATATTGGAAAGCAAACTTGGTGCCTATGTGTGCATATTCAGCAGACCTGCCTGGATTCTCAGCTCTAGGAGACTAAAAAAGATGAAGATGTGCCCCATAGGAACTAATCACACTATTATTCACATGGAAGTAAAAAAGATGCACGGTTTCAATGGCAAAAATGAAGAAAACTTCCCAATATTATAATCGACAGGCTGAGCTCAAGGTGGTGCAAGGCAATTTAGAAACAGGAAGGCCCTATTTTGGAATGGGCTTGGTTCCAAGAGCTTTTCCAACTGAGATTTTTAGAACTGAGCCCTTTCTCCCCTAGAAATAATGCTGGAAATTGTACCTAGGAATCGAGTGCAGCCAGGAGAGGTCACAAAAGCCCATCTATCCTACAGTAAGTTTAATTACGGTACTAATCCATGTTGGGCCTGGGAAGAGGAGGTCATTCATATATGCTGATCACAGAGAAAGCAGACACATTTCCTCAGCTTTACTTTTGCCTATTCTAGCAAAATCTAGATCTTGGCAGGAAGAAATAGAAGTCAACTACTCCAGTCTTTCTCTCTGAGCTGTCTGTCCTACCCTCTCCAATAGTCCTCTCCACAGGTAGCCTGTGTTTCTACAGTGCTCACCACCCCTACACCCTACTCAGATATTCCTGACCTTCAAAGTACATATTATGCTTCTCAATTACCTATTTTCCCTAACCCCCCAAAATCTCAAGACCTAGATTTAGTTGCATCACTTACTGTCTCTGTGACTTTGGGAAATTTTAATTATCCAAGCCTCCACCTATAAAATGGAGACGATACATCCCTAATAGAGTTAATCTGAAAATTAAATGAAAAAAAGCCTATATGAAATGTGCCAAATATTGAGCCTGACATTCCACAGGTTCAAAATTACTTAGCAGGTGTTTTTCAAGCTTTTAAAATAATCTTTCTTCTTTAAAAGTAAACTAAAAAAACACAAGAAGCAAAGAACAAATTCATCCACAAACACAAGCAGTTGTAAGTTTGACATGTCCTTCTAGGTCCTGTGTGTATACAGAAACAATATCCAATTTTATAGGATTGAGATCTTATCCTATGTATCATGCTTGTTCATACCATGAATATTTACCAATTGAAAATCCCAAAGTTATATAAGTATTTTGATAACCAAAAATACACTACACGAACTCAATCTGTTAGAAAAAAGAATGTAGGTGGAGCTTCCAAGATGGCCGAATAGGAACAGCTCCAGTGTACAGCTCCCAGCGTGAGTGACGCAGAAGACAGGTGATTTCTGCATTTCCAACTGAAGTACCAGCTTCCTCTCACTGGGGCTTGTCGGACAGTGGGTGCAGGACAGTGGGTGCAGCCCACAGACCATGAGCCAAAGCAGGGCGAGGCATCAACTCACCCAGGAAGCACAAGGGGTCAGGGAATTCCCTTTCCCAGCCAAGGGAAGCCGTGACAGACAGCACCTGGAAAATCAGGTCACTCCCACCCTAATACTGCGCTTTTCCAATGGTCTTAGCAAACGGCACACCAGGAGACTCTATCCCACACCTGGCTCAGAGGGTCCCACGCCCATGGAGCCTTGCTCACTGCTAGCACAGCAATCTGAGATCGAACTGCAAGGCTGCAGCAAGGCTGGGGGAGGGGCACCCACCATTACTGAAGCTTCAGTAGGTAAACAAAGCAGCCCGGAATCTCGAACTAGGTGGAGCCCACCGCATCTCAAGGAGGCCTGCCTACCTCTGTAGACTCCACCTCTGGGGGCAGCACATAGCTGAACAAAAGGCAGCAGAAACTTCTGCAGACTTTAACGTCCCTGACAGCTTTTGAAGAGAGTAGTGGTTCTCCCAGCACAGAGTTTGAGATCTGAGAACGGACAGATTGCCTCCTCAAGTGGGTCCCTGACCCCCGAGTAGCCGAACTGGGAGGCATCTCCCAGTAGGGGCCAACTGACACCTTATACAGCCAGGTGCCCCTCTGAGATGATGCTTCCAGAGGAACGATCAGGCAGCAACATTTGTCGTTCTGCAATATTTGCAGTTCTGCAGCCTCTGCTGGTGATACCCAGGCAAACAGGGTCTGAAGTGGACCTCCAGCAAACTCTTAACAGACCTGCAGCTGAGAGTCCTGACTGTTAGAAGGAAAACTAACAAATGAAAGGACATCCACACCAAAATCCCAGCTGTACGTCACCATCATCAAAGACCAAAGGTAGATAAAACCACAAAGATGGGGAGAAACCAGAGCAGAAAAGCTGAAAATTCTAAAAATCAGAGCGCCTCTTCTCCTCCAAAGGAATGCAGCTCCTCACCAGCAACGGAACCAAGCTGGACGGAGAATGACTTTCATGAATTGAGAAAGGCTTCAGATCAGTAATAACAAACTTCTCTAAACTTCTCTGAGCTAAAGGAGGATGTTCGAACCCATTGCAAAGAAGCTAAAAACCTTGAGAAAAGAATGGACTAATGGCTAACTAGAATAAACAGTGTAGAGAAGACCTTAAATGACTCGATGGAGCTGAAAACCATGATACAAGAACTACATGACACATGCACAAGCTTCAGCTGCTGATTCGATCAACTGGAAGAAGGTGTATCAGTGATTGAAGATCAAATGAATGAAATGAAGTGAGAAGAGAAGTTTAGAGAAAAAAGAGTAAAAGTAAATGAACAAAGCCTCCAAGAAATATGGGACTATGTAAAAAGACCAAATCTACGTCTGACTGGGGTATGTGAAAGTGATGGGGAGAATGGAACTAAGTTGGAAAATGCTCTGCAGGATATTATCCAGGAGAACTTCCCCAACCTAGCAAGGCAGGCTAACATTCAAATTCAGGAAATACAGAGAAGGTCACAAAGATACCCCTCGAGAAGAGCAACCCAAGATACGTAATTGTCAGACTCACTAAAGTTAAAACGAAGCAAAAAATGTTAAGGGCAGCCAGAGGGAAAGGTCGAGTTACCTACAAAGGGAAGCCCATCAGACTAACAGCAGATTTCTCGGCAGAAACTCTACAAGCCAGAAGTCAGTGAGGTGCAATATTCAACATTCTTAAAGAAAAGAATTTTCAACCCAGAATTTCATATCCAGTCAAACTAAGCTTTATAAGTGAAGGAGAAATAAAATCCTTTACAGACAAGCAAATGCTGAGAGATTTTGTCACTACCAGGCCTGCCTTACAAGAGCTCCTGAAGGAAGCACTAAACATGGAAAGGAACAACCAGTACCAGCCACTGCAAAAACATGCCAAATTGTAAAGACCATCCATACTACAAAGAAATCACATCAACTAATGAGCAAAATAACCAGCTAACATTATAATAACAGGATCAAATTCACACATAACAATATTAACCTTAAATGTAAATGGGCTAAATGCTCCAATTAAAAGACACAGACTGGCAAACTGGATAAAGAGTCAAGACCCATCAGTGTGTGGTATTCAGGAGACCCATCTCACATGCAGAGACACACATAGGCTCAAGATAAAGGGATGGAGGAAGATCTACCAAGCAAATGGAAACCAAAAAAAAGCAGGGGTTGCAATCCTAGTCTTTGATAAAACAAACTTTAAACTAACAAAGATCCGAAGAGACAAAGAAGGCCGTTACATAATGGTAAAGGGATCAATTCAACAGGAAGAGCTAACTATCCTAAATATATATGCACCCAATACAGGAGCACCCAGATTCATAAAGCAAGTCCTTAGAGACCTACAAAGAGACTTAGACTCCCACACAATAACAATGGGAGACTTTAACACCCCACTGTCAACATTAGACAGATCAACGAGACAGAAAGTCAATAAGGATATCCAGGAAGTGAACTCAACTCTGCACCAAGCGGACCTAATAGACATCTACAGAATTCTCCACCCCAAATCAACAGAATATACATTCTTCTCAGCACCACATCGTACTTATTCCAAAATTGACCACATAGTTGGAAGTAAAGCACTCCTCAGCAAATGTAAAAGAACAGAAATTATAACAAACTGTCTCTCAGACCACAGTGCAGTCAAACTAGAACTCAGGACTAAGAAACTCAATCAAAACCGCTCAACTACATGGAAACTGAACAACCTGCTCCTGAATGACTACTGGGTATATAACAAAATGAAGGCAGAAATAAAGATGTTCTTTAAAACCAATGAGAACAAAGATACAACATACCAGACTCTCTGGGACACATTTAAAGCAGTGTGTAGAGGGAAATTTATAGCACTAAATGCCCACAAGAGAAAGCAGGAAAGATCTAAAATTGACACCCTAACATCACAATTAAAAGAACTAGAGAAGTAAGAGCAAACACATTCAAAAGCTAGCAGAAGGCAAGAAATAATGAAGATCAGAGCAGAACTGAAGGAGACAGAGACACAAAAAACCCTCCAAAAAATCCATGAATCCAGGAGCTGGTTTTTGAAAAGATCAACAAAATTGATAGACCGCTAGCCAGACTAATAAAGAAGAAAAGAGAGAAGAATCAAATAGATGCAATAAAAAAATGACAAAGGGGATATCACCACCAACCCCACAGAAATACAAGCTACCATCAGAGAATACTATAAACACCTCTACGCAAATAAACTAGAAAACCTAGAAGAAATGGATAATTTCCTGGACACTTACACTCTCCCAAGACTTAACCAGGAAGAAGTTGAATCCCTGAATAGACCAACAGCAGGCTCTGAAATTGAGGCAATAATTAATAGCCTACCAACCAAAAAAAGTCCAGGACCAGACGGATTCACAGCTGAATTCTACCAGAGGTACAAGCAGGAGTTAGTACCATTCCTTCCGAAACTATTCCAATCAATAGAAAAAGAGGGAATCCTCCCTAACTCATTTTATGAGGCCAACATCATCCTGATACCAAAGCCTGACAGAGATACAACAAAAAAGGAGAATTTTAGACCAATATCCCTGATGAACGTTGATGCAAAAATCCTCAATAAAATACTGGGAAACCGAATCCAGCAGCACGTCAAAAAGCTTATCCACCATGATCAAGTGGGCTTCATCCCTGGGATGCAAGGCTGGTTCAACATACGCAAAGCAATAAATGTAATCCAGCATATAAACAGAACCAAAGACAAAAATCACATGATTATCTCAATAGACGTAGAAAAGGCGTTTAACAAAATTCAGCAGCACTTCATGCTAAAAACTCTCAATAAATTACATATCGATGGGATGTATCTCAAAATAATAAGAGCTATTTATGACAAACCCACAACCAACATCATACTGAATGGGCAAAAACTGGAAGCATTCCCTTTGAAAATTGGCACAAGACAGGGATGCCCATGCCCGCTCTGACCACTCCTATTCAACATAGTGTTGGAAGTTCTGGCCAGGGCAAACAGGTAGGAGAAAGAAATAAAGGGTATTCTGGCCAGGGCAAACAGGTAGGAGAAAGAAATAAACAGGTAGGAAAAGAGAAAGTCAAATTGCCCTTGTTTGCAGATGATATGATTATGTATTTAGAAAACTCCATCATCTCAGCCCAAAATCTCCTTAAGCTGATAAGCAACTTCAGCAAAGTCTCAGGATACAAAATCAATATGCGAAAATCACAAGCATTCCTATACACCAATAACAGACAAACAGAGAGCCAAATCATGAATGAACTCCCATTCACAATTGCTTCAAAAAGAATAAAATACCTAGGAATCCAACTTACAAGGGATGTGAGGCCGGGCGCGGTGGCTCAAGCCTGTAATCCCAGCACTTTGGGAGGCCGAGACGGGCGGATCACGAGGTCAGGAGATCGAGACCATCCTGGCTAATATGGTGAAACCCTGTCTCTACTTAAAAATACAAAAAACTAGCCGGGCGACGAGGTGGGCGCCTGTAGTCCCAGCTACTCGGGAGGCTGAGGCAGGAGAATGGCGTGAACCCGGGAGGCGGAGCTTGTAGTGAGCTGAGATCCGGCCACTGCACTCCAGCCTGGGTGGCAGAGCAAGACTCCGTCTCAAAAAAAAAAAAAAAAAAAAACAAGGGATGTGAAGGACCTCTTCAGGGAGAACTACAAACTACTGTCAACAAAATAAAAGAGGACACAAACAAATGGAAGAACATTCCATGCTCATGGATAGGAAGAATCAATATCATGAAAATGGCCATACTGCCCAAGGTAATTTATAGATTCAATACCATCCCCAACAAGATATCAATGACTTTCTTCACAGAATTGGAAAAAACTACTTTAAAGTTCACATGGAACCAAAAAAGAGCCCGCATTGCCAAGACAATCCTAAGCCAAAAAAACAAAGCTGGAGGCATCATGCTACCTGACCTCAAACTATACTACAAGGGTACAGTAACCAAAACAGCATAGTGCTGGTACCAAAATAGAGATATAGACCAGTGGAACAGAAGAGAGCCCTCAGAAATAATACCACACATCTACAACCATCTGATCTTTGACAAACCTGACAAAAACAAGAAATGGGGAAAGGATTCCCTATTTAATAAATGGTGCTGGGAAAACTGGCTAGCCATAGGTAGAAAGCTGAAACTGGATCTCTTTCTTACACCTTATACCAATTTAATTCAAGATGGATTAAAGACTTAAATGTCAGACCCAAAACTATAAAAACCCTAGAAGAAAACCTAGGCAATACCACTCAGGACATAGGCATGGGCAAGGACTTCATGTCTAAAACACCGAAAGCAATAGCAACAAAAGCCAAAATTGAGAAATGGGATCTAATTAAACTAAAGAGCTTCTGTAGAGCAAAAGAAAACTACCATCAGAGTGAACAGGCAACCTAGAGAATGGGAGAAAATTTTTGCTATCTACTCATCTGACAAAGGGCTAATATCCAGAATCTACAAAGAACTTAATCAAATTTATAAGAAAAAAATGAAACAACCCCAACAAAAAGTAGGCAAAATATGTGAACAGATACTTCTCAAAAGAAGACATTTATGCAACCAAAGGCACATGAAAAAATGCTCATCATCACTTGCCATCAGAAAAACGCAAATCAAAACCACAATGAGATACCATCTCACAGCAGTTAGAATGGCAATCATTAAAAAATCAGGAAACAACAGGTGCTGGCGAGGATGTGGAGAAATAGGAACACTTTTACACAGTTAGTGGGACTGTAAACTAGTTCAACCATTGTGGAAGACAGTGTGGCGATTCCTCAAGGATCTAGAACTAGAAATACCATTTGACCCAGCCATCCCATTACTGGGTATATACCCAAAGGATTATAAATCAGGCTGCTATAAAGACACATGCACATGTATGTGTATTGCAGCACTATTCACAATAGCAAAGACTTGGAACTAACCCAAATGTCCATCAGTGATAGACTGGATTAAGAAAATGTGGCACATATACACCATGGAATACTATGCAGCCATAAAAAAGGATGAGTTCATGTCCTTTGTAGGGACATGGATGAAACCATCATTCTGAGCAAACTATCGCAAGGACAGAAAACCAAACACCGCATGTTCTCACTCATAGGTAGGAGTTGAACAATGAGAACACTTGGACACAGGGTGAGAAACACCACACACCAGTGCCTGTTGTGGGGTGGAGGTGGGGGGAGGGATAGCATTAGGAGATATACCTCATGTAAATGACAAGTTAATGGGTGCAGTACACCAACATGGCATATGTATACATATGTAACAAACCTGCACATTGTGCACATGTACCCTAGAACTTAAAGTATAATAATAACAATAAAGAAAAAAGAATGTAATCACATCTTTCTTGAGACAAAAGTTTCATAGAAGACAAAAATAGACACAGGCCTCTGGATAAAGGTATTGGCAGCGTTCTGATTAAAATACAGCATTCCCTTAACGCTCAATTTAAAATGAAACATAAAGCAACAGAGTATATTAAGCATAATGTTTCTAGGAAAATTATCAGATCTACATAAAATATTAGCAAGAAGGTATGTTTCTATTTAATTACTTAATGTATTCCTGTAATACGACCAAAAGAGATACAGCTACCTCAATGGCTAGCATCAAAACGTAAATATGAACACATCTGCATGCATCGCTCCCTTTTTATTTCATTCTGCCTCTCTGCTGCCAACTTAAAGAACAAGCCCTGACCTACACTGCTCAGAAGTGGTTTAACAATTCCATGTCCAACATGCATCTTTTTTTTTTTTATCAATTATAACCCCCCCCCCCAAAAAAGTACAAATTGGCTAATTCACTAGCTCTACTTTTTATCATACATTGTTACCTCAGGACATCTATAAAGCTTAGATATTGCAAAATAATTAACTTGGTCCACAATAAACACAGGCACTTTACTCAAAATGCACACATAGACCTATGGTTATAATCCAAGACATTCTTCTATATATGGGGATACTAGCAAAAAGCCCTTTCTTTCACCCTCTTCCACCATCCTAGTGACTAAGTACAGAACGACATCTAGCTCCAAGAGGCAGGTTAACAAAGGTCACTCCCAGAAGACAGGACTTCCTAAAAACTAACAAAAGGACATTTGAAAAGGAATTATTTTACTACCTCTACTGTTAACAAACTTTGAGCATTAGGACTTGTTTATCCTTTGATACACACCAATGTTAATTAAAATGCACATGTAGAACAATGGTTAGATAATCTGAACGAATCTAACTCACAGCCTCTCAGCATACTTGCTCCTCCCCGCACCTGCCACCATCCAATGAACAGTCAGCACACTCTCCAAAACACCAAGCTGAATGACACTGTTCCCAAATGCAACCACTCCTGAGAAATAACAACAACCAAAAATACCTAATGGATGTTACTTTTGTCTTCTACTTTTAACGTGTTGTGCCTTTTTAAACATCTCAAATGACAAGCTGTTTTAAATAGGACTTAAGTTTTCCACTGTAGAGACTAGATATGAAATAAGAACCCATTTGTCCAGTATGTACACAATACATAAAGTGTAGCAAAGTTAAATGACATGTACATATCATGCAGGGTGACGGATTAGCTGAAATTTTCTAGTATGTACTAGCAAAGCAAAACACCTTTTGCAACTTCTTCCCTCCCACCTCCCTCAACCCAACAAACAAGTATTGAGAGTAGTATATACTGTTCACAGAGGTGGTTTAACAATTCCACTTCTGAAGACAGTATTTCCCATTTGTTTTTAAAAGCTATTTACAAAAAGCATTATTCTAGTAGTCCTACTTTTAAACATACCACGCACTTCTAAGTATACAGAAAGACTAGATATTTCATATAAGAATTATCCAGTATGTACACGGCACTGTTGAATAAAATTGCACACACATAACAATGATTAGAATCTCAGGCATCTTCTAAATATGACCATCTGGGCCTTGAACCATTCCCTCCTTACTTCCTTCCCTCTGCCTTCAATGCAGTTGACAAGTAGAGGCCATGTATAATGCTTAGAGATGGTTGAACAAATTCATATCCAGAAGTGACTTCCAGAAGACAAGCTTTCCTATGAATCTCAGAACAAAGTATATGGAATGTACTGGTTTTACCAGGTACTTTCTCATGTACTGGTACCTCTTTAGATGTTGCAAAATTAGGACTCATTTGTCCATTATATACCCTATACACATAGCAAAACTAAATGCACTAAACATACAGAAAATGGTGCTGAAAATATCCAAATACAAACACTAGCATTTTACCTTTTGCAATTCCTTCCTTCCCACCTGCCCTAAAACACTGTACAAGTATGGATAGTAGTATACTGCTCAGAGATGATTTATCAATTCCACTTACAAAAGAAGATATTTCCTATCCATTGTAGCAAAAATATATTTAAAAAGCAATGTTTTACTACTTCTACATTTAACATTTAACTGGCACTTCTAAACATCTAGATAGCCTAAATAGTTTAGATAAGGGGTTAATGTGTCTACTACATATACAGTAGTCTTGAATAAACTGCACACATGTAAGGATAGTTATAGTTTGAAAATGCTTTCAAACTATAAACATTCTGAACTAGAACTCTTTCCTCCCCCATCAACTCAATAATGTTCAAATTTTCTGAAGACAGTATTTCCTAGGAATTGTAAAACAAAATTTATACAATATATTAGTCTACAAACTCTACTTTTGTCATACATAGGCAACCTCTTTAACATCTAGAAGGACTAGATGTTATAAATTAGGACTTGGTTGTACTTTATATCAGGGGTTCCGAACCCGTGGGCCAGATGGGTACTGGTCTGTGGCCTGTTAGGAACTGGGCCCACAGCAGCAGTGAGTGGGCAGTACCACCCAAGCGCCACCTCCTGTCAGAACAGCAGCGGTATTAGAATCTCATAGGAGCAAAAACCCTATTGTGAACTGCGCATGTGAAGGATCTGGGTTACATCTCCTTATGAGAATCCAACGAATGCCTGACGATCTGAGGTGGAACAGTTTCATCCCAAAACCATCCCCCTTGTCCCATTCATGGAAAAATTGCCTTCCACAAAGCGAGTTCACTAGGCCAAAAAGGTTGGGGACCACTGCTTTATATACACTGTAAACACAGATAAGTAAAACAACACTCACAGACATAAGGGACAATGGTTACTCTTGCCTCACTATGGGCACATGGGCACAGAGCTCTTTCCACCTCCACCTCCTCCCCTGAAACACAATGTTGTATTACTGAAGGGGTGGTTTGCAAAGCCAGTCCCCACTAAAAACATTTCATATGAATGTCAACAAAAAGATATATTCACAAAATGTGTTATTTTACTACCTGCACTTTTAACACATATCAGGCACTTCAGAACATCTAGAAGAAAACCCAGACACTTCCAAAAAAAAAAAGTAAAAAACAGTACTTAATATTACCAACCATGTATACAGTGGTGAGGAATAAAATACACACACAAAGCCATGGTTAAAATATGAAAATGTCTCCTAAATATGATCATTCTGGCACGGAGCCTTCTCCTCCTCCTTCTCAGGTCTTCCACCCCAAGTCCTCTTACCCACTGAACAAACGTGGACATGTCATCCCAATGTCACTTGCAGAGGTGGTCGCACAAATCCATTTCAAAAAGTCATTCCAGGAGACATTTTCTATGATTTTTTTAAGAAGTGAGCATTTGCAAGATGTGTGATTTATGACTCTTTTATCATAATTTAGCAAAACCTCTTTACATCTAGAAGGGCTAGATGTAGCAAGCGTTCTTTTAAAAGTTTGGGGAGGTCAGTTGAGAGCAGTTCTTCCTATTACATACACAGGTCTTCTATACAGGGCCAGTATATCTTTCCAAAGACCAGTGGGCCCTTCCACTTGCCCAAATGTGGCTTATTATCCTACCATTTCTCTTCTGATATGAAGGTATGGTAGAGGGGAGATCAACCCCGCCTGGTGGATTCTAGCAGTTTCATCCGTCAGGGCTCTGTTCACCTTCTGGACCACTAAGGCCTTGCTTAGTCCATTGTCATCAAGAATGAGGCAGGCCTCACCCAACCGGGACAGAGTGGTCACCCCAGGCCTCGGTCCTGCAGGGTTCTAGGCCCACAGAGGTGGCGGAGTCGGGTCCGTCTGCAGACCTGTCTTCCAGGCCTCACCCCAAAGCACTCTCCACGGTGTTCCCACAGCTGCCAGGCTTCCCACCCCACACACCAGTGCCACCCAAAGAGACTGCATCCTGAAGGCTTCATCTAGGCCAGGCAGGGTTAGGCCAGGAGGCCCAGCAGCCAGCTGGGTCTGGGCTGACCAGAGGCGGCTGCCTGATGGTCAAAGAGGTAGAGTGGAGAGAGGGGTCCTCCTCTGCATCAAGGCCTGGGCCCTGCTGGTGCACAGCCATGGCAAGGGCTTCAGATGCCTGCAGGGCAGAGGTTCGCTTGTCCTTGGACCCCAGCTTTCCTGGGAGGCCATGGGGAAGTGGCCATGCTCCGATTCTCACCAAGCTCTCTGCAGGAACTCCAGAGTGGCTTCATTTTTTTTTTTTTTTTTTTTTTTTTTTTTGGTGAGACAAGGTCTCGCTCTGTTGTTCAGGCTGGAGTGCAGTGGCATGATCATAGCTCACTGTAACCTCAAATTCCTGGCCTCAAGCGATCCTCCCACCTCAGCTTCCCAAGAAGATGGGACTACAGGCATGCACCACCACCCCCAGCAAATTTTTGTATTTTTTGTAGAGATGAGGTCTCCCTACGTTGCCCAAGCTGGTCTCAAACTCCTAACCTCAGGTAATCCACCCATGTTGGCCTTCCAAAGTGTTGGGATTATAGGCATGACCCACAGCACTCAGCCTCATAGCAGCTTATTACTTTGATTAAAAGAACAAAGCACTTTAGTAGTTTAAAACCATATGAATATATAATCTGTTACATTTAATGTGTAAACAAAAAATAAAATCCCAAGCGCCCCCAACAGACTGACTGGATCCCCGTGTAGCCAAGTGAATTCCAGAAAGAAAAACTAAAAGAGAAACTAAATTCCAAATTCTAAATGCTCCCTCCCTTTTGGAGTTTAGGCACAACTAACCAGTACATTAAAATAGACATCATAGACTGCCCTAACAGACTCTTTGTGGCAATAAGATACCAAATTCCAGCCTGACTCTGGTACAGCATCACATGACAGACAGCAGACTCTGAAGGAAATAAAAATACTTCACCCCAAAATATATTTCTTTGACATATTTTGAAATGGCCCTGTAAAGCTGTCTTTTGTGGGGTAAATTTGCATCTATAGAGACACTCTTACCCCTTCCAGGTCTTTCCCAGATCAAGGAGAGATAAGTGAGAATCTGATATTTTTAAGGGTTGAAAAGAGAGGCTTTGAGCCAGGCATGTGGCTCATGCCTGCAATCCCAGCACTTTGGGCGGCCGAGGCAAGTGGATCACAAGAGGTCAGGAGTTCAAGACCAGTCTGGCCAATATGGTGAAACCCCATCTCTACCAAAAATACAAAAAATTAGCTGGGCATTGTAGTGCATGCCTATAGCCCCAGCTACTTGGGAGGCTGAGGTGGGAGAAATCACCTAAACCCAGGAGGCAGAAGTTGCAGTGAGCTGAGATTGAGCCACTGCACTCCAGCCTGGGCAATAGAATGAGACTCCATCTCAAAAAAAAAGAAGAAGAGAGAGGCCTTTCTTTTTTGGTCATCAAGTGATTATTAGACATGAATTTTAAATTGTTAATGTTTAAAATGTAGCCAATTCTTACATCTCCAGAAAATTCTTAAAAGAACACTTTTTCCTAATACCCACATACAAAATGCATCTGTCCTGCTTCACTCACTTTCCTACCCTAGCTGGTTAAATAGGCTCAAAATTCAAACCTGTCTTAACACTCATCCAAAAAAACACAATTGGAAAGATGACTACACCCCACCACCACCAACAACAAATTACCAATTAAAATTTAAAATGCTGAGATTTATTTTACCCAATGTTTCAAAGAACCTAAATCATAAAATCCTATGATTGTTTTTTCAAAAGGGCTTATCAACTGTTACTTCACATCTTCTATCTAATAGAAAAGTCCACCCAAAGGTATCACACATGAATTTTTATAAGTAGTAAATAATTACAGAGACTAAAAATAACCTTGAAACTTACACCAAGGCTAACTGCCGATTTCTACCCTGTTTTCAGGCTCAAGAATCCTAAAACTAATTCTAAATTGTGAAATTGGAGTCTGTCCCCAGCCAGAGTAGCAGACTTAATGCACCATTAATCTGTTCTGCTCTCAGCCGCTCATTGAAACAGTCACAGTCATTCGATTTTTAGGGAAAAGACAGTACTGCAAAAGTACATTCCAGAGGTCTTTCCATAAAAACCATCCTGTGTGCTCCATCTGCATGTGCAATCTGCTTGTGTATTTTCAGCCAGCTTGCACGGGCAGATTAATGCGTACAATTAGAAAGCAACCTCACAGGCATTCGATAAACTGCCTTCATTATTACACTCAGGAGAGTCCCTTTGGATGTCAATAAAAGCCTAGTTTTCTGCCTGTTAGCTAAATAATTGACAACACTAAAAATAATCAGAAGCAAATGAACGAAGTCAAGAACAAGGTGTTAAGAAAGAGCACATTAAGATTCTCATGGTGGTGCCCCAGGTTGCTATCATGAGCTTTTTCTCAGCAACTTGGATTTACAATCCGCTCAAGTCCATGGTTGCCCTGTCTACAGAAAACAATACCATTCCTGGTCTGCTGTGCGAATCACACATTGCAGCATGGTGAAGCTAGCAAAGTACTGACTGGTTTGAAAGAATTTCTTATGTACGTTTCTATTTTGTGTTCCTTCGTTTGACAGTTTCAGGAGAAACTAATTTGGGAGGTGGGGGTAGGCAGTCTGGTTGGTCTGGCAAAACCTTTGTGATGTTAAAAATCCAAAAAGCTGGCTGGACGCAGTGGCTCACACTTGTAATCCCAGCTCTTTGGGAGGCCAAGGCAAGTGGGTCACTGCAAGTGAGGAGTTTGAGACTACCCTGGCCAACGTGAAACCCTGTCTCTACTAAAAATACAAAAATTCACCAGGTGTGGTGGCATGTGCCTGTAATCCCAGCTACTTTGGAGGCTAAAGCAGGAGAATCGCTTGAATCCGGGAGGCGGAGTTTGCAGTGAGCCGAGATTGAGCCATTGCACTCCAGCCTGAGCAACAGAGCAAGACTCTGTCTCAAAAAAAAAAAAAAAAAAAATCCAAAGAACTTTCCTAGACTTTCTTTTCCACCATAAACTGATTCTAAGAAGGTATGACAAAGACTTGTCATATAGAGGATCCATCTTTTCTAAATCTCTTTTATATTTCTAACTATACAATTGCTGCTTATTTCATGAGCTATTGGTCTTTTAATTTCAAAAGTAATTCAAAACACAATACTCTTTCAAAGAAGAACCTCACGCATATACCTCTTCTCGTGTTTCTCAATAGGCTTTAAAAATCAATTTGAGATCCTTCTCGTTTTTAGCCAACCTCTCTTTTCCCTGGTTAACTGGGACTTTTACAACAAGCAGAAGAAAGAGCAAGAGTGAAATGTGCGTGTAATTGAATTCAGCTCCACTGATAGTAGGCCGGGTGGCTGAGGGCAAACTTTTTTTTTTTTCTTTACAGAAAAAGGGTAATTGATCTTCTGTATTTAGTCATTTTACTAAGACTCAAGAAGCTAGAACTATAAAAGAAAGGAGGTTGGACGCACAACTTCTAAAGTCTTTTAAAACTTCAAGAATCTCTTATCCTTTACTTTGCCATATTTAGAACCCTCCAGAGAACGAACCCATTCAACTATCCAGTCCTGTGCCCAAGGCCCCTCACTGCTAAGTAGATCTTCCCTCTTCTGATGTAAAACTAGTATGCCATAGGACAATGACATTTGTTCTCATTTGTGACTCTAGGCTACCAAAGCTGACAGGTGAAGCCAACTGAACTTCTGGGTCGGGTGGGGACTTGGAGAAATTTTCTGTCTTACAAGAGGATTATAAAATGCACCAATCAGCACTCTGTAGCTAGGACTGTAAAACACACCAATCAGCGCTCTGTGGCTAGCTAGAGGTTTGTAAAATGCTCCAATCAGTGCTCTGTAAAAACACACCAATCAGTGCTCTGTGGCTAGCTAGAGGTTTGTAAAATGC
>NC_045447.1:105916178-105931470 GCF_002776525.5 Piliocolobus tephrosceles
AACACACCAATCAGTGCTCTGTGGCTAGCTAGAGGTTTGTAAAATGCACCAATCAGCACTCTGTAAAACGGACCAATCAGCAGGACATGGGCAGGGACAAATAAGGGAATAAAAACTGGCCACCCCAGCCAGCAGCGGCAACCTGCTTAGGTCCCCTTCCACACTGTGGAAGCTTTGTTCTTCTGCTCTCCACAATAAATCTTGCTGCTGCTCACTCTCTGGGTCTGTGCCACCTTTAAGAGCTGTAACACTCACCACAAAGGTCTGCGGCTTCATTCCTGAAGTGAGTGAGTCCAAGAACTCACCAGAAGGAACCAACTTCAGACACAAAGCCACCAGCCCAGCCCCTAATCTCTCTCAACTCTTCAGGCTGAGTCTCAAAATAAATGCTCATTCATTCTCTACCCATGAGAGGAGAGGCAATGATACATTCACAGCCTTCATCTAGTGCCTCCCTCCCACCATATCTCTGCAAGACAGACAGTTTCTCCTGGTGCTTAGCTCCTTAGCTTCCCACTAGCTTCTCACTCAAATGCCTTCCTTAGAAGAAGAGTGGAGAGAGACAGGCTAAGGATTCTGTGATGAAAATTAGAGCGAGGCTCCTTTTAGCTAAGGAGGATGACATCACTTACCAACACTTTCATCCTACCCAATCCCATCTCCCATCTATTTTCTGGCCTGGGTAGCAGAAACACAGTATCTAACTTGCTAAGGACCAAGCAGAGGGTTGAGAAACTTCTCTTCCATTCCTGCCTCTGAATCTTAAAGCAAGAAAGGGCTGCTTATGATAGAGGCAGGATAATTTTAGTGGCAAGAGAAATCAGAGGATACTGTGCTTAGAGGAGGAATATGTTGGAGGCTGTCACAAATACGCTCACCCGGACATGTGAGTGCTCTTAAATTCTGCAAACAAGGAACAACAATGGAGCGAAGCAGGCAGTGAATATTTCATATGAAAGTGGAGCGCCCACTACTGGTTCTGGTGGGACCAGAAATTCATGTACAGCCTCCATAAAATAAGTTATATGAGCCTACTCAACAAGGGCCTCTGTAAGAAGGATCGTTTCAAGTGCCTGTAATAGGCACTTTTATGTCATTTACATATTTTATGTAATTCTTGCAAATGGCCTATAAGATAGATATGATCTCTATTTAAGAAAAAGAAAAAAGAAAAAACTCTGGTATTCCAAGAATTTTAGCGGGACCTAGGACTTTGAACCCAGATCTGCTTGGTTCTATTTCTACCACATTTAGAATTAATGTAGGCCCAGAAATAGGAGTCTTTGGTTTTGTCTTTTAATCAATGTGCAGGTAACCTGGCTACCAAGAGTTAGGACATGAGCTTACCCTTAAAGCCTACATAACAAAGTAGATTGTGTTATAAAGCACGTAGTAGTTGCCCTGTATCTATTAGCTGCTGCTGTTCACAAATCATACTGCAAATTACCTTGGTGTATGACCACCAGTGGAGAGTTTTGCCAATAATTACTAAATGATTTCTCAATTCTTGTCTAGAAAAAAATACAGGTGTATAATAGCCCTCAGTCCATTAGATAAATCCCTGGTCAGTTTAGATTCTGCTTAGGCACTTCAGTGCAAACATCCTGTTCCTTATATTGGTATCCTGGAAGTCAGCGTAAGCAGAAGTACCTTGGATCACCAAAGGATCAAGTCTTCCAAGTTATTTATAATGGCGAATTTCTCAAATTTAGTGTTATTGACTACTAAAGGATACTTTGGTGAGTAGACATGACTCCCACCTTACTTACACGGTGACAGAGTTCAATTACATAATTAATATAACAGCCAATAACCCAATACCAGGTGTTTTGACAAGTTACCATCACCTGAATTTAAAACCTGTATGAACAATCTGCCTATAAAGGCACAAAGTTCTGGAAATATTAACTTACTATTGTTGATGTTCTCTAAAGGCCTCTCTTCTAAGGTTTTCTTGAAGTCTTTTTTTCTCCTCCAGTTTATTGCTCTGAAATTGCAAATATCAAAACATAACTTATTAAAGATGCTTTAAGCAGAGCCATGATGCTAAAGTTACCCAAGGTCCAAATTCCTAAGGTTCAAGTGGCCTTGATAGTCTAATACAGTATCCTGCCAGAGGCTCCAAGATGGTATTCCCTGTCAGACCCACGGGCACTGGACTGAAAGCCAGGAGCTCCAAGTTCTTTCCACAGCTCCCCTCTCCCAACTTGATTGGTATAATCACAGAACCAGTATTTTGCGTTTTTATTCTTTAGTTCAAATGATAGCAACATTTATTTTTTAAGCAGTGCTTTCAAAATGTTTTAATGAAAACATGAAATTTCCATACCAAGTATGTTAAATTAAAATTATAATAAATGGTTAAATAGCTCATACAAAATTTATATATACACCCAAATTCTACTAAAGTATTCAGGAAAAGATTTTCAATAAGACAACCCAACTCCCTTCTGACTTAGAATCAGATACTTAAAGCTGCTGAGGGACTGAACAGCACATGTCATAAAAGAAGCCATCCACTTGAATAGAAAATAGTTTTGTTTTTTTTTTTTTTAATTAGCTGTTTGGAAAGCCTGGAGATAAAGGGCTTCATATTTGATATTTCTGTCACCATGGCTCTGGCATATTTTAATCCAATTTAAATAACCCAGGAACGTTTGCATTTTGCTCACCATGACACACTGTCATTTTTTAACTTGCTATGACCTATGAAAAACAAGTAAGATTCCTAGACAACAAATTTAATGGGGAGTTAAAACACATTCTACTATCCAGGAGGATCATGAAGTTTTACATGAATCCAAGAGAAACAGTAAGCAGCTGGGTTTACTTTAATAACAAATTGGATTTGCCCAGAAGAGGACCTGTGAAAGGAGAATAATGGAAATCATCACTTTCAAGCCCAAACATAAGTCTGGTTCCATCTTTCAAAGAAAGGAAAAAACTGCTTGTAGTGTTCATTTCCATGAAAGTCTTCATTCACTTAAAACTAATTACTAGTCCCATTTTGAAAGGCAAAATGGATGATTTCAGTTTCAGAAAAAAACTAAAGGAAATTTACTACAGTCAAAGAGAATCAATTATAAGGCAAGCAACTGGATTATTAATGAAACATAGAATTCTAGGAGGCAAACTAATGGAAAAGTATAAAACCAAATAAACATGATTCTAGTCTAGGAAAAAATCCTGACTCATGGGCACAAAAGTGTTCAATTGTGATGAGTTCCCTGCCCTCCAGGGTGAGGGCTGGGGGAGTTGTGGTGGATCTCAAAGGGTGAAAGACAGCAAACAAGCAGTAAATGTTGATTAAACCAGTATTCAGAAAGCTACTCAGAGAACAGTGAGAAAGCCACAAAAACAGCTAGAGACAAAAGGCTGGATTCCTTTAGCGAGGTCAGAAGTTAAGACCACTGGTTTTAACCTTTTCACTAATAGATTCCAACTCACAAACAGTCACATAGTAGCTAACTTTTATCCAACAAAAGTCTACTTATGGCAGGGCGCAGTGACTCATGCCTATAATCCCAGCTCTTTGGGAGGCCAAGGTGGGCAGATCACCTGAGGTCAGGAGTTTGAGACCAATCTGGCCAACATGGCGAAACCTCATATCTGCTAAAAATATAAAAATTAGCCAGTCGTAGTGGCAGGCACCCCAATTCAAGCTACTCGGGAGGCTGAGGTAGGAGAATCGCTTGAACTCGGGAGGCGGAGGTTGCAGTGAGGCAAGATCACGCCATTGCACTCCAGCCTAGGCCACAAGAGCAAAACTTCATCTCAAAAAACAAAAAACAAAAAAGGTCGGGCATGGTGGCTCACGCCTGTAATCCCAGCACTTTGGGAGGCCAAGGCGGGCGGATCATGAGGTCAGGAGATTGAGACCATCCTGGCTAACACGGTGAAACCCCGTCTCTACTAAAAAGAGAAAAAAAAAATTAGCCGGGCGTGGTGGCGGGCACCTGTAGTCCCAGCTACTCGGGAGGCTGAGGCAGCAGAATGGTGTGAACCCGGGAGGCGGAGCTTGCAGTGAGCCGAGATAGTGCCACTGCACTCCAGTCTGGGTGACAGAGCAAGAGTCCATCTCAAAAAAAAAAGGTGTGTTTATGCCTCAGAAGTTAATAGTTGATGGAGAAGTATTTTGGGGGGGAAAAAAAGTAGTAGTAGTAGTAGTATTTCTGGAGTAGTTGAAAAATTATATTCAATCCCTATTCATATCAAATGCCTGTTACATGCTTGGTACCATGTTAGATGCTGGGAATACAGCTACGAACAGAGCAGTGCCCATTCTGGAAAATGTTACAGCCTCGCTGGGGACACAGACAGGAAAGCAATGATGGCAGCGTGCTAAATACGTTAGGGGAGAGCAGTTTGCAAATCACATAGTAAGAATGTAGAAACAGCACTTAAATGGATTGTCAGGAAATGCTTTCAAAAGTTCCACAGTCACTCAATGGCTGCTTAGTGTTAGACTCCATCCTGAGCACAAGAGCCAAGAAGTTGAATAACACTGGGAATACGGTTTCTAACTTCGGGTAAGCTGCATGTTACGAGGGTGCTTCCTTCTATGGAGAGTGGACTCACAGCTTTCTTCACATTCCCCAAAAAGCTGATGACTAAATAAAAGGATAAATACCATGGATCTAATGAGAGATAGAAATTCTAAATGCAACCCAATCTTAAGCAAGAGTGTTTCAGGAGGAGGAGAAGGTAGGAACAGGGTTACTACACTCCATTATATGGGTTATTCAGCCCAGGGGGTCCCAGCAGGTGGGAGGAGGGTAGGAAAGGAAAGATAGAGCCACTGTTCACCTCACCAAGATTTGTACCGCAGCATGTGGCTGCTTCAGTACAGAGGAGGTACGTTTTTCTGTGTCTCACAAAGACACTATCTATCACAAGCCTGAGCACCCACAGAATTGACTGCCTGAATGGAGAATTGGTCTCTAATTTGCACAAAGGCAACCATGGGCTGGTAGTAACCCAGGATAGGAAAGGGGCGTTCCCAGAACTTACATTTTTAATGTACAAAGGCACAAGAGAATATGTCAGCTCAAGGAAACCCAAGAAACTCGTGGATAAATTGAACAATGTGTATGGAGAGAGGAGTAGAAGATAAGGTTGAGAAAGTAAGAAGGAATAATTATATAGGAACGTATGTGCCAAGTAAAGGAGTGTGGACTTAATGAAACCCAACAGTAAGCCATTATATTAAGCAGGAAAGGAAGTGGCTCACTCTTATAACAACATGGAGGTTAAACTGCAGCAAGGGCCACAGATACACGAGAACCCCTGGGGTGATTCTCACAGTAATCTAGGCCTTAAATTATGAGCCCCAAGGTAAGTCAGCAGGTACAGGGGAGAGAGAAGAAAGGACAGTCTTGAGAAAAACTTAAGGGACAGAAATAATAGGAAGTATGCCGATATGGATATGGGATGAGTAAGAAAAGGAGGAAGAGTCTAAGATTACTATCCTTTAAGAGCATCAGAATGAACTTATGAGTTCAATTTTGAATTTATTGGATTTGAGGTATACTTGTGGAATATTTAGGGAGAAATATCAAGCATGCGGTAAAATACATGGTTCTGGAATTTAGAAATATGGTCTGAAGATATGGACTGCAGAAATCAGCACAAACAATAACTAAATCCTTAAATGTGGAATTTTTCACCTAAGGAGAGGGGGCCTAGGCCCAGCAGTATCAGAGGAGACCACAGGATGGGATCTGGTAAGCATCAAGAGTGGAAAAATGAGTAGAAGAAAAGGATCACAGGGACGTTCAGCAGGGTGAAATTTGAAGGACAGAGTACTTATAATCATTAATATTAAACTTTAATTTTATTTATGTATTTATTTATTTGAGACAGTCTTGCTCTGTCATCCAGGCTACAGTGCAGTGGTGCCATCTGGGCTCACTGTAACCTCCGCCTCCCAGGTTCAAGTGATTCTCATGCCTCAGCCTCCTGAGTCATTGGGATTACAGGTATGTACCACCACACCTGGCTAATATATGTGTTTTTGTAGAGATGGGGTCTCGTCATGTTTCCCAGGCTGGTCTTGAACTCCTGGGATCAAGTAATTGGCCTGCCTTGGCCTCCCAAAGTGCTGGGACTGCAGGCATGAGCCACTGCACCCAGTCTTAATAAGTTTTACACAAAGCAAAAATAAGTGAGGAATTTAAGAATCGTTCCTGGGTTCTTTTCTTTCTTTCTTTTTAAGAGCTGGGGTTTCACCATGTTGCCCAGGCTGGTCTCAAAGTCCTGGGCTCAAGCAATCCTTCCTTCCTGGCCTCCCAGTGTCCTGGGATTACAGGCATGAACCACTCCGCCCAGCTGGATTTTTCAATTAAGAACACCATTGGTGATCTTAGTTAGATTAGAACCAGAGAAGCATTAGAAAGAAAAGCTAAACTCAGCCTACCAACAAATGAGGAATCGGAGAAGGAAAGGAATCAGAGAAGGTAAATTCTTAAGCTAGCTGAGCCATGTATCCCCTGGGGAACTTTTTTTTTTAAATAGAGATTCTTTGGTTCAGGTGATTGTTAGAGAGTCAGTCCACAGAGTGACATTTGGGAACCAAATGTGGTAGAGGACTCTTTGAAGAAGTTTGAACCATAATGCTTGCGACAGAGGAGTTGAAAGCAGACCACAATACAGAAAATTTGTTTTTACTGTGAGAGATTTGAGTAAGATTAAATCCTAAGAAAGAAAAATAAAAACAAAACAAACAACAAAACCAGAAAGTGAGAGGAGAAAGGAGCATAACTGATGGAGAAGCAAGGTCCCTAGGGAGATAGGAGGAAAGATGACATGGTGAACACAGGTGGAAGAATCCATGGTACCAATGAGGAAAGGGACCTTCTGACTCCTCCTGAGACAGGATGGGGGTAGGTGCAGCAAAGGGAGAGTAAGAAAAGAGAAAAATAAAGACACTTAAGGCCAGTGACCTTTATTTCCTATGAAGTAAGAGACAAGGTCACATGCTGCAAATGAAAGAAGAGTATAAGAAGAATATAAAGCCAGCAAGAATCTTGGTAATTGGGGTTGGTCCCCAGTTACAATGCAAAGAAAAAAAATTGCTGGGCATTGGGCATTGTGAAAGACCCAGCTGCGATGAAATCTCAGAAATGCGGTGTGGCGAAAGAAAAAACAAAAGTCACATACGTTTTTCTCTCCAGCAAACTCATTCATGTGGGTTTAGTAGAAATGAAATCATTGAACCCATCCAATTCATGCATAAAAATAATAATACTCTCTGTGCCTCCCTTCCAAGAGGCTGATATAATAGATTCCAATGACATAGTGTTAAAGCACTTCTTTACATTTATAATTAGGTTAGGGAACCTTTACTGAGTGCTCACCAAGTGCTAGGTATCGTACTAAGATCTTTGCACATATTGCATCCTCTAGTCCTGCCAGTCTCATTATTACATTATTATACCCACTTTACAAATAAGGTAAGTGAAGCACAGAGAAGCTATCAGCCTACACTCTTAGTATCACATCTTTATTTCAGAGATATCAACATTACAACATTATGAAGTTAATTAGTGAGATCCTATTACATTTCAATGACCAAAGGTTTAATGCCTCCACCAATTCATCTACAAAGAAATGCATGATGTAGGAACCACATTTCTTGGAAACACTGATGTTCCCTGAAAGTTTTCAGAAATGGAAATGTTTCCCAGTTTATATAAACAACATTGAAATAATTTCCTCAATTTTGAGTTTACCCCTAAAATTGTTCTTAAACTGGTAGCCCTCACTACTTGCTTCCTAGAAATAAGAAAGCAACAAGTGTAATTCCTTAACATGTACCTGTATGCATCTCTGCATCTAATATGCAGAACTTATTTTCTACCAGTTAGTTCCTACTTCACCATATAGCATTAAAACTAACTGTGCTTCTCAGTGTCTGCATAAAACACTGTGACTTCCAGTGCTTCAAATGACTTTGGCAGCCATAGCTTACTGGAAAGAGCAAGGAAAGGTGTTGGAAGTCACTCAGATCATTAGCTGGTTTCCTGAATTCTCTGAGGTTATGATACCAAGAGGTTGGGGGATCAAATGAAGTACAGTTGGGCCTCCTTATCTATGAGTCCCATATCTGCTGACTCAACCAACTTCAGTGGAAAATATTCAGGGGATGAGGAATAGATGGTTGCATCTATACTGAATATGTAACACTATTTTCTTATCATTATTCCCTAAACAATACAGTATAACAACTATTTACACAGCATTTACATCATATTAGGTATTATAAATAATCTAGAGATGATTTAAAGTATACAGAAGAATGTACATAGGCTATTGTAAATACTACTCCATTTTATATAGGATTTTGGTATCCACTGTGTTGGGGGGGGGTGGGGGAGGCAGCAACCAATCTCCCATATCTAAAGGGTGGCTGTATTTGGAAACTATATAATACTGCATATTATCTCAAACATATGTAGATCAAAAGCAGAGTAAGATGAACCTAGGAAATAGAGTCTTTAGAATGCAGTTAGAAGATTTTCATATTTTAGGTTTGTGGGGATCACAAAAGTATGGGAAAATAAAATTATTATTTATCATGTGATTATGGGGGGAAAATGTGATTTTCTCCCATAGCACTAAATTTGGGTGAAATGCTTGCTGTGGGGAGTTAGGAAAATCTGTCTATTTATGCTGAAAGAACCAGTGGCAAAACACTTGCATCTGGTAGACTGCTTTTTTACTCTAATGCTCTAATGTCTTAGAGATATTGTCTCTGCTTTATAGATTTCTTGGAAAAGAAATCAATGCATCATTATAAAACCACATGAGTAGTATTAGTTTCCTATTTCTGCTATAATAAATTACCACAAAGTTAACAGCTTAAAACAATATAAATTTATTATCTTACAACTCTGGAGGTCAGAAGTACAAAATGGGTCTCAATGGGCTAAAATCAAGGTGCCAGAAAGGCTGTGTTCCTTCTGGAGGCTCAAACGAAAATAATTAGTTTCCTGGTCTTTTCCAGCTTCTAGAGGCTACCCACATTCCTGGGCTAATGGCCCCTTCCTGCATCTTCAAAGCCAGTGGTGGTGGGCTGAATCTTTCTCCTGGTATCATCTCTTCTTTCTCTATCTCCCTCTTCCAATTTTAAGGACCCTTGTGATTATATGGGGCACCTGGATATTGCAGGATACACTCGCTATTTTAAAGTCGGGTGATTAGCAACCCTAATTCTACCTGTGAACTTAATCACCTTACCCATGTAAGGAAACATATTCCTAGGTTCCAGGGATAGAACGTGGACATCTTGGGGTGGAGCATTATTCTGCCAACTACATGAATTATAATCTATTTTTAAATCAATAAATATCAAACACACAATAGGCCAGCTATTTCCCCAAATCTTTGCTCTCCCTAGCCCTCTGAGACTTGGCTTTAGAATGTGGATGGTAGAGGAGGGTAAGAAAATATCTTTTTCATTTAGTGCTAAGCAGTGGTGTGCTGGTCAACATTTAATCAGGTCTAGCAGGTAGGAGGAGGAGGGGAAATTAATCTGTAGCATTTACTGATTTCCACATCGTAAATATTTTCCAGCACAGTCGGTTTTAAGCTGACAATGATGAAGCCAAGTAGCTCAAAAAATCCTGAAAATGTCACAATTCTCACAGTACAAGCCAGTACAAGGAAGCTACAGCACATCACTCGAAGTATATATACTGTGACAGACTCTAGTCTAGGGAATGCAAGTTACATTCCTGAACTGAACACAACTGAAGTATACCAGTGCTGTCTCCAAATTTCTCCTTTTACCCATAGGATTAACTCTTCATGTGCCCACCTGACATGACTGAATACTAAGGAGCTGGTTGACTTTCACACCTTTCTGATTATGAAGGATTAAAGAACATGCACAAATGCTGGCAAGGAATCCAGTCTACTCTTCCCTCACTAAATGCTGCACACAGAGATGATGGCCAATCAGAATGAGACCCAATGTCCCCTGACTGCTTTTGGGAGAGAAGGAAATGAAGGGCAGAAGGGGACCAGCGGCCAGTGGGGGGAAAGTCACAGACAAAGCTAGAGGCTCTTGGGCGACAGTAGACTGCTTGGATTCTACTTGGCTCAGAGTTTTCTGGGCAGCAGCCATTTGCCTAGGGAGGAGGGCAGTGTGTTTGCAGGCTGACGTCCACGTGTGTGTTTGCTGTGCATTTTAAAAAATAAGTGCTCCATAAGCACAGCCATTATCACTTCCCTCGGCCATTTCCACACTGGCAATGTGAAATATGTCATTTCTAGATGGCTAATGTCCATTTTTCTTATCTGACACAAGCTACTAACTAGGCTCCCATTTAACATGAAAAGCTACAGATTTATCTGCAGCAGGGAAGGCTGGGATCATGGTGGCAGTGCAGGCCAATCAGCCAGAGAAATCACACCTGTAGAAGAACAAGGATGGTCACTCCTTCTTTTGCAAGGTCGTTTAAATTAATGCTCCTCGAGCTTTCATGTGCACAAGAATTACCTGTGGAGCTTGTTAAAATGCAGATTCTGATTCAGTAGGTCTGAGGTAGGGCTGAAGATTCTGCTCTTTTAACAAATTCCCAGATGATGCCAATGTTGCTTGTTGAAGGGCCATATTTTCGAGGGGAAGGGTCTACAGATCAACTCTCTCTCCCCATCTCTCACATCCTGGCAAATTTATGCCAATAGAATTACAGTTATCATGTTAGGAAAGGGAAAAAAAACCCACCACTTTTAGACAATGTTAAAACAGTTTAGGCCAGGCATGGTGGCTCATTCCTGTAATCCCAGCACTTTGGGAGGCCACAGCAGGTGGATCCCTTGAGCCCAAGAGTTTGAGACCAGCCTTGGCAACACGGTGAAACCCTGTCTCTACAAAACACACACACACACACACACACACACACACACACACAAAATAGCTACAGTGGTATTAACCTGTAGTCCCAGCTACTCAGGAGGCTGAGGTGGGAGGATTGCCTGACCCCAGGAGACTGAGGCTACAGTGAGCTGTGATCACATCACTGCACTCCAGCCTAGGTAACAGAGTGAGACCCTGTCTCAAAAAAAAAAAAAGAAAGAAAACAGTTTCAACCACACACATTTATGAATAGTGTACATTATTGACCCATGAAGAAATTAGCTGTAAATGACCACATGCCAGCCAGTTATGGGTATTAAATGACAATAAATGACCTTTAGGACAAGAGGTTGCAATGCAATAATTATTAAGGGTCTGCAAGCCTCTTCACCCTGTTCCTGGTGATGACTTAATGACTGTCTTTGTTCTACCTGAAATACAGACTATGCTCCATAAAGGGAGTACCTCCTCTAAAATCACAAGACCTAAGCATGAATCCTCCTTTGAAGGATAAAATTGGATGAGGAAAAGAAGGGTGGGGAATAGAAACAGCAAGAGAGAAAAAGATGGGTAAATTTTTAAAGTTACTGTAATGAAAATCTTCTACAATGAAACTATAATTGTTGATCAGTAAATGTGAACTAATCCTCCTCCTCCTCACCTTCTCTCTCTGAATTGCCTTCATTTTTTGGAGTTCAGCTTCTTCAGCTTCCTTCTTGATTCTTACAGATTCTTCTCTTTTTAGCTAAATTGTATTGAAATTACAGAGAACGAAAACAGTTACCATTTTTCAGTCTGAACTCTGGAACACAAAATCATGATGAAAGGCAAATTACAGTATTGTTTGTGCTATACCTCACCATGATTATAGGTTGTTACTTCAAGCTACTTAGATCACAGAGAATGGCCAGGCTACATCTTCTGCCCGTGAAATTTCTGTCTTTGTGTTTCTTCCTTGGTCTGTCTCTTTTTCAATGTCTCTGTCTTTATCTACCTCTGTCTCTCTCTCCCTCTCTCTCTCTCTCTCTCCCTCTGTGTGTATGTGCGTGTGTGTGTGTGTGTGTGTGTGTGTGTGTGTGTATTGGGGAGGGAAAAGGGAAAATAATTTTTCCTGATTACAAAACTCAGTGTTCATTGTAAAAATCGCTGGGAATCTTAAATCTTTTTTATACTACTTCCATGACTAGCATTCAGTAAACAAATCCACATTCTTAGAACCAAAACATTCCAAACACAGTAGACTTTATTTTTTTATTTTTATTTTTTTTTGAGGCGGAGTCTCGCTCTGTCGCCCGGACTGGAGTGCAGTGGCCGGATCTCAGCTCACTGCAAGCTCCGCCTCCCGGGTTTACGCCATTCTCCTGCCTCAGCCTCCCGAGTAGCTGGGACTACAGGCGCCCGCCACCTCGCCCGGCTAGTTTTTGTATTTTTAGTAGAGACGGGGTTTCACGGTGTTAGCCAGGATGGTCTCATCTCCTGACCTCGTGATCCGCCCGTCTCGGCCTCCCAAAGTGCTGGGATTACAGGCTTGAGCCACTGTGCCCGGCCCACAGTAGACTTTAAACTATGGTAAAACATAGTTAACTTAAACGAGAAAAATAATTCCCTTAATAGAGGGTCTTACTGAGTGATAAAGGGCTTGGGTAAGAATTGAATGTATCCATCTCTTCACTTCTCACTTTGTGATAGCTTTGACTTTGAAAGCTGCTGTTTGCAGTTGGTTGGAAGGTTTTATGCTTTTGGTAAAGTTACTGTGTTATTTCACGGTTACTTGAAAGAGCTGGTACTCATATTCCTTACCAAAATTAAACTAAAAGAGATGAATTCTGACCTTTTGCTGGTATTTAGATTGCATCAGCTGGAGTTGTTGTTTCTGTCTGACTTCAGTTTCTGACTGGCTTCCACCTTAGGAAAAAAAAAAATCCACAAAGGTGAAACATAAATATTAAGCTGAAATGTCAGCCATCGAGGACTAATTAATACATAATAAATCTGTAACATGAGTTTCCTTAACATTCTCATGCTCTTGGAAATAAGAACATAACCAGTTTTCCTAATAAGACCTTAAAGAAGAAGAATCACTTAGAAGGGAGAACTGGACAGAAAGAGGAGGCCATAGTTTTAAAACAAAAGAGCACTTTACTAAAGTTTTCCAATCATGTAGGTATTAAAGTTTTCACTTGGATTGAAACCATACCTAAAGGTCTCTGCTAAATAGAAGAAATAGTGCCTGTCTTGGAAATTGTAGAATATTCTTCCTGCTTGAATATGACCATGCCTGAACCCAGTAAAGACGGTGATCAAAGGTGCTTCTATTGCTTTTCTTCTTCTAACTCTATTGCTTTATGTTCAAGCAGCAAGGCTCAGAAAGCTCTCAGAGGTCTTGTCACTAGACAAGTATGTAGTCTTTATAATCCAGCTTCTAAAAATACAATGGGAATATTCTACTTAGTAACTGATCATCAATCCATACTATTTATTGTTCTTTCCTTATATAGTCAAAATAAAAATGTGGATGTGAGATGATTTACTTGCTCTCTCTTAAACCTAAAAGAATTTGAGGCAGCTTGACAATCATCTAAGAATTGAATTGCTGTTTAGGGAATCCTCAGTGTTTATGCAAGCTTGGTGTGCATACTATAAAGATTCCTTTGAAATAATTCTCTGGTGCTTTGGTCACTAAAAGTGTCAGCTCTCTGAAAGATTCACTCTCACAGAAGATGCATTAAAACAATTTGTGTTCACTATAGATCTTATCATTGAACTGAGAAAGATGCCATAGGGACTTTTCTTCTGAGATCCAAAAGATAGGCCTGTTTGGTGTTGGCCCTTTGACTGCTATTGTGGGGAATGGGGGATGTTTCTTTCAAAACAGTGAGGAATTTTGACGCCTTTCTCTAATGTTACAGCAACTTTTAGTATCTCCTGCAACCATTCCAATATTGTAAGGGGTAGAGAAGTAAAGGAGGAGTTGAAAATTCGAAGAAATGGAGAAAGTCAGATGTTTAAGTATTTACAAGTTTTGTTTAAAACTCAAAGTTTAATACATTCTAGAATTTTCTTTTCTACCCCCAAGCCCCTCCCACACACACATACCTGATTATCCCTAGATAATGCATATAACAGGAAGTCAAAATGAGAATCCTGCTCATTTTCTGCTAAGACTTCAAGACAACAGATGCCAAGCACTTCAAATTCCAAAGTGAGGTAATGGCCCCTCAAAGCAGGATCTGCAAGGAGGTAACTGAAACCTACCTTGGGGAACCTTAACTAACTTCACCCTATAAAAGAGGTTGGTCAGGCCAAAGGGAAGCAGAAATCTGATGAAAGATGTAATTCTGCCTCTCTTCTGTGTTTTGAGGAAGGAGAAATCTTCACATCAGATGAGGAGAGGTTTAATGAAAATCAGCTGGAGACCTTAACCTGCATTTTTAAGAGTCTGAGGGTCCTAGTGGATTCATGCCTAGAACAGTTAGAGCCTAAAGGTATAAGGCTGTCGTCAGTTGGCCACTGAGATGAGTCCTCAAGAAGAGGTAGCTACATTATAAATGGCCCATATTCACAGTTTATGAAAAGAAAGAATGCACAAGTATTTCCTGTACTTTTAATATTATTCTCATGAAAGAGAATGCCAACATAAAGCCATCTAAAGGGACTTATCTATGAGGGCCATGTCAAGAACAATGGAACCCTAAAAGGAGTCTACCAAGAGCCAACAGTGAGGCCAAGCCCCGCTGACAGGAAAGGAAATCATATCAGGGAAATCCAGGTGGGAGATGGGTGGCAGAGAGTGGAGGATGCTGAGAAACTCGAAGAATCCCAGGAAGGAGAATGAGCAGTCAGCGTAAACCTAGGCTCAAAGAAACCAGGATCACTGCACTATGAACTCCGACCTCTCTTATCTCCGCTTCCCCCTTCAACCCTAGAAAGGTCAGAATCTGGGAACAGAGCAGTGAATAGAGAAAAGTCCAGCCACACCCTGTTCCACTTGCTAGATTCCCACCTGAAACAGGCCTGGGTTAGAGCAGGGCAGAAGCTCTCATCTCCATTAGTAATAGAATTTTGATCAGTACCTAAGACTGAACATTAATTACTGGAATGAGATTGTTCTGGGCCTAGAATTAGCTAGGTCACTCTACTGTTTGAGAAAGACCAAAAAGCTTTAATTTCTTACAGCATCCAAAAAGCCTGGGAAAGACTGGTCTCACATAGCCAATCTCAGGAGCCAAGTTAGGAGATATTAAAGCTGTTTTCTGATTGTATCCTTCGAGTCTTGCTCATATGCACAAAGGAGGCACTTGAGATTAGCCCTTTTCATGAAATACAGTGGGATGATGATAATATTACTATTACTTCCTCTCATTAAATAATTTCCAAATTAGATTTTTACCTCTGTTCTCATGTTCTTGGTGGGGGGGGGGGGGGGGGGGC
>NC_045447.1:105931570-105939066 GCF_002776525.5 Piliocolobus tephrosceles
ACATAATCCCATACTTCTTGCAGGCTTTGTTCATTTCTTTTTCTTCTTTTTTCTTTTGGTTTCTCTTCTCGCTTCATTTCATTCATTTGATCCTCAATCGCTGATACTCTTTCTTCCAGTTGATCGAGTCGGTTACTGAAGCTTGTGCATTTGTCACGTATTTCTCGTGTCATGGTTTTCACCTCTGTCATTTCGTTTATGACCTTCTCTGCATTAATTAGTCTAGCTGTCAATTCTTCCACTTTTTTTTCAAGATTTTTAGTTTCTTTGCGCTGGGTACGTAATTCCTCCTTTAGCTCTGAGAGGTTTGATGGACTGAAGCCTTCTTCTCTCATCTCATCAAAATCATTCTCTGACCAGCTTTGATCCGTTGCTGGCGATGGGCTGTGCTCCTTTGCAGGAGGAGATGCGCTCTTATTTTTTGAATTTCCAGCTTTTCTGCCCTGCTTTTTCCCCATCTTTGTGGTTTTATCTGTCACTGGTCTTTGATGATGGTGACGTACTGATGGGGTTTTGATATAGGTGTCCTTCCTGTTTGATAGGTTTCCTTCTGACTGTCAGGACCCTCAGCTATAGGTCTGTTGGAGATTGCTTGAGGTCCACTCCAGACCCTGTTTGCCTGGGTATCAGCAGCAGAGGTTGCAGAAGATAGAATATTGCTGAACAGCGAGTGCACCTGTCTGATTCTTGCTTTGGAAGCTTCCTCTCAGGGGTGTACTCCACCCTGTGAGGTGTGGGGTGTCAGACTGCCCCTAGTGGGGGATGTCTCCCAGTTAGGCTACTCAGGGGTCAGTGACCCACTTGAGCAGGCAGACTGCCCCTTCTCAGATCTCAACCTCCGTGTTGGGAGATCCACTGCTCTCTTCAAAGCTGTCAGACAGAGTCGTTCGCGTTTCACAGGCTTCTACTCCTTTAGCTGAGCCCTGTCCCCAGAGGCGCAGTCTACAGAGACAGGCAGGTTTCCTTGAGCTGCTGTGAGCTCCACCCAGTTCCAGCTTCCCAGCGGCTTTAGTTACCTACTTAAGCCTCAGCGATGGCGGGCGCCCCTCCCCCAGCCTCGCTGCTGCCTTGCGGTTAGATTGCCGCAGACTGCTGTGTTAGCAAGGAGAGAGGCTCCGTGGGCGTGGGACCCTCCCGGCCAGGTGTGGGATACAATCTCCGGTGTGTCGGTGTTACAGCGCAGTATTGGGGTGGGAGTTACCCGATTTTCCAGGTGTTGTGTGTCTCAGTTCCCCTGGCTAGGAAAAGGGACTCCCTTCCCCCTCGCGCTTCCCAGGTGAGGCGATGCCTCGCCCTGCTTCAGCTCTCGCTGGTCGGGCTGCAGCAGCTGACCAGCACCGATTGTCCGGCACTCCCGAGTGAGATGACCCCAGTACCTCAGTTGAAAATGCAGAAATCGCCGGTCTTGTGTGTCGCTCGCGCTGGGAGATGGAGACTGACGCTGTTCCTATTCGGCCATCTTGCTCCGCCCCCAAAATAACTAAACTTTAAGAGATCACGTGTTGGCGAGGCCATGGAGGAGCTGGAACTCTTATGCACTGTATGAAATGCTACAGCCACTTTGGAAAACAGTTTGGTAATTTCTTTTAAAAGTAATGCAGATAACCATGTGATCCAGCCATTTTACTTCTGTGTACGTAACCAAAATCAGTTAAAACAGATGCCTATACACTGCAAAGGAATGTTCATAGCAGCATTATTGATAATAGCCAAGACCTGGAAATGGCTCAGGTGTCCATCCTCCACATTTCTTGAGTTGAAATGTGCAGCTGATGAATGCTTTTGTGTTAATTTCATCTTCACTGAAATCAGATCCTTTCCCCAGGATTTGAGGCTGGGACTTATTTTCTTCAGCACCATGAGGACAGCACTATTTCTTGTCTACTGGCATATGTTGTCTGTACTGTGGCAGAATCTTCCAAACCTTTAAAGAACCTGTTTTTTCTCTAACATTCTTTGAATTTTTCCACCTGCCTTTGTGAAACACTTTGTGGTTTATTCATACACTATAATGCTACTCTGCAGTAAAAAGGAATCAATTGTTGATACCCATTGCAGCATGGATGATTTTCAGAATAATTATGCTGAATGAACACAAGAAAGAATGCTTGCCATGTGACTGGATGTATATAAAATTCTAGAAAATGCACAGTTATTTGTGGTGGCTGAAAGCAGATCAGTAGTTGGGAACAAAGCCGTGGCAGGAGAAAGGAGAGGGAAGAACGAATACAAGGTTCACAAGGAAACATCCAGGAGGGTGATGACTATGTTCGTTGGATTGATTGTGATGATTTTACTTATATGCCTGTGTCAAAACTTAGATATGTGCAACTTATTGTAGCAATTACACCGAAATAAAGCTATTAAGATCCAAACAGCAGTAACAGCATGCCAGCAGAGGTTCCTGAGAGTGGAGTTATCACACTGAGAATTAAGTTTGCCTACTGCATTAAAAGAGACAAATGACTAGATTAAAATTTTTGTCAAAGAATTAGAAACTATGCCAAAAAAAAAAAAAAAAGGAGCTAAATGGAAGTTGAAGAACTGAAAAATACATTAGTTAAAATTAAGACATCAGAGGATGGTTTGTACACTGCCAGAGAGAGAATCAGCAAGCTAAATAGGTAGCTCTAAAGAAACTAAAGTAAAATAAGGATAATGAAAACAGTAGAAAATAGAAAAGAGGTGCTAAGAAATATAGAGGTTACAGTGAGATGGTCAAACACATCATGTATTTGGAGTCCCAGAAAGCAAGAGAATGCGGCAAAAACAAGTTTGAAGAGATAATGCAGAGAATTGGAAGGCTTGAAGCCACTAATTCAAGAAACTTCCAAACTCTGTAAGTTAAAAAATAAATCCGCACTTACATATATCATAAAGTGCTGAAAACCAAAGGCACATGGGAAAATTTAAAGGATGCCAAAGAAAAAACAGGTCCTTTAAAGGTTTGGAAGCCCCTGTCTCAGTACAGACAACATACGTCAGTGGACAAGGGATAGTGCTGTCCTCGCAGTGCTGAAGGAAATAAGCCCCAACCTCAAATATTGGTGAAAGGATCTGACTTCCATGAAGATGAAATGAAGAGAAAAGCAGTCATCACCTTCACAGCTCAATTAAAGAAATACTAAAGGGAATATTTTTAGACAGAAGAACAGTGACCGCAGATGAAAGGACAGAATGCAGGTAGAAACAAAAACCAATGGAATTATAATTGTATGAGTACATCTAAGTGCATTTTGACTGGATATAAAAAATGTCTTGAGATTTAAAATGTTTGGTATGTTAAAATGCATGAAAATGGGGCATATTTATCAGGAGGCAGGAAATGCACTTAAAGGGCTCCAGGATTCCATGTTGCCTGGGCAGAGAGCCAAATCAAGAATGCAAATGATAGTCTCTAGAGTAACCCCTGTGAGACTTGTAGAATAGCAGATAACCTCCACACTTGTGGTGGAGGGGGCAGGTGGGGAAGGAGTTTTTTAAATATGGCAAGGAGGGAAAGAAACAGAAACACTGAACATGGAGAACACATAGAAATCTTTAGTAAGATGCTAGTTTTAACCCAAGTAGATCAGTAATTAAATGTAAATGAACTAAATCTCAAAGATTCTCAAAAGTGAAAAAAACCAGAACAAACTAAGACATAAGATTATAAAAATATTAAAAGTAAAAAAAAAAAAAAAATGGAAAAAGAACACACAAAATACTAACTTAGAGAAAGCTAATGTCTATATTTTTATATCAATGTAGATTTTAAGGCAAAAACGTAATGGTGAAAGACTCAGCTGGCAAGGAGGATATAATAAATTAATGTTTGCTTATGTTTAGTAATAAAGCCTCAAAATGCATAAAGTAAAAATTAACACAACCAAAACAAATGGAGCAATTTACAGTCCTCATGGGATATTTTAACTTTTGGAATAGGGAGACACTCAGTAGGGATAGAGAAAATTTCAACCACAGAATTAGTATCTTATATATACAGGACACTGTACTCGGCAGCTGAAGAATACACGATTTTTTCATGCACACAGCATATTTTTAATTTAACCTCACGCAGACCCAAAACAAATCTCAACAAGTTTCAAAGAATCAAAATCACTTGACACATGCTTTTGATTAAAGTTGGAAGTAAACCCGAACTCATTAACTAGAAGATAACTAGAAAATATCCACATTTGATAGTTAAGCAATGCATTTATAAATATCTCATTAGGCAAAGAAGGAATTACAATGGAAACTAATAAAACATTCTGAATGATGATAAGAATGTCATACTGATGAAAATATTACATATCAAAATTTGTGAGATGCAGTTACAGCATATTGAGCAGAAACTTTGTAGCCTTTAAATGCATATATTGGACAGGAGAAAAGTCTGATAGTAATAAAAGTATTTACTGCAAAAAGTTAGCAAAACAGAAAATGGAACTGAAATAAAGGAGAAAGTAAAATAGATAAGCATATAAATTAATGAAATAGTAAACAAATATACAATAGAGTATCAACAGAGCTTAGCAATGGTTCTTTGAAAAGTCTCATAGCATCAGTAAGCCCCCTGTGATGAGACTGACTAAAGGAGAGAGAGAGAATACATACGTAATCAATATTAGGGATGAAAAGGTGGGGGACACTGCTACAATCCTATAAACATTAAGACAAATATAAGAATGTGAAAATTTCTTTGGATTGTGTCTTAGGGAACTACAACTTACCAAACTTATTGAAGAAGAAATAGAAAATCTGAAAAGCGCTATAAACATTAAAAAGTCAAATCAGTCATTAGAAGCCTTCTCATGTCTACCCTTCCTGGTGGCAAGATTGCTGGAACAACTCAGAGTGTATAGCCTTTCAGGTTCAAGTGCAGGCAGAAAATAGAGACCCTTTTCTAAAGGTTTCATACGTCTGGCCCTGACTCCCATTCTACAGAACAAGGACACATTCTCTAAAGCAGTCATAGCTAGTGGCTGGAATCCACGCTGACTTGTGCCCAAATTGCAGGCACAGCCCTGGAGTTAAAGTAAGTGACAGTTGTTCCCAAGAGGAAATTTGGAGTGGCACTACCCAACAAGGAAGCAAATGGATGCTGCATAGTTAAAAAACAAACAAACATGAAATGTTCACAGTAATGAGAAAGATGGACTCACTCAAATGTTAGGGAAGGAGAAATCATAGTTGAAGAAAAGGCAGTGAGAAAGAAATCAGGCACATAAGTTTGGACCCCTTGGCCTCCATCTAAGTGAGTGTCCACACACACAGTTGTGTATAAGGGGAAGAAAACCTTCCTATAAGGAAAAGTTTCAACTTGATGGCTTTACTACAGATACTTAAGTAAGAAATAATTCTGATCTAACCCAACACGTCCAGAGAACAAAGAAGCTTGTTTTATAAAACTAGCATAACTTTGACACAAAAATATGACTGAGAACATTATAAAATAGGAAGATAACAGGTCAGTCTCTCCCTCTCCCATCAGCACTTGCAAAAATACTAAACAAAATAGTAGCAAATTAAATCTAGTGATACATTGAAAGAGTATGTATGACAAGTTACTAAGTTGCAGTGATTTCAGAATGCAAGGTTGGTTTAACTTAATTTGAATAAACAATTTATTCACTATGTCCCAATAGATGGGAAATTCTATTTTTACAAAAACAAACAAACAAACAAACCAGCAAATATTCTTAATGGTGAAATGTGGAATGCTTTCTCTTTGAGATGGGGAACAAGATAAGGATGCCCATTCTCACCACTTCTATTCAGTAACCTGTGTCCTAGATATTGTGGGGAGCAGTGGGGCTTGGTGGGCAGGGAAGGAAGGAAGGGGCAGAGGTAAAAAGGGAGAAAGAAAAAGAAGGGAAAGCAATAGGATTGAAGAAGCCCAGGCCCTGCCTCATGCAGCTAAATCTGGATTTCTGGGGGTAAGACCCAACCTGCAGCCCAATTTAAGAGCCAATGTCCTGACCACTTTTTGTAAGTGTATATAAGGAAGTGTCATGGTGATGTCACAATCACTTTATTTTTCTTTTGAAGAAAATGCTATTTATTTCTAAACACGGTCTTCCAAAGAAAATGTTTGCTTATTTGAGTTGATACCAACTTGAGGTTGGTGTTTTTCTATTATCTACTCCAATATCAACTACTCTGTAAATGGAAATAAATACATAATGTATGCCACATAGTAGACACTCAGCTGAACGATGGTTCTGATCAATATAATGCTATATAGTGTTACATAAAAGGTAATATTCCTTTTAGCATTACTATTTTGTGTTAAAAATTTGGACAGAACAAGATAACTCTTCTTGGACTCAGAAGCTCTACCTATAAAATTATTGGGCTAAATAGCAGTTATTTCCAAGGAATACATTTGCTAAAACTCTTTCTATTTTGAAGTAGAAGTAATTGTGGCCTTTTGGTAACACTACAATTTTATCATTTTGCCTTAATATCTAATAGTATTAAAACAATTACTGTTTTAAAAAGTGATAAGGATTGGAAAGGAAGAAATAAAACTATCACTGTTTGCTGATAACATGATTATATACATAGAGATTTAAATTTACAGATAAATTAGAATTAATAAGTTAGTGAAGTAGCTACAGACTGCAGTTATCTTTCTGTATACCAACAACAATCAGAAAATAAGGAATATTGAAAAATTCAATTTATATTAACACAAAAATGCCAAACACCAGTGTATGAGTCTAACAAAAAGTATGTAAGATCTGTATACCAAAAACTATAAAACACTGAGAGAAATTTTAAAAAGAAATGAGTAGGAAGATATGTACCATATTCATGGACTGGAAGATTCAGTATTATAAAAACTTCTTCCCAACTAGGTCTGTAGATTCAGATTCTAACGATTTGTAAATAAGCATCAACAAGCTGATTATATACTCTTTATAGAAATGCAAAAGCCAATCAAAACCAAGACAGCTTCTAGGGGAAGGATATCATTCTCCTAGATGTTGTGACTCATGTAAACCTGGAGTCACAGAGACAGTCTGGTCCTAGAACAAGGACAGAGAAATTGAGTAATGCAGTCAAGACAGCTCAGAAGCAGGCCCACATCTTTGGACACGTGGTTGACAAGAAAGGTCCGATTGGCAGACAGTGGAGACAGGATGGTCTTCTCAGCAGAAGGAGCTGGGACAGTAGGGTATCCACACAGGGAGATGACCTCATACCACACACACAACTCAGTAACAAGTGGCTTGTGAATCTCCAAGAGGGAAAACAGTAAAGTTCCTAGAAGTAATAAGAGGCAGTATCATTATGGCCCCCACGTAGAATATACATGTTCAAGTTCCACAAAATATGCAAGTGGGAAAGACTGGCTAAAAATTGGTTATATTTGACTGTATTAAAATCAAGAACTGGCCGGGCGCAGTGGCTCAAGCCTGTAATCCCAGCACTTTGGGAGGCCGAGACGGGCGGATCACGAGGTCAGGAGATCGAGACCATCCTGGCTAACACGGTGAAACCCCGTC
>NC_045447.1:105939166-105949013 GCF_002776525.5 Piliocolobus tephrosceles
AAAAACTAGCCGGGCGAGGTGGTGGGCGCCTGTAGTCCCAGCTACTGGGGAGGCTGAGGCAGGAGAATGGCGTAAGCCCGGGAGGTGGAGCTTGCAGTGAGCTGAGATCCGGCCACTGCACGCCAGCCCGGGCGACAGAGCGAGACTCCGTCTCAAAAAAAAAAAAAAAAAAAAAAAAAAAAATCAAGAACTGTTGTTCATCAAAAGACACCACTAATCGAGCCCACAGGCTAGTCACAGAGCGAGAGATGTCTGTAGTACAGATTGCCCCCAAACAATTCTCTACCCAGCATCCATGAAGAACCACAAATTAAAAAGAAAAGAATGACAGCTCTGTAGAAAAGTAGGCAAGAGACTTGAACAGGTGTGCCCTGAAAGAAGATACCCAGATGGCCAGTGAACACAGGAGAAGGTACTCGATTGAATTAGATATTATCAGGAAAATGCAAATCAGAACCACACTGAGCTGTCACCTCACACCTGTTAAGATGGCTGCTCTCAAAACCAAAGGACAGCAAGTATTGGCTAGGATGTGGAGACAGGGCGCTTTTGTGCCGTGTGGTATAAATTAGTAAGCCATTATGGAAAACAGTGTGGACCTTCCTCAAAAAATTAAAATAGAGCTACCATATGATCCATCAATCCCACTGCTGGGTATATATTCAAGATAATTGAAAACAAGGTTTGGAAGAAATATCTGCTCTCCTGTGTTCACTGCAGCGTTATTCACAATAGCCAAGATACGGAAACAACCTAAGTGTCTATTGACAGAAGAATGGATAAAGAAAACGTGATGTGTTTGCACAGTGGAGTACTATTTAGCCACAGAAACAAGGAAACTGCCATTTGCGACGACACAGATGAACCTGCAGGACGTTATGCTGTATGAAATAAGCCAGGCACAGAAAGACTACATGATTCATTCCTCTCATATGCAGTATCTAGAACAGTCAAAGTCAAAAACAGTCAAAGCAGAGAGCAGAACAGAAGTTGCCAGCGGCTGGAGGGAGAGGGAAATGGAGTTACCAAGTTCAGTGGACATAAAGTTTCAGTTGTGTAAGCTGAGTAAGCTCTAGAGCTTTGACACACAACATAGTGCCTATAGTTATAATAGAGTATCGTGCTTTTAAAAATGTGTTGACAGCAGATCTCATCTTCAATGTTTTTTCCACAAAAACAATAACGAACCACAACGAGACGCCATCACACGGTCCTAGGGGTGCTCAGAGGCTGCCGATGGTGGGGGCATTGACTCTGCTTGGGAAAGCAGCTTAGCACCCCTACATAAGGCTAAAGGGGATCAGTGACCAGCAGCTCCCCGCTGGCGTGTGCCTGGCGGGACACGGGGCCGCGCACACTGTGCCTCAGTTTTGATTGTGGTCCCACCCGGCCACAGCCCAGCAAGCACCAGCACAGAATGGATGTGTGCATCGTGGTGCAGTTGTGCAAACACAACAACAAGGACACATCTCACAAACACAGGTGAGAGAGGCCAGGCACCATAGAGTACCATTCCATTGACAGAACGTGCAGCACTGGACCATGGTGTTTAGAGAGACAAACGGTAAGGTCGGAAAGAAGAGCAGTAGAGGAAATGCTTGTCAAATTAGTTTACCTTTGTTGGACCAGGCCGGGGATGGGGGCCAAGGGAGTCTGGGGGCACAAGGGAGGGCATCAGGGTCCTAGTAATCTCCCCATTCTTACCTTTTATTTTTTAAACAGTTTTCTGTTTTCGTGTGCATTTTCCTTGTGTCTTTTAAAAAGACAAAGTGGGCTGGGCATGGGGGCTCACGCCTGTAATCCCAACACTTTGGGAGGCTGAGGCCAGCGGATTGCTTGAGCCCAGGAGTTCAAGACCAGCCTGGACAACATGGTGAAAGCCAGTCTCATATGAAAAACAAAAAAATTATCCAGCTGTGGTCCCAGCTACAAGGGAGGCTGAGGTGGGAGGATTGCTTGAGCCTGGGAGGCAGAGGTTGCAGTGAGGTGAGATTGCGTTACTGCACGCCAGCCTGGGTGACAAAGCCCGGACCGTCTCCAAAAAAAAAAAAGGTTGGGTTGCAAGTAAGGAAAACTGGGCTCCAAGGCCAATTAAGTTTGAGAATCACTGTCCTGCCACATCTCAGATGCCCACAGTCGTTGTGAGCCTGGTGGAAGCTCCGTGAGCTCCTGCACAAGGCACTGTGAGACTTGGTTATACGGCTGGAGTTCTGGATTCCTCCCACAAGATCACTGACCAGCCCTGGCTGCACTTCTGACCATACCAAAGACTGGGGGTCTGAATCTGAAGGCTCCAGGCTCCTGCTCACTCCTGGGCATGGAAGTGTGTACAGCTCACTACTTAAACTCTAATTTTTAAATGTCATTGAATAACTTTTGTCCAGTGCAAGATAGACAAGAGCCGTATATTTTTGGAGCTGTCCGTGTGGGTGACAGATGACAGGCAACAGCCGTAGCTGATGGTCACATGCTACAGAGGACACAGAAGGAAGGGTGGTGCTGGTTCAGCTGCAAGGGACACTATGGGAACAGGGACCTGGAGTTGTGAAGCTGGTGGCTCAGAGACCTGTGGAAGGGGTTACAGGAAGCAGCAGCCAGAGCTGGGCTGAGCTGCAGGCAGGCAGGAGCCTGGTGTCTCAGGAAACAGAGAAGACCAGCACGTTGGGGCCATGGCCAGGCCGTGTAAGGCATCTTTTTAGCCAGGAAAGAGACAGGTAGATAGGAACTGGAGTACCCTGGTACAAAGGCATTTTCCCCATTTCTTCTAGATCCAGCGTCCTATAAAGACCAGCTGTCCTCAAAGGAACAACCCGGCTTTCTAGCCAGTCAGCAGCTCCTGAGCCAGGCGGGCCCCAGCAACCCTCCTGGGGGGCCCCCAGCCCCTTTGGCCCCGTCCTCCCCTCCTGTGACTGCTCTGCCCCAAGATGGAGCAGCTTCGGCCACCAGCACCATGCCAGAGCCAGCATCAGGAACTGCCATCCAGGCAGGGGGTCCAGGGACCCCTCAGGGGCCGACCAGTGAGCTCGAGACTTCTCAGCCACCAGTGGAGACTCACGAGGCCCCGCTTGCCGTGCAGCCCGTTGTGGTGGGCCTAGGACCTTGCACTCCAGCTCCAGAGGCCGCCTCAACCAGGGAGGCCAGTGCCCTAGGGGAGCCCCTGCCAGCTCCTGCACCTGAGCCCAGCCCCCACAGCGGGGCCCCACAGCCCGCCTTGGGTCAGCCCACTCCTCTGCTTCCCGCCTCCATGGGGGCTGTCAGCCTGGCCACTTCTCAGCTCCCAAGCCCACCCCTGGGACCCACCGTCCCCCCACAGCCACCCTCGGCCCTGGAGTCGGATGGGGAAGGGCCGCCCCCCAGGGTGGGCTTTGTGGACAGCACCATCAAGAGCCTGGACGAGAAGCTACGGACTCTGCTGTACCAGGAGCACGTGCCCACCTCCTCAGCCTCAGCCGGGACCCCTGTGGAGGTGGGCGACAGAGACTTCACGCTGGAGCCCCTGAGAGGGGACCAGCCCCGCTCCGAGGTCTGCGGGGGGGACCTGGCCCTGCCCCCAGCGCCTAATGAGGCAGTTGCAGGGCGTGCCCAGCTGCCCCAGCCCTTGGTGAGTAACTGCCTTGTCCCGGAGACACGGCCCTGGGTCAGGGGCTGGAGCCCAGGCGCGAGCCTGGGGGTGGTCAGGCATCTCGACTATGCAGAGCCACCCTCACTCAGGGCCTGTCCCTCTCTTGATGTGCCACCCACGTGTGTCTGACTCACCCGTGCGTGTTTTGCAACAAGGGCCCCTGTTTGGGGTCATGCTTGTGCAGCATCAGGTGACACAGTCCCATCCGTGCACACAGGCTGGGACAGCCCAGGGGCAGCTTGAGACGAGGGGAGTGGATTTGCAGATACAACTGCTGAGATGCTGACGTGTGAGTCTCACAGCTCTTCTCTTTTTGTGTTTATTTCTCCAGGTGGAAACGTCAGAACTGGCCCCCACTCGAGGGGCTGTGATGGAGCAGGGCACATCTTCGTCAATGACAGGTAACAAGCTTCCTGCTGAACCCTGCGTTCGCAGGGTGCTGCCCGGCTTCCTTGCCCCAGAACCTTCTGCATCCACATCCTCATCTTTCATCTTTTAAGGGATAAAAGCATTTCTTAAAGATCCTTTTATCTGTAAGGGATCCTTTAGCATCTAGGGTGGGGCCCAGACACAGCAGCAGGCTGTCATGATTTAATTCGAGCTTGTCCAGCCTCTGGCCCGTGAGCTGCATGTGGCCCAGGATGGCTTTGAATGGGCCCAGCACAAATTGGTAAGCTTCTTACGAGCTTTTCTTTTTCTTTTTTTTTGCAATTTTTTTTAAAGCTCATCAGTTATTGTTAGTGTATTTCATGTATGGCCCAAGACAATTCTTCATCTTCCAGTGTGGCATAGGGAAGCCAAAAGACTGGATGCCCCTGACTTAATTAAACCCTACAGAGTTCTAGAAGGAACCACATGCTAACACTGCAGAGAGAGGAAGTCCTCCGGGGAAATGGATAAAGCCCCAGCTGGTGGGTGCTGGGATGTTGCAGGGACATGTCACAGTTCCTGGACTCTCCAGTGGCTGAGGGTCTGCACACGTTCCAGTGGATCCACCCCAGCCCTTGCTTTTCTTCAGCAAGGTAACAAGATGCCCACAAAAACCCAGGCTTACTTCAGCTAAAGCAGAGCAGTGCGCTGGGAGGCACTGTGACTGCTGGGAGCGCCAGAGGCCAGGGCAATCCCTGAAGACCTGGTGCAGGGCTTTCCCTTGTGGCTCCTGGCTGCCACTGCGTCTCTGTGGAAACACCTTTGCTTTGCTTCTCATTTCATTATCTGCCTACCTCAGTGTCCCTTCTAAGGGAGCTAGACTGATCTTGTGAGGTCTGAGCTTCCTTCTCAGCCCAGGCTTTCTTGGGGGATGGGCACAATATGAATCAGGATCCCTGTGAGCCTCCTAACGGAAATCTCAGTGCACATCAGCCACAGGTGGGACTCTGTAGTCCCGGGCCACGTTTATTTCCAGACTTTAAGAGGGGTTGTGGCAGCTGGCACTGGGGTCAGAAGCTGTGTACTCAAGGAACTGGTGATGTTTAGCCTGAGGAAGATGAGGGACGGGGCAGAAGCAAGAGTGTCTTCGCACAAGGGTGGAAACGAGAGGTGGTGTTGGAGGGCCAGCCCTGAGCACGCTGGGCTGCGTGTGGCGCTCCGCTTACTCTGACCTCGTGCTGTGAGATGTGTCCGTCCCATGGGCCCCTTGGGCAGAGGAGCAAACTGAGCTTCAGTAACTTGCAAATGCTATAACTTGTACTCCGAGTCCATGCTCTTTCCAAAGTGCGGAACTCATGGGGGAAGCTCCAAGGAGACGGATTCTAGTTTGGCAGTAGTGACCTTTCCTGGCAGTTGGAGCCATTTAGAAGTGGAGAGTGCGTTTGACAGTGAGCCTCCTACCCCTGGAGGTGGGCACGGGGATGTGAGGAGGGGAGTCAGGTGTTGCCCACGGGTTGGGGACGCGTGATAGGGACTGGATTGGGTCTCCTTGGGAATCTGATTTGGGTGTTGTTCCCTTGTGAGTTTCCAGTGGGGTGTGCAAAGAAGACACGTGTACTTGTGCAGGCGGCCCCAGCCTCCCCAGAGGCTCCGTCTGCCCCGCCACCTTTCCCGCGGCCCATAGGTCTGGCTCATGCCCTGGCCTGCCCATGAGTTTCTTTTGTCACATGAGGGTCTCAGCTCAGGTGAGGCCCCCATGTCAACTTGCTTGGCTTTTCTGGTTGCCTCTTCACGGCACCCCTGGGAAAGCTGGTCAGAAATAGCTCCCTAGACGGAGAGCACTGAAACAGCTGCAGGTGCCGTGGGCGACAGTTTTTGAGACACCCTGAGATCAGGACTGGAACCCGGCCCCGTTGATCTGTGTCGTGGGACCCTCTCATATCAGACGGTGGGGCGAGACAGGGTGCTGGCCTTCGGGTGCACAGAAGGCCTGGCTGCACGAGGGTGCCCGGGGCTGACGCCTCTTCTCTTGCCCAGGTTTACTGGGCATCTGTCATAGAATGCCATGGGGCCAAGACATCGTGGTGTTTTTTCGGTTCCCAAAAGTGCTGTGAGCACCCACAGCTGGCTCCTCCCAGTGCCCCCTCCCGTTGTCCTGCCTGGCTGGCGGCCCTCCCGTGGGATCACTTTGGGCTGCTTTGGGTCAGCTGTGAGCCATCTCTGCCTCTTCCTCCTTCAGCCCCGGTAACATTTCCGATGTTCCCACAGCAGAGGCGTCTCCCAGGAGCATGCTGGGCTATGACAGAGATGGAGGGCAGGTGGCCGCAGACTCCCGTGTGGTCCCCAGCGCCCCCCAGGTAAGGGCGACTTGGCGACCCCCTGGCTGCTTGGCAGGGTTTGCTCCGTGCTGATGTTCACGTGAAACCTCTTTATCTCCGCTTTTTCCCAAGGATGTACCTGCTTTTGTGAGACCTGCACGCATGGAGCCCACAGACAGGGATAGTGGAGTCGCTGGAGAAAGCTCACCAGAGCCCCCTCAAAGTGGTGTGGGCATTTCCACAGCGGGTGGCCAGGCCAGCCACCCCCAGACACTCGGCGCTCGAGCTGCGGGGTCCCCTCGGAAACGTACAGAGCAGCAGGATGTCAGCTCACCAGCCAAGACTGTGGGCCGCTTCTCGGTGGTCAGCACTCAGGATGAGTGGACCCTGGCCTCCCCCCACAGCCTGAGGTACTCCGCCCCTCCCGACGTCTACCTGGACGAGGCCCCCTCCAGCCCCGATGTGAAGCTGGCGGTGCGGCGGGCGCAGACGGCCTCCTCCATCGAGGTCGGCGTGGGCGAGCCCGTGTCCAGCGACTCTGGGGACGAGGGCCCTCGGGCGAGACCCCCGGTGCAGAAACAGGCATCCCTGCCGGGGAGTGGCAGCGTGGCCGGCGACTTCGTGAAGAAGGCCACCGCCTTCCTGCAGAGGCCTTCTCGGGCCGGCTCGCTGGGCCCTGAGACGCCCAGCAGGGCAGGCATGAAGGTCCCCACGATCAGCGTGACCTCCTTCCATTCCCAGTCGTCCTACATCAGCAGTGACAACGACTCGGAGCTCGAGGACGCTGACATCAAGAAGGAGCTGCAGAGTCTGCGGGAGAAGTAGGTCCTGCGGGCGGGAAGCGCCGCCCCCCCACCCCGGGCCGTGGCACCGCTTCCCGGTTGTGAGGGAACCCTGGCACCAGGGCTGAAGTCCTGGTCAAGCAGCGCCCACTTGGAGCTGCCAAGCAGGTGACAAGGGAGTGATGAAGGCTTTTGTTTTTGAGACAGTCTTGCTCTCTCACCCAACCCGGAGTGTAGTGGCGCAATCTTCGCTCGCTGCAACCTCCACCTGCCAGGTTCAGCAATTCTCCTCCCTCAGCCTCCCGAGTAGCTGGGACTACAGGTACCTACCACCATGCCCGGTGGATTTTTGTATTTTTAGTAGAGACGGGGTTTCACCATGTTGGCCAGGCTGGTCTCAAACTCCTGACCTCAAATGATCCACCTGCCTTGGCCTCCCAAAGTGCTGGGATTTCGGGTGTGAGCCACCAGGCCCAGCCTCCCTGTGGTTTTGAGTAGGCAGTCTCCCACTCAGAGTCCTCCGGGCTGGGCCGGCCACCACCCTGCTCTCTGCCTGGCTTCTGGCTTCTCTGGGTGCCATGCCTCCTGCTGGCCTTGGGAGATGTCTTGGGGGATCACTGAGGCATGTGTCTTCCTCACTGTCTCTGCCTCTCATCTGTCTCCTTCCCTCTTTCTTCTTTTCTCCTTCTCTCTCTCTCTCTCTCTCCCCCTTTTCATTCCTTCTCTCCCTGTCTCGCTTCCCCTCACTCTGTCTCTGCCACTCTCTATTCCTATATGTCTCTCCTTTCTTTGTCTCTGTCTCTCTCTCCCCCTCTTTCTCTTCCTCTCTCTTTCTCCTTGTCTCTTTCCCTCATCCAGCAAATATTTATTCTGTCTTGCTGCAGCTGGGGGGTTACTGAGATGTCCTTCAGGATGGGAGGGCTGACACCAAATTCACCAGTGCCTGAAGGCACATTTGTACGTCGCGTCCTGTTGGAAATCACAGGCTTAGGTGGGAGGAGCCATGCACATCTCCTTTCTCTCCTACGAACCCTCTCTACACAGGGTGCACAGGGGCTAAGAGACTGTCTGCCCAGGCTGCTGGGGTGGTCAGTGCCATGCATTGAGGATATAGTGAGTGTCTGTGTGTTCGTGCAGAACTGAGGAGGGAACTGGAGCTGCTGGGAGAGGCAGGAAGCTAGGGATGGGTGGAATCACTGCTGATCTCAGAGGCATCCAGGAGGGTGGCCCCCATTGGCCACATGGCCCAACAGATACTTGGTGGAGGCCAGAGAGTGGATGGGGCCCAAGGTGGGCATGACCTAGAACCTTTTGGGATAGAGGGCAGCAGATCCTGGGCACGTTTGCTCAGCAGGAATGTCACCCTGGGGAGACAGTGGTCAGAGTCAGCAGGAACAAAGGGGAGCTGAGATGTTGCCAAGCCACAGCCCAGCTGTGGCTGCTACGAGGAGAGGCTTGTAGGGGGCGGGAAGGTGTGGATGTGAAAACACTGGGGAGAGGAGCTGCTGCAGGCTCTGAGAGCCTGTATCCTGGGTGACAGGGGCCAGGAGCCAGAGACAGAGGGGAGAGATAATGGGGTAGGGACTAGAAATGGCAGAAGTGGTTGGGAGCCAGGGGCAGGTGGGGCCTAGGGAATGAGCAGGGAGAGGACCAGAAGGAGAGAGTTCAGGAGCCTAAGAACAGGAAGGTGGATGCTGGGAGGGCCGTGGAGTCCAGGGGGAATTGGGGGCTGTTTAGGAGAGGGTGGGGTAAATTTTCAGCCTCAACTGGGAATTGAGGTGACCTGGCATCTGATAGGCAGTAGCCAGCAGCTCCCCAACCTTACTTTCATGTGAACGCTCTGAGTACCGAGGTGCCTGTGCCTCGCTGCAGCATTTCTGCCATGAGCATTGGGGTTCTCTAGGACTCCAGGAACCCTGTGCTGAGCCCAGGCTGTGCTTTCAGACGTCCCAGGCTGCAGGGCTCTGTGGTGAGCTGCCCAGGGCACCCCCAGTGTGGGAGCCACATTGCAGTCTGGGACCGTGGGAGCTGGGCCATGTGGGTGCAGCCTCGGAGCAGAGCCACCAGCCTGGATCAGCTCCAGCCTGGATAAGACGCTTCCCTGCCCATGCAGCCGTTCGCCAACCCTGGGGCAGTCAGCACTCTCTTGAAATAGTACTCCCTTCCAGAAGATCGTCTGACGCTGTGTCTCCCTGGTGTTTGTAGGGAGAAAGCCGTTTGGAGTTTTGTTTTTATTTATTTCTTCTTTCTAGTAGAGGAAGTCATTAAAAGAAAAAAAAAAAAGCCTATGTGGCGGGTGTTGAAATTCAGGAGTAAAATAGAACTTGTTTCCTCATTTCCGACCTTGTGAACTACCTGTTTTCCTTGTCATCAAAGGAAGAGGAGGGGCACTTGGGGTGAAGGCAAGGTTTACAGGCCTCCAGCCAGGGCCCCTGGGGTGGCCTTGGACCTTGCAGAAGCTCAGGGCACTGTGATGCAGCAGGGAGGCCCAGCTCCTCCCCTCCCCATCCTCTCCTCTCCATCCTCCCCTCACCTTCCTCCTCTCTCCATCCTCCCCTCTCCATCCTCCCCTCTCCATCCTCCCCTCACCTTCCTTCCCTTCCTCCCCCTCCATCCTCCCCTCACCTTCCTCCCCCTCCATCCTCCCCTCACCTTCCTCCCCCTCCATCCTCCCCTCACCTTCCTCCTTTCTCCATCTTCCCCTTACTTTCCTCCCCTCTCCGTTCTCAACTCACTTTCCTCCTCTCTCCATCCTC
>NC_045447.1:105949113-105964215 GCF_002776525.5 Piliocolobus tephrosceles
CATGCTACCCCCCTACCTTCTTCCCCTCTGTTTCCTCCCCTCTGCATCCCTTGACCTTCCACTCTCTGTTTCCCCCGTGGAGGAAGTAACACACATTTGCCTGATACACAGAGGCAGTCTCTGGTGCCTGGCACCTGCTGCTTTCCCCTCACCTGTGTTCATGTTTGGGACTTTCATTGTAAGTATCAATGTAAGCGTTTTGAGTCTAGGTATTTGGAAGTTTGAGGCTCCTTAGTCTGGCCCGTGCCGTTGGGCACATCGATGCCGGAGGCCCCCACCTTGGCACCTCCCCATTTAGGTATGAACAAACAGTGTCATTTTACAGCCCCTATGTGGCGCTTTGAGTGGCCCAGGCCAAGGCACAGGCAGGGCGCCCACCCTGCACCCCATGTCCTCCCACGGTGCCTCCCTCCTGGAGGGGCTGGCGGTATTGGAAACACCGAGGAAACCCAGCGGCGCTCTCTCCTGTCCCCTCCTGCAGGCACCTGAAGGAGATCTCTGAGCTGCAGAGCCAGCAGAAGCAGGAGATCGAGGCTCTGTACCGCCGCCTGGGCAAGCCACTGCCCCCCAACGTGGGCTTCTTCCACACGGCACCCCCCACTGGCCGCCGGAGGAAAACCAGCAAGAGCAAGCTGAAGGCGGGCAAGCTGCTGAACCCCCTGGTGCGGCAGCTCAAGGTCGTGGCCTCCAGCACAGGTCGGCCTCTGGGCGCAGGGCTGGGATGGGAGCGGGCCTGGGGACCCCTGAGTGAGCCTGGGAGGTAGGCTCCGTGCAGGTGTGACGCCCTCGGACCTTGAAGACCACTCGGGGTTGTCTCCTTACTGCATCTCCTTCCCCTGGAGCAGGGGAGTCATTGCAGCATGAAGGCAGTCCTGCTCCTCTGTCCTCACGCAGACAGACAGGCAGGGTCCGTGAGCGGGCAGGGGCTGCTCAGCGCTGGGCCTGAGCCCCTCGGCTGCAGGCTGTGCCAGGGAAGCTCAGGCTGCCCTCCCTCACCTGCTCCTCTGCAGGGCACTGTGTGGACGGATGGCGGCTGCTTCCTTTGACCCATTTCTCGGGTGTGTGCCAGCCGAGCAGCTGTCGTTAGGGGCCGGGCAGGACGGGAGGACGGTGATGATCTCCCAGTCTTGTTAAAGGTGACACCTAGTCATGGAGTGGCACTGTCCTGGCCCCGGGCAGTCACCAGCCCACATCCCTGCATGTCAGGGCTTCCTGAGGCCTCCTGAGCAGCAGTGCAGTCTGCTTGCTGGTCGAGAGCCCTGGCACTCTGGGCTGGAGCCCCTGTGAGCCCAAGTCCCCAAGCATGCCAGGCAAGCCACCGTAAGCTCACTCTAAGCCCACAGCCTTTGGGGTACACATCCATGGGTTATACCCATTACACGAATTCAGAGACAGCTCCCAGAGCTAAGGGAAGACTGAGATGAGAAGTACACAGGCCGCTCTGTGCCTGGGTGTGTCTTCTGTCACTATATTTGCTCAACACAAGTCCAGCACGGTAGTGGGGGCTGGTAGAGACTGGGCACTGTCTTTGCTCTTCCCCACCACTGCTGTGTGGGAGATGTGGCCATGTGCCTGTGGTCTGCAGGAGATGTGAGCCTCCCCAAGGTCACCCAGCAACGAGCAGGCAGAACAGACTCAATCCACACAGCCCCGACCCGGCGGGCCTCATCGTGCCTGTCGCCTCTTCTCCCCCCGCCCAGGTCACTTGGCTGACTCCAGCAGAGGCCCTCCCGCTAAGGACCCTGCCCAAGCCAGTGCGGGGCTCACTGCAGACAGCACGGGCCTGAGCGGGAAGGCAGTGCAGACCCAGCAGCCCTGCTCCGTCCGGGCCTCCCTGTCTTCGGACATCTGCTCCGGCTTAGCCAGTGATGGAGGCGGAGCGCGTGGCCAAGGTGATTTCCAGCTTGCCTGTCTCCGAGCATGTGCTAGCCACGTAGGGCCTCAGTGGTGTCCCCAGGAGCACGCCCGTATTGTGTAGAGGGGTTGCGAGCTGTGGCAAAGGCTGTTGAGAGGCTTCTTTTAAAAAGGAGAAAAAAAAAAAAGACATAGTCTGTGGATGACAGGAGTGGAGCTGTCCCAACCACCACCAAGTCTTGCTTGTCAGCAGCTCGGGGGAGGTGATGCTTTGCTAGAGCGGACCTTGGGGAAGTGGCTAGGACTGGGGAGGGCAGGGGACCTGGCATCCGGCCGTGTGCTCCGGCGCCAGTTCCCAGGCACTGGCTGCCCCACCCCCACCCCCACAGCGGAGCCAGATGGTGCTAAACACCGGGTCCTTCCAAAGTCCAGAGGGCCGGCTGGGGGGACGAGGGCACAGCTTTCGAGCTGGGAGTTTGGCCTTGAGGAGGAAATTCTCTCGTCAACGCTGCGTGGACAGCAGCAGCTGCTCAATAAGGTGCTCTCCTGTCCTCACCATCTCTGTCCAGAGAAATCATGGTGACCATGAAGCCGCCCCGCCCCGCCCACCCCACCCTGCCCGCCCCTCTCCGGGCTGCTTCTCTTCTGCTCTCCCGCTGCCTCCTTCCCATTACATGGTCAGTGGCTTTGGTGCTCCGGGCTGGGCTAGATGGAGCCGTGGATGTTAAGTGACGAGGCTGGTGTGGCTGTTGGTGTGGAGAAGGAATCGCAGCAACCTGTACTTGATGAGTGTCTCTTTGTTTTCTTCCCTTTATATTCATTTGCAGGCTGGACGGTTTCCCACCCATCGTCTGAGAGAGTGGCCTATAAGTCTAGTAGCAAACCTCGTGCTCGATTCCTCAGTGGACCCGTATCTGTGTCCATCTGTCTGTATTTGTTCTTTTGTATTTTATCACCTCCTGGCCCTTGGTTTTCTCCCCCGACCCCCTCCCTGTCTTCATTACCTTTCATACATTTCATAGGATGCCTCCCCCACCCCATCGATGTCACCTATTGAATCTCAAAGTGGAACCCACGAGTCGGTCCCCGGAGCGGCGGCCGCCCGCGCCTACCCCCCAGCCCCACACAGCACGTGTGCATGCTCATGGCTGGTGCCTGGGCACGGAAAGCATGTGCAGCGGCTGGCCTGCCTTCCGCCCCGGGCACCTCTGCCCAGATGGTCTGGGGCCCTTTGCATTTTTTTCGTCACCTCATTTATTTAGTTTTTTTATGTTGGATGTAGTTTTTTTTTTTTTCTGTTGCAATTGTGGCGAATATACATGTCCGCTGTCCCCAGTTCCAGCGACAACAAAAAGACAACCCCAACCGCCTCCAGATGCACAGTGTGTGTCACGCGTGTCTGGACTGTGAAGACATGCACATAGTGAGCCTATACGGTTCTAAAGGTCACTGGAGGGCGTGGTTTCTGTACCAGGGCCAAATCCCAGCACCCAGTACCCTGCATACCCACCGCCCCGCGCCCTGCATGTGGAAATGCTGAGAGAATGTGCTCCAGTTCGGGCCTCCCCAGCCCCTCCCCACTGGAAGGGCAGGTCTGGTCCCCTCTGTCATTGCTCCTCACCCACCGCTGTCTCCAACCCAAAATAGGAGAGTGACGGCCTCCTGGGCAGCTCTTCTTTGGAGCATGCATCCTGCCTGGCCGGCTCCTTCCCTTCCTCCAGCCAGTGGGAGCACTTTAGTTGCTGTATTTCCCTGTGACCTCCTGTGACCACAGGGATGAAGTCAACGACGCAGTTCCTCCAATGGCTACTAAAGCCAAAACCCAGCCCAGCCTTGCTCAGATCCCCTGGAACACAGTTAGTGCCCAGGAACCCCGTCTCCAGGGAAGGCTCGGCCTGCCTGGGGCCGTCCCAAAGCAGGCACTTTGTTTTTCACCCTCAGGACAATCGGCCAGTGAACTAAAAGCTGTGAGATTTTTAGGCTTTTGTCTTTTTAAGAGGAAAATTAAGCTTTTTAACAATTGGATTGGATATGCTGGTTTGGGGCACATGACTTTTTGCTTGTACAATAAAGATACATTGTACTTGTTGGGAGCCAGAGGCCATGCCCGTGGGAGGCGTCCACTGCCGTCCGCCCACCCCATCAGAGGCCCACGTGGGTCATCATTCTCCAGGCAGGCAGGTCGAGGACACAAGGGCCATGTAGAAATGCCAGGGCCTTCCCAGGGCTTCCCGTTCGTCTGGTTAACAGGCTGCCCTGTTTCGGCCACCGTGTTGTCTGGGCTGTTAGGCTGTGGGTCTGGGCGGCCTGGTGTCTGGTGAGTTGCTGAGTTGAGTGTGGAGGGGGGTGGGCGCCTCCCCCACACCCCTGCGTCTCTGGGTCCTCCATGGCAGCCAGCTGTGGTTCCTTCTCCGCAGCCGGTTCCCGGCCCTGCTGGCCTCGTGCCTCACTTGCTGCTCCTCTTCCGGCTCCTGCGTGTGTGGCTCGATCTGGGGCTGTCACTGGGGGCGAGGGCACCTGGGAGACTCAGTGCAGGGCGTTGCTGTCGGGTATGGCACCTACCCAGGCCCCACTTCCACCCCCATGCTGTGTTTTGTGGTATTGCTTGTTTTCACAGCTTAGCCCCCATCAGGCGAGTCTTGGTCTTAGTCTTTTTGGGCCATAATGTCTCCCCCAATCCCCCGACACTCTGAAGTTGCTGGCCACGGAGAGCCCAGGTGGGCCTCTGCCCTGGGCGCCTCTCAAGCCCTGTCTGGATCAGCTCCAGGCCTCTGAAGTCTCTGCCACTCTACTGGGATGTGGCTGGGCCGGGCCCCTCCTGTCTCTGCGCCCCTGGGCTGTGGAGGCTGGACTTCTTGTTGAGTAACCCACAGGGCAGCCCAAAAGAGAAGGGAGAGCTGTGGGGTCTGTGAGGAGACCAGGCACCTCCAGGGGAACGACTGCAGGGGTGGGGGCAGCCCTCTGAGCGCTGAGAGGCTGAGGACTTGGGCGGAGGCCGTGGGATTGCGCCAGGCTTGGAGGCCAGGAGGGAGGGATGCAGGCAGGGGTAGTGTGAGCAGATGGGCAGGAAGACGCTGAGGTGGGTGCATGGAAGATGCCGAGGGGTCGGGGGTTGCGCTGCAAGTAGAGGAGGAGCGGGGTGGATGCCAAGACGCGGCTAGGGAGGGGTAGCCGGCGCAGCCTGCCCAGCCGTCGCTCCCTGGGGCCTAGGGAGAGCTTTCAGCTCACTCTCCTGGTGTGGGGCACCCCACTTCCTGGAAGAGAAAGTTCCAGGAAAACAGAATGTGTTACATTTTGAAGTATAGAAGGATCCTGGCCTCTGTGAAGATCAGAGAAGATGAAACGGCCCCAGGCAGGGTGGGTTGAGGCCAGGCCAGAGGGTGGGCTGGGGGTGCCCAGGTGGCTGTGCCCAGGGATAGAGCAGGGCAGTGCAGCAGGCACCTCCAGAGGCCTGAGCTGGCTCGAGGTGCAGGACAGGGAATACAGCAGTGGACACTGGGAGCAGCAGGTGGACAGAGCCCTAGGGAGTGCAGGGCCCCTGCTTGGAACCCCTATGAGCTGGGCCCCTTGGCACAGACCTGTCACCCAGCTTGCAGACGCCCCCTTGTGGTCAGCAGATGCTCTGGGGAGCTCACATGACCCAGTGCCCCAGAGCACTTTTTTTTTTTTTTTTTTTTTTTTAAGACAAAGTCTCGCTCTGTTACCCAGACTGGAGTGCAGTGGCGAGATCTCAGCTCACTGCAACCTCCGCTTCCCTGGCTCAAGCAATCCTCCCACCTCAGCCTCCCAACCACAGGTCTGCACTACCACACCCAGCTACTTTTATTTTGTATTTTTAGTGGAGACAGGGTCTCACCATATTGCCTAGGCTGGTCTAGACCTCCTGGGCTCAAGCGATCCACCCACATTGGTCTCCCAAAGTGCCAGGATTATAGGCGTGAGCCACCTCACCTGGCCCAGTGCATTCTAAGGGATGTTGCCCTTGGTGACGGGGAGGAGGGTCAGGTGCAGATGCTGAGATGGCACCTCTGGTCATGGTTCTGTTGGTTCTGCTGGTTAGAAACGGGTCCTTCTGGATCCTCCCACCTGACCGGGCAGGTGCTGGCACCCTGTGGGCCTTTCTCTCTGCACGCTAGAGCCATGGGATTTCTCTTTGGGGTTTCTCCGTGTTGGCTGTTGGCTGCAGCATGTTTGGCTCAGGCACCCTCTGGTGTCACTGCACGGCCCCTTCTAGGCCTTCTCCCACCGTGGAATGCTTTCATCCTTCCCGGCGGGGAGAGAGTATGTGCTTAGCGAGCCCCTTTGCAGCAGGTGTTCAGGCGGCCTCAGGGTAGAGGGCATCCAGAGAGGAGGGCCCCCACCCTGCACTGCGCCCACCAGGCCCTGACCTCTGCAGCCAGTGTGGTCAGTGCTGCGTACCACTGTGGGCTGTCTGTGGAGTAGGCCTGTGTGCGATGGGGCCTAGTGCAGTGTGGGGTCATTTACCTCAGGGCAACATGAAAACAGCCTCAGGTCTCCCTGGGCAGAGCCAAGGCGGATCCTGCTTCCCAGTGCATGCTTTGTAGACAGATTTTGGCTCAAGAACATGGTTGTTTAATACGTAGACACCCTAAAAGGGGTTTCGTCCCTGGATGCCCGTTTTTCTCTTGTGAAAAAGGAGCCGGTGCTGACTGTGGCGGGGGCTGACCCGGCTGAGGGCGCGTGGGAGGTTGTGGGGGGCTGAGGTGAAGCCACCAGGGCGCCCATGACGGGAGGTGAGCTGCCCTGGCTGTCCCGTGGGCTGCTGGGCGGTATTGAGCCCTGTGAGGTGAAAAGCGAGTGTGACAGGTTGCTCAGGGGCTGACCACTTTTTAGGCCCCCTGTCCCAGGCACACACCCTCAGTTTGAATCCTTCATGGTTGAGATGTCTTCTTGGCGACAGGCTGAGGGTCTGGACGGGGCAGGTGCTCGGGCCACCCAGAGGCCAGGGCCGTTGACCCGAGAGCAGGCTGTTTCTGTGCCGGAGCGAATCAGGGCTGGAGTGGGGAGGGAGCCTCCGCGTGTGCCTCGGGGGCTTCAGCCAATGTCGGCTGCACAAAAGCAGGAGGTGCCAAGTCCAAGAGCCGGCCCTCCTGCCTTCCTGTGTGCTGCCACTTTTACATTCCGGGAGGAAAGCAGCGGATCTCCTAACAACTGGGATGAGGCCGCCAAGCCCCCGCCCCAGCACCACTGAGCAGTCCAGGGCCTTGGCGCTGCCTCTTCCTGGGCCTGGCTAGGGACGGAAGCCCCACAGGGAGACGGAGGTGGGCCTGGCGTCAATCAGCAGCCTCCTGAAAGTTTCCTTTGTTCTCCCATTGCTGCCTTATGGACAGGAGGTGGGGGTACTTGTCCTGGCATAGAGTGAGTGGCAGGGGGCCAGGTGGGGGCTGTCTTCGGGTGCCATCTGCATGGTGGGCAAGTGAGGGGCAGGGCCCAATGCAGGCTGAGGCTCTGGAGAGGTGGACTAAGGAGCCACCTGAAGATGGGCAGGGCTGTCCAGAGTGTGGAGAGGTCTCTGCCCCAGTCCAGTTGTCTGCAGTGAGTGGCCTTGAAAGGCTGGCACCCAGTTTATCCGGAGGTCTAGGAGCCGTCTGCACACTGGTCACTGGGGCCCAAGTTTAGGAAGGGCCCATGGAGGCCTCCGTGGGCCAGGGTTGCTCCCTGGCTCTGAGCGGGTACGGTGTCCTCCACACACTCCAGACCCCGGGTTCCCAGGGCGGTGAGTCAGTCCCAGCTCTGATCGCAGGTCCAGGCTCCCTCTGGTGGTTCCCAGCCGGCAGCCGGCCTGTTTGGTGTTCTTCCCAGCATGGCAACAGCCAGGGATTAGCCCTGAATGTAGAGTTCCAGCCACACCAAGAGCTACCAGATCGGCACAGAGCAGCTTTTTGAAGCACCTGGCTTAGGGCCATCTACATGGGACCATGGGCTGCAGCCCCCCACAAGGCCTGCCAGGGAAACTGGTGCTCACCCAGTGCCCCTACACATTGGATCCCCCCTAGGCTGCATCGCAGACTTCAGGGGCCCCTCCTGCGCTACAGAAAACCAGCCACACCTCCCCTGCAAACTTCAGTGAGCCATCGAGGGGATAGTAACTCTGTGTTCCTGGCAGGGTTTCATCTCAAAACAGAGCAGCCAGGGAACAGCCCTTCGGAGCTGCTCACCCAGAGCCTACTGGTCTGACTCCCTCCCGCTGGGCTCCCTCCTTTTTATTTGAACAGGAAAGTCTGCAACAGAACGCCACCTCGCCTTTCTTTCCCCACACTAGCTCAGGAACAGACAGAGTGGACTGAAAATACTCAGCTGAGCTAGGTTTCCAAGTCCAGGACGCACAGTTCAGGCCGAGCTCAGGCCGGGGAGCTGGACAACAGGTTGCCCACTGCGCCCCGAGGCGGGAGGCAGGGGCCTTCTGGAGAAGGCAGGCAGACGTTGCCAGGTTTTCTGAGTCCCTGGAAGATCAGAGTCGCTCCTTTTTCGGTCTCTCGGGAACAGCTCCCTGCTGGGGAGGGAGTGTGCTCCTGGCAGGGGCCGTGGGCTGCAGTGTAGACAGAGCCTGCGTGCTAGCGTGGCTTTGCTGAGTGACCTTGGGGAAGTCCGAGCCTGCTCTTGCCCGTCCCAGCTCTGCCTGCCCATGAGGATGAGCGGGGATGCCGCGCCTTCCGGCCCAGCCTGCCCTGGGGACCTTGTCCCACCAGGCTGGGCACTGACCGGCTAGGACGTTGCATTCAGTGTACACCAGGTGGCCTCTGGGTAGTTGGGACCAGTCCGTTTAAAGGCGATCCCAATTACAAGGAGGCCAGAAGTGTTCCAGGCTGAGGCCTTGCCCTACCCCTTGTGGACACTGACTTCTAACGAGGCGGCAGTGTCCCCAGACATTGGGGTCAGTCCCTAGATAGAAACCCTCGGGTCCTCTACTCAACGCCTGCCGCTGACCTCATCACCTGAGGCAGCCATCTGAGATCCAGACTTGGCCTCCAACCTGCAAAACAATGTATCTTTTTGCACTTGGAAAACCTCTGATGGGCTTCGGCGGCCAAGCCCAGCCGTGCCCGGCTCCATTCCAGAGCTCCCGTGGCCGACTCTCAGCAGGGTGTCCTGCCTCCGTCAGTGGGGCTCCCAGAAGCCTGATGTTTGAAAGCCAAGCGGTGTGCTTTGCTTTTTTCTTTTTCTTTTTTCTTTCTCTTTTACTTTTCTTTGAATATGCTTCTAGAGACAAACACTTCTCCCTGAAGCTTGGGGGCTTGGCCCTGGCACCTCTGCCCCCTCGGCGAAGCTCGCGGGAGCCTGCACCCCCTCTCCGGGGGCTGCCCCGTTTCCCCCGGCCGGGTCGGCCCTCTCTCTGAACTGCTGCCTGTGTCTGCCCCTCCCTGCACACTGACGACTTTTGCTTAGTGTGGTAGCGTGTCCCGGTGTGTGCTGTTCTGCCTAACTCTGTGGTCTTGTGTCGTTTCTTTTTCCCTTGCAGGGTCTGCCCTGAAGCGTCTCTGCCTAGGCAAAGAACACAGCAGTAGTAATTATCCGGGTTTTTTCCCCCTTTGTCCTCTCTCATCGCATGGGCTTTCTCGTGGCTAGTACACATCAGGGTTCCCGCGGCTGGGCGGGCGTGGGCCTGCCCTGTGCCTGCCCCGCGCCTGCTCCGTGCCTCTCGGCCAGGCGCGGCTTCGCTTCCGCCTGGCGGGATCGCTGCCCTCGGCTCCCCCGTGTGTCTCCGTGGCGCCTAGAGTTTGTGCGGTCTCGCCAGTTCACATCTAACGGGCTTATCCTTCCCCGGAACACCCGCAAATTGCCAATCATTAATTGGCTCCTTTTCCAAAACCGTAGGAATGAGTATTTCCTTGAAGTCCTAAAGATGAGTGCCTCCCCACGAGGAGAGATGCCAGGACTGAGTGGGTATTAGTCTCCCTGGGCCACTCACCTCCCTCTCTCTCATCTTTCTCTCTTGAAAAAAATTTTTTTTTCTTTTCTGGCTGAACTTTTCATGTAGGAATAGCTCCATGTGTGTCAAATCTCATCACTAATTTTTAATTGTCTGTGTCTGTGCTTTTTCATTGCTAGCCACTAAAGTCCACTACGTTTTGGGACAGCTTGTTTGAAGAGATGGTCATTAGGTTGTTTTTCTATGCAGAAAATTTTTGAATTGGCTTATTCAAAATTGCCAACCAGAAATTACATGTGTTGCGTGGAAAGGGTATGATTTAAAAATTTTAAAGTCTCATTTATGCTTTGAATGAAGCAGCCGAGTGCTCTGGTGTGCTAATAGTCAGCAGAGCGGCTCCCAGCTCCCTCCTGCAGCAGGGCGTTGGCCGCAGCCCATGGCAGGAGCTGGTGGGGCCTCATCAGGCAGCCCCAGGCATGGGTGCCCTTTATGAATACCTTCCTCTATCGTGCTGGTCAGGACAATTTCTACGTCTGGAATTCCAAACAACCAGACCATTAAAATTCATGGGAATGCAAGTCAGGCAGCCCTGGCAGGCATTTTCCCGCGGGCCAGGGGGCCGCCTGCAGGCCAGCCAGCTGCGTGCTGAGCGCTCACACAGTACTCCACCGCCCCCGCGTCCTCATGTTACGGCTGAGGATGCACAGGCCAGAGAGAGCCCGAGGAACCTGACTCTAGGCACCGTGACGCCGAAGCCCAGTGTGTCTGGCTGTGCCAGGAGTTTCCTGAGCTCTCTCACACGTGAGTCTGGGGACGGGCAGCGGTGGGCACAGAGTGGATGCTGAGCAGAGGCTGCCGGCTGCTGCAGGGTCCTGTCCCCTGGCCTGGCTTCTGAGGTGGGCGATGGCCACATGGCACAGCCCATGGAAATGCCCCACCGTGTCTGACCCTGGGCAACCAGGCCCCTTAGTCTGACCGCCTCTTGAAGCAAGGTGCTGCCTGGCCCAAGTGAGACCATTGTCTCAGCTGTCACGTAAGAACGAATGCGGCCAGCCCACTGGGGGCCTGGGCGCATGTGTGGCGTCACCAATCCTGGCCTGTGTGTGACTCCCCAGGGTCCTCCACCAGCAGCCTGGCCCCAGGCCCTGAGCCAGGCCCCCAGCCCGCCCTGCACGTCCAGGCGCAGGTGAACAACAGCAACAACAAGAAGGGCACCTTCACGGACGACCTGCACAAGCTGGTGGATGAGTGGACGAGCAAGACGGTGGGGGCCGCACAGCTGAAGCCCACGCTCAACCAGCTGAAGCAGACCCAGAAGCTGCAGGACATGGAGGCCCAGGCAGGCTGGGCTGCCCCTGGCGAGGCGCGGGCTGTGAGTGTGGGGCGGGCGGGGCGGGTGCTCCTGGGGTGCGGTAGCCTTGCCTCCAGCATTTGCTAGTGCCCTGTGTGGCAGAGGGGTGTCTAGTTAAGCTCTTCACTTTCATGATCCGAGTTCATTCTCCCCACAGCCCCAAGAACTAGGCTTCTCCACATTACAGATTGGGAGGTGAGCCACGCGCCCACAGCTCTGCAGCTGGCAGGTGGAAAGGACAGGCCAGGCCAGGCCGGGGCTGTGACTCCACAGCTCAGATACAGCAGCAGCCCCAGCCTGGGCAGCCCGAGCCCTGCACTCAGAGCAGGTGGCCCCGGTTTTGTGGACGGGCCCACCTCTGCCTGGGTTCTGTTTGTGCCCAGGCTGGAGACCAGGGCAGCTGTGCATGTCACCCAGGTGACACCAGCCTCGGGCCGTAGCTCACACGCACCTGAGCCAACGTGGGGCAGAAGTGAGGACCTGCTGTCCTAGGTTTCACACCTAACTTGTTCTGATGTCAGCGCGAGTTGGAGAAGCATCTGCTGTTTGCCAGCTTTCTGGAGGGGTTTGTGGAAGACTGGTGTTATTCCTATCTCAGATATTTAGTAAAGGTCATTTGTGAAGCCATCTGGGCTGGAGTTTTGTTTTTGTATGTTTTAGCGTGGGATACTTTCCTCTGTGATCTTTTACCTTAAAAATTTTCAAACACACAGAAGAGTTGAAAATTCTGCCGTGAACATCCTTAGACCCACTACGTACACTCTAATTGACATTTTTGCTGTGTTTATCACACACCTATTCATTCCTTGAGGGTCCAGTTGTTACTATGGATTCCATTTCTTCTAAACTTTTAACACCATTTGGATTTTCTGTTTCGTTTTGTTAAATTCTGCCTTTCTGGCAATTGGTATCTCTCCTCCAAATTTATCTAAAATTTTAAATTAATTGCCCTAAAATTATCCATAATAGCTTTTATTTTTTTCCATTTGCAGGACTTACAGTGATGTCCTGATTTCATTCCTGATGCTGGTGGTTTCTGCCTCGTCTCTCTTTGCCTCCCCTTTGCTCTTTCTCTCTTTTTCTTGACGCAGTCTCCTTAGGGGTGAACATTCTATTAGCCTGTTCACAGAACACATTTTGGGTTGGATAGTCTTTATTGTATGTTTCATTAATTTATTTTCGTATTTCTTGCCTTCTATCTTGGGGTTAATTTTGTTCTGGAAAGTTTCTTAAGACATGTTCATGGATCTCTAGCCTTTCCATGATAACGCAGGCACTCAAGGGTATCAAGTGCCCACGGATGGTTTTAGCTGCATCCCAAAAGTGTGCAGCTTTTCATCAACTTTTGTTTGAAAATATTTTATAATTTCTGTTGCTATTGGAAGTAAGTGTGGTGGTTAGTTTTCAGATGACCTTTTGTCAGTGTGTTTTCGTGTGGCTGCACTGTGCTGGGAGAGCCGACTCGGTGCTTTCGGTCCGTGGAGATCTTCCGGGACTGGCTCTTGACCCGGCTGTCAGTCTTTGTTGCTGTTCCAGATGCTGGAGCTGAGTCTGTTTCCTTCTCTCCACATCCACACTCCCAAGCTCCACCACTGTGACTTCTGTTCTGAACCACTGCAGGGTCCTCTCGACAGGTACACCTCCGCCAGTCTGAGTCCTCCAACTTATTCTCAGTGGAACCCCATTATTCTAGGACCAAGTCAGGAATCCTGAACATGGCCCCACAGCTCTGTGAGGCTGCACCTGGAGCCTGGGCTGGGCAGGCTCATCTCTGCTGCCTGGGCTCCAGCTATATCGGCGTTCAGGATTAGCAGAGCTAACTGTTGTTCAGATGTTCTGGATTCTTTTTAAGTATAAGGGTTTTTTTAACTATTATTTTTGTCATGGCAAAAAAATATAAAACACAAAATTTACCATTTTACCCATTTTCAAACGTACAGTTCAGTGGCATGAAGTACATTTAGAGCACTGTGCAACCATCGCCATCCATCCGCTGAACCTTTTCATCTTCCCCAAGGAAACTCTGTCCCCATTAAACACTAGTTCCCCAGCCCTCTCTCTGGCACCTCTGGTTCCCCAGGCCCTGGTAGCCTCTATCCTTCCTTCTGTCTCTATGGCTTTGACAACTCTGAGTACCTCATATAAATGGCATCATACAGTATGTGTATGATTGGTGAATGGTTTATTTCATTTGATACAATGTTTTCAAGGTGCATCCATGTTGTGGTATGTAGCAGAACTTGTTAAAATCAGCCAGGCGTGGCTGCACACGCCTGTGGTCCCAGCCACCCGGGAGGCTGCGGTGGGAGGATTGCTGGGAGCCCAGGAGTTCGGGGCTGCAGTGAACTATGATCGCACCACTGCACTCCAGCCTGGGTGACAGAGCAAGACCCTGCCTCAAAAATAAATAAATCCAGAGCACTGTGCTGCAACCACCACTGTTCATCTGCATCTCTTTTTGTTGTGTGAAACTCTGTACCCATTAAATTATAACTCCCTGTTGTCCCTCCCCCAGCCTCTGGCAACTTCCATTCTGCTTCTGGTCTGACTTTGACTCCTCTATGTACCTCACAGAGTGGAGTCACACAGTATCTGTCTTTTTCCACTGGCTTATTCCACTTAGCAAAATGTCCTGCAAGGACACCCTTGATGACATCCGTGTTAGAGCATGGCCGAATTTCCTTTCCTTTGAAGGCCGAGTGATAGTTCATTGTATCCGTGTACCACATCCATTCTCAGTGGAATCCTGCTATGGGATTGTCTGTCAGTTGTCAGTGAACAGTTGGGTGCCTTCCATCTTTTAGCTGTTATTAATCTGCTGTGAACATAGTATCCCTTCAAGAGCCTGCTTTTATCCTTTTGGGTATAAACCCAGAAGTGGAATTGCTGGATCATATGATAATTGTATGATAGTTTTTCGAGGAACTGTTTTCAATAACAGCTATACCATTTGACATTTCCACTAACAGTGCACAAAACTTCCAGTTTCTCCACATCTGTGCCAACAGAAGATTTCCTTTCTGGGTTTTTTGTTTTTGTTTTCTTTTTTTTTTTTTTTTTTTTTGAGACGGAGTTTTGCTTTTTGGCCCAGGCTGGAGTGCAATGGCATGATCTTGGCTCACTGTAACCTCCACCCCTCAGGTTCAAGCAATTCTCCTGCCTCCCGAGTAGCTGGGATTATAGGTGTCTGCCACCATGGCCAGCTGATTTTTGTATCTTTAGTAGAGACGGGGTTTCACCATGTTGGTCAGGCTGGTCTTGAACTCCTGACCACAAGTGATTCACCCACTTCAACCTCCCAAAGTGCTGGGATTACAGGCGTGAGCCACTACGCTCGGCCATCCTTTCTGGTTTTTGATGGGAGCCGTCCTCTCAGGTGTGAATTGGTATCTTACGGTTTTGCTTTACATTTTCCTAATTAAATAGTGACATTGAGCAGCTTTTCATGTACTTATTGGCTGTTTCTGTGTCTTCCTTGAAGAAGTATTTATTGAAGTCTTCTGCCAATGTGTGAATCGGCTTGTTTTTTTCATTGTTGAGTTTTAGGAATTTTCTGCATAATCCAGATATTAATCCCTTATCAGATATATGATCTGTTGGTAGTGCCTTTGGATACACGAAAGTTTTAAAATTTGTCTTGTTTTCATTTGTTGCCTGTGCCTTTAGTGTGATATCCAAGAAATCACTGCCAAATCCAATGTCGTGAAACCTTTTCCTTAAGTTTTCTATTAAGAGTTTTCTGCGGCTGGGCGCGGTGGCTCAAGCCTGTAATCCCAGCACTTTGGGAGGCCGAGATGGGCGGATCACGAGGTAGGAGATCGAGACCATCCTGGCTAACACGGTGAAACCCCGTCTCTACTAAAAAAAAATACAAAAAACTAGCCGGGCGAGGTGGCGGGTGCCTGTAGTCCCAGCTACTCAGGAGGCTGAGGCAGGAGAATGGCATAAACCCGGGCTGCAGTGCAGTGGCCGGATCTCAGCTCACTGCAAGCTCCGCCTCCCGGGT